>NC_141537.1:15627500-15953750 GCF_021556685.1 Rattus norvegicus | reverse complement strand
GGTGACTTAGAGGTTCACCTAATAAAAGCAAACACCTATTTTAAAGAATCCTAAAACTTCAGGAGAGTTAAGTTTATCTTTATTAAGCCAGTATTATTATTATATGATAACATCAAATAATGTCATGGCCTGACACTCTTCAAAATAAAAAGAAAAGGAAATACAAGGTCTTTTGGTATATGTTATAGTGTAATTTTTCCATAATTAGGAATAGAAAAACACAGACGTGGACAATTTGCAGGTAAGTCTTTTTAATCTTTTTGAAAGTGACGGCTATCAATAGGTATAGTTCACATAGGGATGTTTCACATATGACATCAGTGTTGTTTGGAATAAGCCACCCAGTTACTCAGATGAAAATGCACAGAGCTAGTGTTATGTGCTGGCTAAAGTACTTCATCTGAGTCACAATATAATCACCAGAGCCCAGTGGCCTGCACCAAAGAACGTTTATAGGATTCCACCGACACGGTTCAGTTTTTCTGTTGCTGCCTGTTCGGTATGACCGACTGTGGGCTCACGGTAGGTGCCATTCTAGTTGGCTCAGGGAAGATCCTATCAGTAGCACCTCACCTTCATCCTTAATCTCCCTCCTGGCACTCCCAGTTCAGCCTGGGCATTGCCTTCTCATGGCAACGTTAAAAAAGATACCTGGCTGGTTAGTTTTGCACTTACTGCTTTGTTTCTTCTGACTCGCCCCATGGGCCACCGGGTATTCAAATTAGACTCATGCTTACAGGAAGAAGTGAAAATCACTTAACATAGATGACTGTGTAGAGGATAAATAACTGGGCGTACAATTGCAATGATTGTCCCATATGCTATTGGCTTGGTTCCTACCATAGTGGCTTGCTAGAGTGACTCAAAGGCTTAATAAGGCTGTAGGCACATCCACTCTCAGTGGTTCCCAAGATGGGTTTTATTGTCATTGTCAGAGACTCTGGAGGAAGGGTTAAACATGTGCTTTTACATTCTGGTTACTACCTATTGCAAGGACAAAGGAGCATAGACTCAGCAAACAGGACCAACATGCATTTGCGTCTGTGCAGCTGTGGAGATCACATGCTGCCCTCCTTGATGCCTGCATTCAGAGAATCAGGGGCAAATCATAGTCTGTCGGGTGTAATTTGTCATCTTTCTCTCACTGCTTCTGATTGCTCTGTCCAAGTCCACATTCAGAAGCGATAGATGCCATCGTCTATTGTTCTTAGATGGTGTGAGGAAATAGGCTGAGTCCATTCATGTTGTGCTCACAACTCATTATGCATTTTTACATCCCCTGAGACACTATATGAATTTAGAACAGGAACACCACTGCTTCTTGCTGTTCTGCTACTTATCCATCAGTTACTAGCTCTAAATGTATGGCTGCAGTAGGAGGGACATTGTAGGGAACAGAAGCATATAAGAATGAAATAACATATATTCTTATAAATAAGAGTAACTTACTTGCTCATGTCTTGGGTTAATTCTTTGTTCTTGGCCTTCACTTTTGTTGTGTTACTGGATGGGAGGGCTCTGGTGCTTACTATCTACAAAGTCAACTGAAGAAAGCATTCATGACAAATGATCAGTATTTTAATGGAGATTTGACACCTTAATTTAAAGGTTTCTGTCTTCTGTTCTGTAAAAACAAATATGCCACCCTGACCTTTGGCTAAATTCTTTGCTAGAATACAAATATTATGTATGCATATGCAGGCATGCATATGTTTGTACAGGTAACTTCTGTGTGAGTATGTAACCTCTGATACCTGTCCTAGAGATTTTTTTTCTTGAAAAAGATGGCTGCTTTTAATTAAACAAATGTAACTTGGAAAGCAGGCAAAATATTTTACAGCTTATCTCTACATTATATCATTAATCTTCTTTCATCATTAACATGTGCTTGAAAGGCTCAAATGAATCAATTGTAACTGTGCATGGGGACACAACTGAAAAATTTTCAGAGCACATCTAGTATGCGAAACTGTTGCAAAGGAATCCGTTCCTTACTCCAACTTAAGAGTGGGAGGAGACAACTACAGGAGGTTATGTGATTAGGAGAGGGAGGAGATTCGCTGTTTTCCAGTATATCCTTGAATATTACAAGGGGGAGGGTTGCCACATTAGTGAGTCAGGAAATCTTTAGTGATTGTTTTTAAAAATAGTTTTGTGTGGGTCCATAGAGGTTTTTACATTGTCTTAGTAAGGTCTCTCATCAATCTCATCTGTTCTCTGTGCTTCTTTACCTGATCTATCTCTGTGTTTGCAGAACTTGGCTTTGAGAAAGCTCAAATCCTGATGTTTTAGTTCTCTGTCTATCACCTTCAGAATCATCCTTTTCTTTCTTAGTCCCCACTGAAGAGAAAACATACTTCTTATACAAAATATACAATGTAGACCACTTTCCTGAGGTTCATCCTTTACTGGCTCTCAACAAAATAATTCTATACCAGCAGTTCAGTTTGTAAAAAAATTTAAAAGCACAGGAAAAAATTCACAAATCTGCAAATACTAAAGAATACTTTCAATTACTGTACTCAGTGTTTGACAGTCCACAATGATTTGGGTTAATTCTGTGATAATCTTTCCATTCCTACCTCTTTTTTTTAAATCATATTTCCCCCCAAAGTTTTATGACCCAAAAATATTCAAATATACTAAGAAATTAGGAAAAAGGAATGAATACCTCTTTACCTACATTCTTCCATAAACATAACTGTCAGCTTCTTTGTGACTATGAAGTCCAAAACATCTGTATCCACTCACTAATCCATCTTCCTCTCAATGCTTTCCAAAGTAAACTGCAGATTTTAGTATGCAGAATTATAGTAGTCATGAGATTGAATTGGAATTAAACCTGGGCTCTCCTGGGTCTCCCAGGGACACATCTCTATGACATTGTCAGCTTTCCTAGACAGTCCAAGTGTCTCCATCCTGCACTCCAGCAGTCAGAGTATTTGCCCTCATTTTATTTTGGAAACTTGCCTGAGGAGAACATATCTGGGGCTTGGAGTTTCCAAAACTAGGTGACAGAATGTAGGTCATTCTTGCTGAGACAGGCTGAATCCTTGAGTAGGAAGCTGAGAAGGCCCCTTGTCATTGGCTCGCCCACCTTTAAGTGGTGAGGAATGACGGGCACCAAGGAAAGGAAGATTGCTGTGTCTTTATGAGATGGTAACACAGTCACATCCAGGCTATTTCCTTTTTTATTCCTCTAGTTTTGCTTTGCTTGTTTTATTACTTGCTTTCTCGTCTATTTTTCATTTCTGCTATAAATATGTCTTATTCTCACCGCCCCTTTTCTTTTCAAGTGTATGCTATTCACTTAGAATACATGGATTTGCTTCCAAAATGCTGTGGAACCTCTCAAACTCTATGCAATGTATGTGCTATACGTGTGCAGGAGTCCTTGCATGATTGTTTAAAAGTCAGATTTGGCTGACTGAGAGAACAGTTTTTTAAAGATCCATACGATACGCCTATACAGGTCTTGGGCACAGGAAGATTCTATAGAATAGAGTCAGTGCTTAGAGGAACAGTATGGATGCTCAGACATTTTACAAGCAGCAGAAAGTAGGGGCTGGTGAGAGAAATTACAGGGAAGTGAAAAGATCTGTTTGATTTTCTTTTTTATATAAACATGTTCTTCAATATGGACACTAGAAAAGGGATGGCGACTGGAGCTTGTGTTAACGCCACTTTGATGGTAAGGAGTTCCCATGAAAGTATTATTTCAATGGACTCTCTTTACTCTTTCAACCCCCTATGTCTACTTGGGATTTGGGGGATTATAACGTTCAAGCCACAGCTCAATTTGGTGCCACCATTTTCTTCTTTCCTTCGAATGTCTGGCAATGAATGGAACCCTTTATTTGTTTCCACCACTTGCTTTCCTATTCAAAATTATTCTCAGGCTGCGTTCCAGACTGCAGACCAAACAGAGATAAAGCTTGGAGGATCAGCAAAGCAGACACAGATGGCGTAGGATATAGCACTTGCTTTCAAACGTGTTCCTGTAGTTCTACTTCTTTGACTGTTTCCAATGTCATGTTTACCTGAACTAATTCTTCCTCTTATCATTCAATACCTCTTAATACAGTCTTATTTGTAAGTCCTCAAAAACATCCCACGTAGAAAAGGTTACAACAGCATGCTGATTCACTTACAGGAAGAAGCGTCTTATGATTGGGAGGTTAGCTTTAAAGAGAAAAACTGGATTATAGAACAGTCTCGAGAGCTATTTTAAGGAAGTCTTTTTATTTTCTTAAGGAAGTTTTTCTTGATTTTATTTTACTTTTTTTTTTTACAGTCAGAAAAATTGCCTGTAAGGAAAACAGAAGGTTTTTTTTTTTTTTTTTTTTTGCCAGGGATGCTGGGATGTAAGGGAAGACTGAGGTTGTTTGCAGAGGAAATACGTGGCCTTTGGCTTGCTGGGATAAGAAGGGAGTCCTTCAGTCTTCTTATCTATAATGCTTTTTCATTGTTTGTTTTCTGGTATTGTCCCAATGACAAATTTAATGTATTCATTTATTTGTCTATTTTTGTGCTGTGACCAGCATGTAAAACCTGTATGATACCATATGATAGGTATGCCTTAATGCACTGCTTTAAAACTCGTCTCCTTTGTGGAGGACACAGGTCACATTCATGTAGCAAGATTTTTAATGGATTCACCACGCTCTTGGGATATACACTTCTACTACTTCAATCATTTCTGAGAGTCTTCATATTAAAAGTTTCCCTTTACCGTCATGTAAAACTAAAAGTAGTAGAGGTTATGGCCATTTTATCAGTGAAGAATCAGTAGTGATATCCTTTAGGAAGCCACCTGAATGATTTTAATTCCAATCACGCCCTTTTCTTTTTCTTTTCCTTTTTCTGGCTTTGTATCAGTGGCTTCGAAGAAAGTACTTAGGGCTCATTCCGCATTTCAGATTTGCAAAATTAGTTCCTGTTGAGTCCTAATGGCTATGAAAGTACCCGCTTGCTCTGAGTCATTGGAGGAAATCATAAAAGGGAAAAGCTATTTATCATGGTCCTCATATGCAAGATGGTAACTGTGGGGATGAAAATCCAAGGGCTATATTTAGAAAGTCATCTCAGTACATTTCCTACTTTGCTGGAGTAGAGAAGGCAAATATTTCTAAGCAGAGCATCGAAAGTAGTTGTGATACTAAACCCATCTAATCTTCATTTTCTTTGCCTAATTCATAGTTTGTGTTGAGTTCAACTTTTTTTTTGAAATATTGGTACTGGAATATTCAGATGAGTTGTGATAAAACACTATGTTCAAAAGCTACTTGCAGAAGAAAGGGTTTCTTTTTTTCTCTCTCTCTTGTAGCTTGTGGTCTATAGTCTAGGGAAGGCCAGGCAGGGATCTATAGGCAAGAACTAAAAGAGAAGAAGAGAAGAGTGTGGCTTATGGGATTGTTTCCCATGGCTTGTTCAACCTTCTTTCTTTCTTCTTCCTTCCTTTCTTCCTTTCCTTCTTTCTTTCTTTCCTCCTTTCTTTCTTTCTTTCTTTCTTCCTTTCTTTATAGTACACTGTAGCTGTCTTCAGACACATCAGAAGAGGGCATCAACTCTCATTACAGATGGTTGTGAGGCAACATGTGGCTGCTGGGATTTGAACTCAGGACCTCTGAAAGAACAATCAGTGCTCTTAACTACTGAGCCATTTCTCCAGCCCTCAACCTACTTTCTTCTACCATCCAAGACTGAGGACCTGGGTATGGCACTAACCTCAGTGGGCTGGGCTCTTCAATATCAATCATTAATAAAGAAAACACCACCTCAGGTCAGGTTTACCCACAAACCAATCTAATAGGGGAATTTCCTCAGGCGAGGATTTCTATTCCCTCTTCCCGAATGACTCTAGCTTGTGTCAAGTTGATTTAAAAAAAAAAGGTGACCTCTTGTCAACTTGGCAAACACATTACTGCCAAGCTATAACCTTTTATTTTGTTTAACCCAAGATTTCATAATAATATTAAATTACTATCACAATATAAAATTTCCCAACTCCTAAAAGTCTCACAGTCATCAAAAGTTCAGGGTCTTTAATACCCAAAGTCTTTGAAAGCCTCCAAAGTCTCCCCCAAAACACCAAAGCCTCTTAACCATGAGCTCCCATAAAACAAGAAATAAATGAAACACTTTATCATTCCAAGAGGAAAGAATTTTCAAAGCACGGTCACAAAGCAAAGCTAAAGAAAATTTCAACAGTGTTCAAAGCTCAGTGTTTAAAATCCGAGCTCACTCACTATCCTGTGTGCTCTCCAAGGCTCCAGCTCTCCCTTCGACAGCACAGGAAGCCTAGTCTGCAGGCTCAGACTAGGTCGAGCCACGCATGCTATAGTATTTTCATTGGTAATCATCTCTTGGTACTGGCACTGCAGTTGTGCTGGGATTTCCTCTGCAACTGGGCTGTGCCTTCACCGATGGCTTTTCCTGTCCCCTCAAAGTGCCAAGCATCAGTTGCTATCCGTGACTGTTCACACTTTCAAAACCAGGTCGACCTGGGAGAATCTTCTACATTACCAAGTTCAACTGCCAGCACACGTTATGGCTTTCACCGTCTCTGGACTCCAGCATCTGTGTGCTGACCACTAAAACACAATTCTCAGATTTTACCTGAAGTCCTTCTTACAGCTAATTCCTCAGCCTCCTTTAACCAGTATCCCTGGCTCTAGCAAAGAAAAGGTTTTACTTTCGCACTTCTGGTCTCTTTTTTATTCACAGCTGATTCTTCGGCTTCAGCTGACCAGAGCTATTGGCCCTTAATTCAAAATACCGAATAGTCCTGATAGTCTTCAGAGAACCTTCAAAACTATCCTCAGAAACTTCTCAGGCCAGGCCTCCACTGATATCAATGGGAGTGTTAGCTTCCAAATTCCCACAGCACATGGATAGACAGAATATGTCCTGTGTCACTTTGATGTAAACGTTGTGTATGCCTTGCATATGCCTGTCATTGTCACTCCATTATCACTAATGCTCCTATGACTAAAACCTGGGTTATCCATAGTCTATTCCTATATTTATCTCTTCTCAGCAAGCAGAAGTTTAAAGCTAGCAGTTTCTTTTGAAAACAAACTAGAAGCTCAATGCAGGGAAAGGCATAGAAGGAGAATCTTCCGGACACAAGGAGTACACACACATTTTGCCATGCCAAATGCAAATTTCAGGGAAACAGAATGAAAATTGTTTGGGTCTTTCCCATCCATGTACATAAAATTTCCAATTATAATATGAGCTCCATAGGCTAGAGACCACTGTACATCAGTTTGCTGCCACTTTGTAGGCTATGGGGGGAGGATGGGGAAGGGAACACCCATATAGAAAGGGAGGGGGAGGGGTTGGGGGATGTTGGCCCAGAAACCGGGAAAGGGAATAACAATCGAAATGTAAATAAGAAATACTCGAGTTAATAAAGATGGAAAAAAATACCTTTAATGAAAGAATGAATACCTCAGGGCAAATTTTTAAATGAGGTTCTTTATAGAATATCGATTCTACAATCTGGAGTAAATCGTTCTATGGCGTTTTTTTGTGTTTAGTACTGATGTTGCTTAGGCCATCGGCCACCAGAGCTCACAGAGAAGGAGCATCCTCAGTGAAGATGGGTCTCAAGCAGACTCCTGTTCACATGCACAAGTGTGAACGCAGACTGTGCACTAAGCCAGTTAGGAGAATTTGCAATTCTGACATCACTCAGGTCTCCCCTTCAAGTGCTTTCCTCATTGGGGTATCTCTACCAGGGTCCCCAGTGCTGCCTGCCTTGTGCCTATCACAACCTTGTGTGGGGTATGTTGTTATTTTCACCCTCGGTCACAGGGAGGGCAGCCGTTGGTGTGTTTGGGTTTGATTGTTTTCTGCTGTGCTCCCAGAAAGGGGAGTAGTGTCTGACATGAGTATATATGGAAAAAATTAACAAATGACCCCAAGATAATAGATAAATTGCCCTCTGAATATCAACATTTCACAGCAATCTTCATTGAATTAGCTAAATTTCCACTGTTCAGCCTTTGACCAACAATTTAGCATCCATGTCCAAGTCAGTTCCACAGTCTTTGCAGCAGTTTCAATGCTGCAAAGTGTATTATTCAGTGTATATTCATATTTCATCATAAGCTGGCTTGACTTTTGGTATTATTATTTGATAACTATACTTATATGTTTCCATCCAAGAAAATTTCTCTTGAATAAAGAACCACACATATGCCCAGAAAAGTGTCCCCATCACAGAAAATGCTAATGGATATTGTACTCAATGACAACTGTATATTTATTTAGGGTTATGAAGTCCCCTCTTATGTATCACAATTTACATCACTGAGAATCAAAATAACACATTTTTATGTAATATCTGCTACATGAGACACTGACCAGAGTCTCACTTTATACACTTTAAGCACATGGCTTCGTCAAGCTATTTCTTTGTCTCTGTCTCTGTCTCTTCTCTCATTTTCTTACATGCATACATTTTCATATACATACCAGGAATCAGTCAGTTTAAATCTCTTAGACTATAAAATTTATCTGTCATTTCATTGTCCTCCCAGGATCTCTTGAAGTTGCTTATTGTCCTCTGTCATACTGGTCCACTGGACTGTTATTTTTGCTAGACGAGTCAGAATATTAATTTTCTGTGTGAGAGCCAAGGTAAGCCAATGTCAGTCTGAGAAGGAAAAGGTGCTGACGCATTGGTATGACAGTACCTGCAATACCGAAGCACTCACCACGTGTCTCATGGGCGATGCTCAAAGGCTTACCATTTATTTCAGCAGTTAACTCAATGTACTTGTAAAATAAAGACAACCTAAGAATTTAGTGATCTTCAGAAGAGGAGAAATGGAGACTGGATTTTTCTAATGGTCCCTCAGCAGATGTGTTCCTTATCAATTATTATTTTCATGATTTATACTTCCCATTGGTTTCATAATTTATATCAATATTACACAACTGAGAGTTGGATGTGAAATTTATGTTTAGATTTTTCCCATTATACTTGGTGCTGTGGTACTTAAGGACACTTTCATACCAGTACACACACACACACACACACACACACACACACACACACACACACACACACACACACTGAATGGACATATTCCCCCATAATTAGTGACCCTTCCCATTCTCAGCCCTGTTGCTACTGCCCTTTCATGCCCCTGAGAATAACTTGCTTCTACTTTTATAGCCCATACATGATTGTATGTATCTCTATGAAATCCAGAAATCAGAAGCGAGAGAAAATATATGAGACATGTTAATTGATTTAATATCTTCATCTGCTGTTGTATCTATTTTCCTGGAAATGATATTCTCATTTTGTGTAAAAACAAAACAAAACAAAACAAAACAAAAACAAAAAAATCTACTCCATTGTGTATATGTGGAACATTTTAAAACCCAACATAGGTTGACTTCACAGTTGTGCCAGCTCTCTGTGGCATATTGACTTGAGTCTTTTGTAAATTCCAAGGAGTGTGGCTGAGTCATAAAACAAGCATACTTCTGATTACCTTGCAAAGCCTCTATACTGTTTTCCACAGTGTCCAGTCTAGTCCTGTGTCTGTTATTGTATTAGTACCATTTTGTTTTTGCTTCAATGTCTCTATAATGTGGTTAAGCATTGCTCTGTTATTCAGGACTGCTGAGGCTACCTGGGGTTCTGTCTTCCATATGAATTATAAGATTGGTTTTCTATTTCTGTGAAGAATATCCATTGGGATTGCATTGATTTTGTACATTGCGTTGGCAGTATAGCTATGCTCACATTACTAATCCATCCAGTATGTGGATGTGGAAGGTTTTTCCGTCTTCCAGTGTCTTCTTCACTTTTGGTCCTCAGTGGTTTAAAGTTTTTGTTGTAGAGGCCCTTTACTTCCTTGACTACTTTGGTTTGATTTTTGAGTCAGTAGTAACTGACATTGTTTTCTTGATTTCTTTCGTAGGACAGTTATTATGGTATGTACAAAAACTACTGATTTTTTATGTTAATTTTGTCTCCTGCTATTTTATTAAGATCAAGAGTTTCTAATGAAATCCTTGTGGATTCTTTTTTTTTTTTTTTGGTTCTTTTTTCAGAGCTGGGGACCGAACCCAGGGCCTTGCGCTTCCTAGGCAAGCGCTCTACCACTGAGCTAAATCCCCAACCTCCTTGTGGATTCTTAAATAGGATCATATCACCAAGTACAGATGCTTTGAGTTTCTAATTGCCATTTTTGACAGTTTTTTTAATTTTTATCTATACAATTGTAATATGACTGAAATTTCACCTTTATAAACTAAATGTTTTTTCTTATATTGAAGATTGATTTTGTCCTACAATATATTCTGGTTACAGTTTCAAGTCCTCCAACTGCTCCGTGGTCCTCCCCAGCTCTCCCATCAGCCAGACCCACATCTTTTCTGTCTCTCACTAAAAAACAAACATCATGTTCCAATTATTTCCTTTTACTGCCGTATTCCTTCAAGCATTACAAGAAATGGACATGGTGTGGGAGTGGGGGTGGACACCCTTGCCCTACTTCTGGCTTTGTCCTTACTTAGTGTAATGTTGGCTGCAAGTTAGTTACATTTAGCTTTTGCTACGTTCGGATACATTCCTTCTATTTCTATGTTCATAAGGATTTTATCACTAAAAAGATACTGGATTGGGTAATGGACTTTCTTTTTGAGTTTATCGAGATAATTATATAATTTCTCTCCTTGTCCATTTATGGGATACATGACCTTTGTTAATTGAATGTATTGAATTATCCCTACATCTCTGGAATGATCATAGTGAGTGATACTTTTGGTTTATTTTTGAATCAGTTTGCAGGTATTTTGATTGAGGCCTTTATATCTGTGTTTGTCAGGGATATTGGTTCTTGTTATTTTTGCATCTAGTTTTGGTACCAGGACAATATTGCTTTTGTTAAATAAAAAAAAAGCAAAAAAAAAAACAAAACAAAACAAGCAAGCAAACACATTGTAGAACTTCTTTTCCTATGATCTAGTTTGAGCAGCATTGTTTATTTTGGTTTTTTTTTAAAGGTCCTTTGGAACTCCACCGTAATCCATCTGGGCCTGAACTCATTTGGTTGGAATATTCTTTAGTTACAGCTTCAATCTCTTTCCTAGCAATATAGGAGTTTAGATTTTTTTTTCTCATCTTGGTTTAATTTTGGTAGTTCATATGCCACAAGACTTTTGTGACCCTTAGCGCACTCTGCCTTTATCATCGTTTTGAATTTCACATCCCCATGTGTTTTTTGTACCCTTTCTGCCTGCAGGAAAGGCCTACACTGACCACTCTTCATCCCTGGCCGTTCCTTTACTCCTCCTTCTCCAGCCTTGGGGATATATCAGACAGCCTGCCCTTTGGAGCAGTCTTTTACCTGCTTCCATAACTTAGTAAGAAGCACCAGTACTCCCTGACTTGACATTTGTGGCCCTAGTCGGTCTCCCTCTGCCTAGACACATCGTTCATCTTGCTGTAATCCACACCATTAGCCAGTTCAGCTGCTGGCCGTGTCTACACCTCTGTGTACCGCCCTGCTGTTCTCTCTAATCTCCTTCCTTATGGCCCTCTCCTCTTCTCCATCACACATCCAAATCCTGCCCATTCTTGCATTGGTCTGTCTGTTTCCACATTCTTCTTCCACATTGCAGTCTCCCCTTGTTGATATTTAGAAGTTGACTTGTATCATGATGATATTGGGCTCTTAATACTCAGATCTCAGGTCTAATTCCTTGGATTCTTCTAATTCTAAAGAAAAAAAAAAGACTGATTACACTAAACTAAATGTGTATGTTTTATTAATTAGTCTCCAACAAATGTTTGAATCGATAAACCTAGCTTATAATTAATTAAATAATTAAACATATACTCTGAAGAAAATAACAAGTTTATTTTGTTCTAAATAAGAAGAAAAGGAAGGTAGAATGAAACAGGATGGGGAATTTTTTTAAAGATTGTGTACTGATAAAATGATATAGTGGATAAAGGCACTTGCCAGCAAACCTAATCTGACTTTGATCCCTGAGTTCCACACCCTGGAAGGAGAAAGGAACTGTCAAAAGATGCTCGTTGACCTCCCTACATATGTAGTGAAATGTGCCCGTCTTCCAACCCTGAACTAAATAAATGCTATACAAATGAATTTTGATATACTGCCACACTTAGAGGCACATACCATGTGTGCTTTCTTACAGCTTTCCAATTTGCTACCATGAAGAGTCCTTTCTGACAGTTCTTCACTTGTTCCTCCTTCTGTCCTTCCATTAGTAGGAGGGAGCTTAACTGGATATGATCTCTAAGCCATTACATGATGATGTTAGTCTGTGACTTAAACAGGACTACAGCTTCTGACTTTATATAACTCTTGGTTTATCCTATTAAATAAAATTTAAAGTTCAAACTCTTAGGCAAATCACCTAAGTACCACATGTATTTGACTATCCCTATGTTAACCCAAATAATTATGAGAGGCATATTTTAAGTATTAAATTTACCTCAGGTTTTATTTTCTACTTTATCAACAAATAAATCAACAGGAAGAGTGACGCTTTGCTGTATGGTACTGTGCCTGCAAATTAAGCCATAATTCTTGGATTTTTACCAGTGTAGACTTTAAATTACGTGCCTCTGTGTCTGTAGCACTAAACAAGCAATGCTAATAAAATGAATAAAAATATTACTTTAATACACACTCTTTATGTTGCTTCCTTTAAAAATTGAAAGGTGATCATGAATGTACTCTGAAGACTGTAGTGTTGTTTTTGCGTTTCAGCTCCATAAAATCTATCTTGAAATGCTCCATACAGAACTATAGCAAAAATACGGACGGCAATTATGTGGTTCCCTCCTGGCATTGTTATACCCAACTACATTACTTTTCCGCATGCCCGACTTTTAGTTTTACCGATGGACAGCTAAGTTGGTGAAAGCACACTTTGAAGATCTGTAACATTTGTATTTGTTTACGTATTTATCAGAAGGACACAGTCATGTTTGCAAGCAAGATGTGCTATATCTGTTAAAGAATATTATGTTTCATCTTCACTGTCGGTATTAAAGAGTCATACCCCATGTGTCAAGTAGTTGGTTCTAGATGGTTTTTTTTGAGCTAATACTTATAAATAAGCCCATTGCCTAGGCCCTGCTGGCCTATCAAGCAGAGTTCCATCCTTGAGATGCAAACGGTAGAACCATGTCCGATATGCTCTACGTTTGCTCTGTGGCATATGCCATACAGAGGCACACACACAGTTAACACAAAGTACACAGATCAATGTGATAAAACATTTAAATGTGTCTTTAAAAATATAAATTTTTTCTTCTACTGTTTTTATTACCATCAAAAGATATATATATATATATACATATAGTATATATATATTAAATATATGCTGTAACAGAGACTCTTACATCAGCTATTTGTCTGATGTCAATTTTCTGAGTCTGATTTAACATTAATTCATTTACCTCCCTACTTTTCTCCTCTATAGAAGAATAACCAAAATTACTGTTATTAATCTCTTCATATTTTTATTTGTAAGTTGGACTTGGAAATTTTCGTCCTCAGAAGGTGCAAGTTGAAACAGCTCATTTAGCCAACGTATTCCTTTATCCTTGATAGAGCCGATTCCTGTGTCAGGGATAACAGGAGAGCAGGAAGGGGCTTGCTGAGAGCGTGGATAAAGCTGGAGGAGGAGGAGGTGACCCAGCGCACTTCGGAGCAAAACCAACTGCAACTCATTATGTACATGCGTGAAACTGAACGTGTCTTTTAAAATGTGAATGTAGGAAAGTTCGTCTCTGAATCCAACTGTCATTGAATTTCTTAGACGACTTCCTTTAAAATGCTTTACAGAATTCTCACAACTGAAAGACTAGAAGGGTGGGTGGATAAGTTTAATTTCAAAATACAGATAAACCAACCTACTCTAATTGATACAAATTTCTATATATTCTTACCCTCCTCGTGATAAGAAAATACCCAACTTTTATTTTATAACAGTTAAAGTCTGAGGTAACCCAAACGCTGGTTAAGTCTGCTTTTAGGGAGGTAACATGAAGAACAGTGGAATGGTTAACGATTGTTTGAGATTAATTCTTAAAGTGCAGCTCACTAGATACTAATGGACTTCATCATTTCTCTGGGTGCATAATTTTGTGTACCTGGCATAGATAATGCAAAACCCAACTTTTATCTGAGAGGACCCAGCAACAGAGCGGGTATGCACTGTAATGCGGACAGGAATGAGAATGGAAATGAAATGCATGGACTTGGGAGTCTTTTCTGGTTAACAAAATGTGGACTGAGTGAGCATATAGAAGCTTACTAGAGTTCAGGTCAAATTAGCTTTTTTTTTTTTTTTTAGTATTTAACTGTTTTCCTCTCTTCAGTTTTTTTTTTTGTGCTTTTTTTTTTTTTATTAACTTGAGTATTTCTTATATACATTTCGAGTGTTATTCCCTTTCCCGGTTTCCGGGCAAACATCCCCCTCCCCCCTCCCCTTCCTTATGGGTGTTCCCCTCCCAACCCTCCCCCCATTGCCGCCCTCCCCCCATAGACTAGTTCACTGGGGGTTCAGTCTTAGCAGGACCCAGGGCTTCCCCTTCCACTGGTGCTCTTACTAGGATATTCATTGCTACCTATGGGGTCAGAGTCCAGGGTCAGTCCATGTATAGTCTTTAGGTAGTGGCTTAGTCCCTGGAAGCTCTGGTTGCTTGGCATTGTTGTACTTTTGGGGTCTCGAGCCCCTTCAAGCTCTTCCAGTTCTTTCTCTGATTCCTTCAACGGGGGACCTATTCTCAGTTCAGTGGTTTGCTGCTGGCATTCACCTCTGTATTTGCTGTATTCTGGCTGTGTCTCTCAGGAGAGATCTACATCCGGCTCCTGTCGGTCTGCACTTCTTTGCTTCATCCATCTTGTCTAATTGGGTGGCTGTATATGTATGGGCCACCTGTGGGGCAGGCTCTGAATGGGTGTTCCTTCAGTCTCTGTTTACAACACTAGACCCAACCAATGTTTTTTTCTCCTACCACATTTTAGTTCTAGGCAGTGGTTAGGCAGACACTAGGCCTCCGTTTCAGATACTCACCCCTACCACAATGACTTTTTGATACCTACTGCTTTGCATTGAACCACAGAAGTTTCCTCAAGGAAGCCATTAGATGATGTCACCAACATACATGATGTTGTTTCATCTTTCAGGGCTCACAAGTTATAGTTGGGGATTGGCATGTAACCTTAACTCTAAGAAATAAAAGTGCATTATCAAGTTTAAGTTTTCTGATGAAATAAACAACCTTTTCTTTTGAACTTCTTCTGTCTGGGCTTTGAATTCAATCAGCATGAGTTCCCCAGTGCCTAAGTGACTCAGAAACACCGTCTTCCCCCGTGACAGTTGTACATCACTAAGCTGCTTCCCATTTGGTGCCAGCTTCTAAATTAAAGTGGATCATTTTGCATGGTCTTCGTTATTTAAATGTAAGAGACTATTTTAAAATATTGGGAATAAATTTCATAAGCTATAATCCTTCACCTGTATAAATTAGAGAAGTAGCAGTCGAAGGGACTCGTTGTAAATCTGAATTGCCCAGATTTCGATCTTCCAAGCTAGCTGAGTCTTCTCAGTGCCCTTATGTATCAATTGATTACAGTCATAGCTGCAGGCCCAGAGATCAGCTCATAGGATGCAGCGGAGTTCCCATGTGCACGACGCTGTGTGACTGGGACCTAGAAAGTGCTCAATCAGTGTGAATCGCCACCTTTTATGGTTTAATAGAAAAAATAAGTCATCTGTGAGTCATTGCTGCTGCATTCCTCCAAATGGTGCTTCTAAATAATCCCTCTACAAAGCATGATTTATTTACGGTTTTATGTACAGTTAATTAGATATCCTTTGATGTATTTACATAAGAAAGAATTTATCTTCACTTTGGAGAGCCTTCTCTAACCACAGTTCTATGCTGATGCATCATTATCTAAATATAGAAAGGAAGCCATTTGATACATCGTGTTTGACTACAGAAAGGTGGTTGCCCTTAAATATTGATACAACTAAGACTATACCTGATGAATTATATAAAATATAAAAATGTCACAAAGACATTAAATTGTATTTGCTTATAACATCTCTTTAAGCTGTCTAGATTTTTGGAACAACATATAAAAACACCTACCATCTCAAAGAAATAGCCTAAATGAAATTCTGTCCACACTGTCAGGGTCTGGGGAGAGTAAGTACCCTGTAATGGAACTCTTGATAGCCCTGTAGTCAGGCACTCGTATGTCAAACACCTGAGATGGGGAGGCAAGTTTAATGGATAGAATGAGCTATTATTAGCAGCAAGAGACTTCCAAGCCCTTGACACAACCTTTGTCTTCGCAAGAAAGATGGTGAGTGTTACATCTTAGCTGTTTTACTTCAGGCAAGCTCTTGTATGAACCATGCATGCTGCAGTATTTCTGTCTAAATTTAAAAACACAAAAACAAGAAAACAAACATTTCCAGCCACTGCTTATTTCCTATACCGCAAGACTAATAGCCATTTAGCTTTTGTGAACTTGGGGTACACACTGTCACACAGCGTGTCCACACAGTGCCGATGCTATTTGAAGGTCAGCCTAAGGTTATTGTACTAGAAAAATAATCGGGTATTATTTTTCAGAATTTTATGTGTTTGTATTAAAACCATGAAATGGCACATGTCAGATTACATAGATTGCCCACACCATCCATTAATTGGTTCACAAAGAATATCCAGAGAAGTTGACTTTCCAAAATGTTAGGAAGCCGTGGGGTTCTATTTTCAGGTAAATCTAGCGTCTATCTACTTTCTCCGGAGACAATGTTATGATGTTTTGTATTGGCGAATATGTTCTCCAGTAGATGAGCAGGGTCCTCATACTCCTAGTCTATTCCTAGATAGTGGGACAGTGGCACGGCAAGAACTGAGCTTTCTAGATCCCGTGGGACCCAGCTGTTCTTTGGTAGCATCGCAGGCAGGAGCTCTGTATCCCCACTGGGCACTGGTATGTACCGTGTAAACTGCTACCTGGCATGATTCAATGTGCAACCTAATCTAGGTTCACACCAATCATATGTAGAGCGAATTGGGAATAGTGGGAAGCACTTTTATCATGTTAAGAATGAGGTAAATTCTCCAGAGTGAGCATCAGGCCTAGCTGGTCTTCTCTTGGTTAACAAGCATGAATTAGCTGGCTCTCAGTTAGGAATTGAATTGGGGGCAGGGAGATGGCTCAGTTGGTAATGTGCTTGCCGCACAAACTGGAGAAACCCAAGTTTCCCACCAAAGAACCAACATAAAGACTTAGTCATGGTGTTGTGGACCTGAATTCTGGAATAGACGGCAGAAATAGAGTAATACCAGGGCCTCACTGAAGTTTCAGAATAACTAGTGAGTGACCTCCAGATATAGGTATGGTAAGAAACTAAGTCTCAAAAGAATAAGGTGAATTACAATACCTTATATTGATATCCACAGGCACATGCATGTGTGCACACATGCATACTCATATACATATTACACACACACAATGCATACACACATGCATGAACCCATACATGCATATATGTACACATATAAACACAATAAAGAATTGAACCCAGAGGGATAATGAGGCATTCAGCTGGTCAAGTAAAATGAGAAAGGATGCAGTTGGACTGGAAGGAGTTTGGAAGGAACTGGCACCGAGGTTACTGCCGCTTGCCTATTGTTAAATTGATGGCATTCGTCTTTTGTCAAACTTGACTGTCCTTCTGTTTGCCAATATTATGATTATTGGCACTAGTGGGAAATTGTTATGGTAATTTACTAAATATTCATGCTCAGAAAAGTTAACGTGTGCTTCCTTCACTTCTTGATTTGTACGATGAGAATGTATGTCAGGGGAGTATCCTACGTATTGAACCTAGTGCTTGGTGGGAGCCTGCAGCACAGCATATGGTATGTACTAAATGTAAACAAAAATTTATGTTTGCAGGAGATAGTACCATTCTAACTCAGAAAAGCAGGATGTTACAGCTCAGAAAATATATCCTACTAACCTACTAACACAGGGTCACGGGCTACTTCAGTAAATGCGTGACTCACGTCAAAATGATTTCAAAAACACTGTGGAATCTTGTATCTGACATTTGCCATACACAGATCCTCAGGCTGGTACTTTTATCTTTTATTATCCAATACACAAAGGTCATTGCTAATACGCCAGTTTATTTTTTCCCCCAAGATCTTGATCTACCACTCGAATATGTATTTCCCTGTTTCTCAAGCCCTGGGGACAAGGTCTCACAGCATAGCCCAGTCTGGCTTTGAACATATCTTTCTCTCTCTGCCTTCTTTTTCCAAGTGGAGGTTTGCACCAGCATACCTAGTTGTTTTCATATCTCATTTTAAAAATTACAATGGTTTACTAGTCCTGTGTTTGTACGGACTGTGGTATGACTTTGTTATTTCAAATTCTTAGTAATAAAGATTTATTTCAAACTTCTACCACAGCTCCCCCATTAAGTTCAATATTATACTTTATATTCGCTTAAGTTTTTCAAGGGTCATACAGTCATCAAGCAGCCCTGTCCACAGATAACATTTTTTAGAAACTTATTTTATCTTCTTCTGGTGGTACCTTAATGTACAAATTAACCCTTTTTTCCGGAGACTTGTTGCCCCAGCAAAGGGGGATGCTAGAAGGGTGAGGCAGGAGTGGGTGGGTGGGGGAGCACCCTCTTAGAGCAAGGGGAGGGGAGAGTGGGATGGGGGACTTCCTGCAAAGGGGAGACCAGGGAAAGGGGACACATTTGAAGTGTAAATAAATAAAATAACCAGTAAAACGAACAAACAGAAACAACTTTTTAATTGATTTTTTTTGTGAACTTCATATCATGCACCCAAGTCACACCATCTTCCTGTCCCCTCAAATCTACTTTTTGTCCTTGAAAACTCCACACCCACACCTTAGATAAAAATATGCACACACAAACAAACAAAACAGGACAAAAACAAAGCCTAGAAAATGTCTCGTTGTGGAAGCTGTTGTGTGTCCCATGGCATACCGGTCTATCCACACATCTTCACTTAATGAATGTGCATTGCAATGAGTCACTGGTTTGGTTTGAGGTCTCTGACTTCTGTGACATCTTCAATATTGGATCCTCACTGAGACTCCTCCTGGTTATCCTGTTGTTGTCCTGTGTCACAGAGATCCTGGAGCTTTGGATCACCGGGACCAGCCCTTCCACATACCCCAATAGTTCACAGATGGTGTAGATTTTTGCATAAGTTGACTCAAAGCCCTGGATCTGGGCCTAGCTGGTATCTGAGTTCAGTAGCTCTCCAGCTCTCCAGCGCAGCTCTGCTTAGGATAGCCAGTGCCAACATCAGTAACGGGCATGAGCAGTTCTGCTCCCTTGCCCTTAGAGCCAGCTCACTCACACCCTCATCTCCAGAGTCAAATCCAATGTGCTGCCCACTGAAGCATGAGGCAAGGTACAGAGCACACTTTCCCAAGTGCTGGAGTCAGGGTACGGCAGGGCTAGCCCTGCTACTCTCATGACCTTGGGGCCAGTTTTCCTGACTACTACAGATGGCAAGGAGCAGTGAGCGGAAGCTATCACCCCTATGCCTACATCACTTCACGACAGACACATGGCAGGGCCAGTTCTCTTATGCTCTGGCATTTGGGGCCAGCTCACCTGTGCCCTCACTGCCACATCCCGCTCTGCTGTGTTGTCTAAGTGAGAAAGAGGGGCCTGCAAATTGACCTTTCCTTTCATATATGCACCCTGGTCACACACTTACATGGCTTCAATGAGTTCAGTAATGTAAATATACCACATACTCCTAAATATTGAAAAGGAAATAATTGAAAACACAGTTAACTTTAAAAACTACTTGATAGATCTCCACTTTAATTTCTAAAAGCATCCCTGCCATTCACTTCTCCCCACTGCATTATTTATTAACTTTATTTTATTTAAAAATTTTTTGGAGTATAGTAATAATTACAATATGTCTTCCTTCCCTTTCTTTCCTCTAGACTCTTCCATATTTCCCTCCGTGGTCCCTTTCGAATCAATGCCCTTTTTTTCAATTAGTTGCTACTGCATGCATATATGTATATACTCATATATATAACCTGCTTAGTCAGTATAATATGATTGGTATGTTATGTTTTTAGGGCTGACTGTTTGATCTGGACAACCCATTGGTGTGCCTTTTGGGGAGAAAGATTCTTTCTCCTACTCCCAGCACTCTTTAATCATCTTCAGTTCTTTGTGTAGGGTTGAGGCCTTGTAGGCTTTCTTCTGTCCACGTCGGCATCTCTACCAGTGTCTACCTTGTTCAGCTCATGTTTAGGCAGTTACGTTGGTGAGACTTCATGGGTATAGCTTCTAACATTACTAGGGAACACCATCTCACAGCAAACGCCCCAGTCCTTTGGCTCTTACGATCTTTCCACACCTTCTTCTGCAATGTTCTCTGAGCTTTAGATGAGAGAGTGTTTTGTAGATGTATCTGTTGAGGTTGGGCTTCACAACTCTGAATTTTGATTGGCTGTGATTTTCTGTAATGTCTCCATCTCTTACAAAGTTTTCTTGATGAGGAGAGAAGACTACTCTTGTGTGTGTGTGTGTGTGTGTGTGTGTGTGTGTGTGTGTGTGTGTGTGTGTGTGTGTGTGTTTGCGTCTGTGTGTCTGTGTTATTTTTAAACTTTTTTAAAATTTAAACATGTTTTGATAATATTCTTCGGCTCCAGTTCATCCAGATCCTCTTCTCCTCCCTACCCATCCAACTTTTAGTTTTTTTCTCATAAAACAAAAGCCCCTTTATAACAATAAAATGCCCAAAACCAGCTTCACCCACTCAAACAAAACCCCACTAAACTAGAACCAAATAAAATGGAACACACACAGACACACACATGCACACACACACACACAAACACACACATACACACATACACAAACACACAAACACACAAACACACACAAGCACACACACAAACACACACACACAAACACATACACAAACACACAAACACACAAGCACACACACAAACACACACACAAACACACAAACACGCATACACACATACACACACACACACACACACACACACACACACACACATACACAACTGTGTAGTCCATTATTTGTTAGTCAACTTCTCCCAAACATGCAATCTCTCCTATTAGGGTAGATTAAACCCAGTGTCATTCCATTTTCCTCTCCCAGTAACTATAAATGACAGTTCCATTTAACCTTTACCTTAGTAGCCAGCTTACATTCATTCATTCATTCATTCATTCATTCATTCACTTTTAAATGTAACAAAATAGTACATAATAAGATAAAACATGGGGTAGAGAGATGGCTCAGCGGTTAAGAGCACCCGACTGCTCTTCCAGAGGTCATGAGTTCAATTCCCAGCAACCACATGGTGGCTCACAACCATCTGTAAAGAGATCCGACGCCCTCTTCTGGTGTATCTGAAGACAGCTACAGTGTACTTATATATAATAAATAAATAAATCTTTTTAAAAAAAAGATAAAACATTATCACATCAAAGTTGGACAAGTCAGACCAATAGAAGAAAAAGAGCCCCCCAAAAAGGACACGAGTCAAAAACCCTTTTGTTAGCACACTCAGGGATTCCTCAGAAACACTGAACTACAGGCCATAATATAAGCACAGAGGACCTGGTGCAGACCCAAGCAGGCCCTGTGCATGCTGCTATAGATTCTGTGAGTTCATATCCGCTTTGATAGTGTTGATTTAGAAGGTCTTCTTTTGTTGATGTCTTTGTCTCTTATATTCTTTCTGCCCCCTCTTCTGTATGGCTCCCTGAGCTCTAAAGGTAGGCAGTTGATGGTGGCATCCCATTCAAGGCAGGGTGTTTCAAGGTTCTTACTCTCTGCATAATGTAAGTCTCCATATTCCCCTCAGCTTCAGAAAGAAGCTTCTCTGATGATGACTGGACAATGCAATGAGTTTGAATAGAGGCAGTAACATTAGGAATCATTTTATCACTATATTTTTTTTTTGATTTAGACCAGTATTATTTGGTTTTACCCTATGTCCATAGACTATCTAATTAGGCTCTTCATTATCCAAGAATTGTGAGGTATGGGTTCTATCTCGTGAAGTCAGCCTCAAGTTGGATCAGTTATGGGATGGTCATTCCCACAAGTCGTGTGTCACCATTGCTCTAGTTTATATTTCAAGCAGGATACCATGGTACATAAGGGATTTGTGCATGGCTCGATGTTGATATTCTTCTGATAGTTTGAAGAGTACTTTCCTGTACAAGAGACACTGGAAAATAGAGGAGAAAGGCTCTATATAGGTACCAGCTCAATCTCTCCGTGTTTATTGAGTTGGGTAGATGGTGTCTTCAGCAATTGGGCCTTGTTGTCAATTTGTGGAGAGCATGAACAACCTATAGTCTTAGCAACAGTCTGGGATGTTTGAAGGTTGAATGTTTGGCCAACAGTTCAACTGGGTATAACCCAAACACATCACTAGAACTTTTTGTTTGGTGACAAGAAATGGTTGAATACATCAACCTTGCCAAAAGACCAGTCATCTACACAATAATTAACCATAGAGGACAGGGATATATAGAGTAAGGTACTAGAGGAGACAGAGAGATCTCATTAGAACAAGAAAAAAATATTTATGGATGGATATGGTGGGTCTAGAATTAGAGGATCAAGTGGGGATGGAGAGAGAGGAGGGGATACTGGGAGGGAATATGCAGAGAGATAGATAAAACAATAGGGGATTCAAGACTACTCTTACTGTGAGTACAAAGATAAATGTTTAGATTCTTGTTGGGATTATGCTGGCTAAGTAAAGTAGTAGTTATGGTGTCTCTTCCAATACCTACAACTTCACTAGCAGTGAATAGTTAAAGAAGTTTCTAGTACCAGGCATGGCTTTCCCTCTTGTTGACTCAGTCTTAAGTCAAATTAAATGATGTTAGTTATCACCAATATAGTCCTACTACTGTACCTTTATGGATGTGGTGCCATGCTGGTCCTTGACGTGATTCATAGGCTTCATAACTGGGTTGCTTGTCTCCTTGCTTTGGAAGCTTACATGTTGCTTTCTGATGCTATAAAACTAGTCCTCAGGGAAGGGGCTTTCAGGTCAGGTCCAGCTCCAGGGTTTCTGAGGTCTGTTTCTGAAGTGTATGGTGTCTTCAGTGATGGGGACTTACATTTCCACTTTTAGGGAGGAAGCAAAGACAGCAGTCATAGTCTCTCTCTCTCTCTCTCTCTCTCTCTCTCTCTCTGTGTGTGTGTGTGTGTGTGTGTGTGTGTGTGTGTGTGTGTGTGTATTTTCTTTTTAGACTCTTGGACATTTCTGGCCAACAAATGAAAAGACAGCTTCTATGCCTGTTGTTGGAGTTTTTGTTAGGTGGTCTTTGGCTCTTAGAGGGAATCCTATCAGCACACATGATCTGTGTATAAATATACATATATAGTTATAACAGACTTTGCTTTTTCCTTCTTTATTCTCTACCACCTACTCAATTCATTTCAATATCAATTTTAGGTGACTTCTGTTGTCCCTAGCTTTTTGTCCTGATACTATGTTCTGAGACTTATATTCTACCAGAAATACTTTATCAAGCTAATTTCCTAATCCTAGATGAACTTCTTTGAAAAAAAAAGAAGAAACTATACATCTAATTGTAAAGTATTCCAACTTTTTCTAGAACAAGGAAAAGTGGAATGAGGTAAATGGGAACAGAAAATAAAACTAAGCAAACATAGTCAAAAGGGGTTTCTGTGGGAAAAGCATTTCGTACTCAGAACTTCCTTGAGTATATTAAGTGTTACACTGCTCTGCTTACATATGACACAGCGCTGGCTGCATTTGAAAGTACAGGAATGGAACGTTCTTTATCCTCAGAAGCAAATGACAGCAAGAAGCTGAGCACCTTCAAATATGAAGTTACTTGGGCATGGGACATTGTGCTTTCAGGAAGAGGACTGAATCTCCCTGTTCCAAAAGGAGTAAAAGTATATAGCCCAAAGATATTCTGTTTCTGAAAGTTACTGATTAGATTGCAAAATCAAAATGGTTGCAGCTCTAGTAGGTATTCTTCAGTGTTGGGTCTTATTTATTGGCTTATTCTCCAAATCTTGACTATTTTATTTGCTATTTTAAGGCCAGTTCAGACTTTCAAAAATTATCTCACTATTTAGCCAATGTATTATTATCACAGGATTTATTATAAAAATGAAATCATTGTTACACAGCTACTGCCCTATTTTGACTTTGACCTTTGCATCCTCCTTTGATCAATTCTCCCCTTGTATGTGTTATTAACTAAATCACGTTCTCTACTCTTTCCTGACCTTCAGCTAGAAATTAGTTTTTATTTATTTGTTGTTTTTTTATTTAGAACTTATTAAAAATACGGGAAATAGTTATGATAGCAAGTGGAAAAGTCAAGATGCAAAGTCATATTTTTTAACAAACTACAACTCTTTTCTTAAAAAGCCAAAAATATGTAGACGTCCATAAGACTATTAAAATCATTGAGAGAGTCAAGCATGGGGATTGTTTCTTATGTATATGAAGCAGGCATTCAATGAGCTGTTTCTCAAATGCTGTCTAATGGAGCTGGAGGTTAAGGATTTTTGCAAGGAGGAATATTGTGTTGCTCCTGGGGTTGCAAAGGTTTGTTTTTTGAGCAGGTGGCATACGTCTTCATAAAACACAGGCAGTCTTGCAGATTGACCTTTCAGGTGAGCTATAATGAGGGTTTCATAGACAGGTCAGAAGGAATTTTTTATGCTTTCCTGTCTTCCTTCTAGAAAACAACTCTGAGATTTGTCTAGATATGTTCATTCTACATTTCCCCTGCTTCTGCTCTGCACACCGAGCATATTTCTTTCTGTCATTTCATCCCTACTGGAGCTGAAGAAATACGGATCTGCTCCTTCCCCACTCCCCCAGTGCCTAATGACCAAGGCTAATTTGCTTCCCAGCCGTTATTTCTTAAAGTAAATCAATCCCTATCCGATTAAACTGTCTGGGTGAATATCAGCCCCAGCACCAAGGCTGCAGCAGGACTCTCTCCTAAACAAAAGCACGGAGACAAATTCAGCCTGCATAGGAGGGCTCTGAAGACCTGTTACCAAGAGCGGACAGTGAAGCCTGTATTCAAAACTTCGAGCCTTGGTCATAGACAGATAGGACGATCCCCTAGACATAAAACTGCTGACATTCAAAGCAATTTAATCAAAGCTCTTCCTAGTCTCCCTTGGGTTTCAAGGCATAATGTGAGGATGTTTTAAATTACCCTACTCTAGCGTCTTTTGGAAAATTCAAAGCCACGTTTAGTATCTAAAAGCCTTTGTATTTCTTTGCTAGTATGACGGAAATAAATTTCATATATACCTCATAGTTTAGATATTCATCTTATTTCATCTATTGAGCTATGTGCTGACAAGGCATGGCTCTAAATAATACAGATAACACACAATGCTTCCCCCCCCCCAGGAAATGAGGATGCTCATCGGGCCCACCTCCTTGAGTTAGCTCAATAAATTTGAATTGCTCATTAGAGTCCCAGTGCCTTATTGCTGCCTATATGTGAACAGCTTAAGTGAATAGGAATCAGATGGACTGTGGGGGAAGACACACAGAGATTTCACATAATTCCTGTTGCCAGAGAAACCATTTTCTTGCTGTCTGGGCATGCACTGAGCAGCTTAGATCAACTGGAGACTCGGCATAGCCCTTGCTATGACTTTGGTAAAGAAAACAAACAGAAGGAAGGCAAAATGCTTACAAAGAAAAGCAGATTGGGCTATTAAAATGTTCTTTTAATTAGGGTAGTTGTGTAAACTGGGTTTTGAAATATCTTGTCCTCTAAGGCTGCCCATGTAGTATTTAAGTGACACCCCATGGTCATTTTTACTTGTCCTTTCCTACTTTGAGAAGACCACGTCTTCTCGTGTGTGTTTGTGTGTGTGTGTGTGTGTGTGTGTGTGTGTGTGTGTGTATGTGTGTGTGTCAGTCTGCCCGTCTATGTGTGTGTATATTGCATATTTATACAAAAATCTTTTCCTTCTCTTCTTCTCTCTGCCCCAACACACATCCCCCAGCTCCGGTCTCTTTCACACCCTAGAAACATTTCTTAAGGAGGAAACAGTGAAGGGGACATGTGACAATCAGAGGATTTCTTTACCACATCTCAATGAAATGACAGCAGATGAGAAAGCACAAGGAGAGAGCAAACTGTGAACTCCAGAATTATTTATTTGGAACTTGTTCTTTCTTGAGGAAAGATAATTTCTCAGTATGAGGATCAGAAAGGCAGATAGAATGTGTTGGCTCAGAAAACACGTTCCAAACAAGCCACAAACGCCAACTGTACCCCTCTGCACATCTTCAATAAACAGCGTTGTATTTGTACTTATTGAATATGTTCCTAATCTCAAAGTTATCCTAGAGAGCAGGCAGCGGCAGCAATCAGTAAGTATGTCTGTATGTATGGGTTTCACAGCTTCTAGAAGATGACATAGTTTTGAGGATTCCTAGTCAAAAAATTCTTACCTATATTCAAAGGAGTTTTAATTTCTTGTGCTTTTGAAAGAGAATGACAACTACATTAGAATCCACAGAGCTTCTCCTGGCCCAAGTGTCTATTAGTGAGTCCCATTGTGAATTTCATCTCGTAAAACACATCACTCTCTGTCACGCTCTCTGTGTCTCTAGTTGCACATGGCTTGAATTAAGGTACACGCGCCATTGTATCTCATTCATCTCCAGACCACCAATCCCAGCAAAGACCACAAACCTGTAAACAACTCCTGTCTCCCTGCACAAGTCTGGCACCAGTGCAGGGCCTGGTATACAACAAGTACATGTGTTATGCCTCTCACAGTTAATGAACGAAGCAGGCCCAGAGGAAGAAATCCGCTGCCCAAGGTAACATTATAAATCGGGAGTGAAGGAGAAAACAAGATTCAAGGTTCCCAATTGCCTGTCAGTTTCAGTAATCACCAGGTATGCTTCACAATTTGAAAACAAGATCAGAAGTTTTCAAACAGCCTCATATTTCAAAACGCACAAAAAAACTTTAGCGAAGACACTTGTGAAAATGACTTTAGTTTTCTTTTGGACTCCGTTTTATTGCAGCCTGTTTCTTCCGGTTTGTTGAAATGCTAAACTCCTCTTCCACAAGCACAATTACTACATGCTAATTTCACCTGCCCTGGGGAAACGGCCTAATTTACATTCCCTTTTAATGATGCATCTTCTTTATGTCAGTGCGGTTGAAAATATGTGATAGATTTTTAACATACCCAGAGAAAATTCATTTGGACTTTGGTTTTTGTTCTTTGTTCCCCCCCCCCATCAGTTGTCTTTTCTTTAGTTGTCCTGGCCGGGATAAGAGATGTGGTTTATGTGACTTAAGGTTTCCTGCTTTTCTTGAGGTCTATCTATCAATCAAACACACCAGCAGTCGAAGCTGTTAAGATCTCCATCGCAGCCCGTCATGGCTGAATCATTAGTTCAATATCATTAGTTCAAGATCTGAGCATTACATCTGCTGCCCCTAGAAAGCTAATCTTTGCTAAGTAAGGTCTCAATTGATATCTTATGGATTTAAGGCCACTGGGCCTTAAGGACAGTTGATTTGGGAGAGACCCCCCTTTCCTGTGAGCTTAGTAGTGAGAAGGGAACAATTACAGGCCAGGCTTTCACTGGAAATCAGCACCTCCTTGTGTTAACCTCTTTCATTATAAATGCAATTGACAGAGGTGTCTATTCCAAGTCATTTGTATGATCTTTATAAATAGCTCCCGTCATGTAGAAGACAAGTCTAAATTTGTTTGGAAATAGTTTCTGAAGGCGCCCTGCTGTGGCTTCCTTAGCATGTGTCAGCCTGACATTCAGTGGGGGAGGCAGGCTCTGGAGCAAACTATGGAGATGTCTTTCCAACAGCCCTCAGCTGCGGACATCTCCCTCCTCTCAGATGATTCCACTGGGAACACGGCCCACAGTTAACCACATGCGCGAACGTAGCATTTAGTCATACTTCATATCACATCATCTAAGATTCATGATGCTTTAACTATCGGGCAAGGTCCTACTTAGCTGCTTTAGTTTGTATCAGCCAACTTTTTTGTTTTCTTCTGAATCCCTGGTACACAGACGACGTTAAAACTCAAACTTGCAACGACATATTCCCTCTAAAAATTGTCAGAAGATAGAAAGTTTAGGACTCTTCTTGGTGTTTATACTTCTATTCAAAGGCAAGTGAAAAGTACACTCCAAGATTAAAACATGAAGCACTATGGGTAAAGAGGTCTGTGCAGTTCGTATGCTACCGCTCTCTGTGACTTCAGGTAATTAAGGATGACTTTGTGATATGGAAAACTATCCCCTTAAATCACAGCCTCTCTTCTAATCTAACTCTCACAAGATCCCGAAAGCTGGCTGAGTATAATCCCACTTCCTTTCCCTGCTCAGCCACTCAAAGGGACATTTAAAACCCAGTGTCCTTCAGAACACTTGGGAAAGAGGGTGAAGGAGAGCTAGAAAGCTGAGGTGAAGCCTCTATAGTCAGTTCATGAGAATGGAAACTTATCATCACATTGCCAAAGGTCCTATCAGAAAATATGACTTTAGAGGGAGAAAAGGATGAATAAAGAAAAGGAAAAGGATCTAAGACCTATATAGACCAAACAAAATTACAAGGCAGAAAGAGAATGTAGAGGTGGTCTGTTCTACCCAGTCCAGTCCAGCGTCTAGATTACGGATAGATGTAAGAGCTAAACAGCATAAAAATCAGCCTCAGTGGGTACCACTCACTACCTTGTCTTCTCTGCACACTGTCTCTTTGCTCGTATTTCTAAGTATTTCTCATACCTCTTCAACTCTGGGCTCTAGTAGGGGGCTCCCTCTGAATATCTCCTTCAGTGGTACCCTGCCCACTACACTCCATGACCGTTTACATGGTTGAGTGTCATTGAACTCCACACATGCCTTTCAACGACATGAAAGCTCAGCATACAGATATCCTGTAAACATCTGTGATGGTTTACAAATGCCTGGCCCAGGGAGTGGCACTATTAGGAGGTGTGGCCTTGTTGGAGTAGCTATGTCACTGCGGACTTGGGCTTAAGACCCTCATGCTAGCTGCCTGGAAGACATTCTTCCACTAGCAGCCTTCAGATGAAGATGACTCTCTGCTCCTCATGCACCATGTCTGTCTAGATACTGCCCTGCTCCCACCTTAATGATGATGGACTGAACCTCTGAACATGTAAGCCAGCCCAATTAAATGTTGTCCTTATAAGACTTGCCTTGGTCATGGTGTCTGTTCACAGCAGTAAAAGCTTAACCAAGACAATATTGTTATTGCCAGTCATCCTTTAGCTATTGCAAGTCCAACAAGTATTATATATTTTTGTCTTTATATGTTAGATCACACAGAGAATTTATATCTGGGATTTCTGTTGTTAAATTAATTATAAACTTAATGCTTACCTATCAAACTTGCGTTGCTTTCAATTATGCTTTGTTTAAATTATGTTTTTTGTTTTGTTATTGTTTTTTTTAATATTTATCTTTTTTTTCTTTTTTCTTTTTTTCAGAGCTGGGGACCGAACCCAGGGCCTTGTGCTTCCTAGGCAAGCGCTCTACCACTGAGCTAAATCCCCAACCCCTTAATATTTATCTTTAATCTTTTTTTTACAGTGCAATTGTTATCCCCCTCCTGGTCTGCCCTCTGACAATTCCTCATTTCATTTCCCCTCTGCCCTGTCTCCAAGAGGATGTCTTCATTCCCAACCCCCACCCTGCCAGGCCTCTCCACTCCCTGGAGCCTCAAGTCTCTTAAGGGTTAGGTGAATCTTTTCTCACTAATGCCAGACCAGGCAGTCCTCTGCTATATATGTGTTAAGGGCCTCACACCAGTTAGTGTATGCTACCTGGTTGGTGGCTCCATGTCTGAGAGATTTCAGGGGTCTGGGTTAGTGGAGACTGCTGGTCTTCCTCCGGGGTCACCCTCCTCCTCAACTTCTTCTAGCCTTTTCCTAATTCAACCACAGGGGTCTCTGACTTAAGTCCATTGTTTGGGTGTTTAAGTATCTGCATCTGTCTCAGTCAGCTGCTTGTTGGGCCTCTCACAGGACAGATATGCTAGACTATTATTTTCCTTTGAGTCCTGAGAGTATCTCACCTCCCAGGTCTCTAATACATTCTAGAGGGTCCCTCCACATCTCCCCTCCTGAGATTGCATATTTCCATATATTCTGCTGGTTTTCGGGGCTTCACTCCTGTTCCCCTCTGCAATACCTGATCATGTTCCCCTTTCCCTCTCTCCCACCCAGATGCCTCCCTTCCTCTGCCCTCCAGTGATTGCTTTCTTTTCAAGATAGGTGCTTTGTAGATGATCGAAGTGTTATATATTTTTGACTCAGATTTCTTCTGTAATGATATGAATTTATGAATGGACAAGTCATAAATCATACATACAGCAGGATTACCTGTAGACCCACAAATTACATGATCAGTGAAATCAACTGCTGCCCTTTTAACTTTCAAGAGCCATATTTCATTGGGTCAACTGGAATTTAATTGTTGCATCAATCACATATTGTATAATTCATAAGCCATTTCATCTATTGACCAAGTTCTTAGGTTCCATCTTCCTTGAAACACTATAGTTAATCAATAGAATGCAAATCTTTTTGCAACACCCACCTTGAGGCATGAGGTTTTGCAATATTGTCCCTAACAGTGGGCAGAGAAAACTTCTGATTCATGAAGTGTAACTTGCTTCCTCCCTTGCCACATTTATCTCAGTAAGAATGGTGTATAGAACTTGATTGGACATTGTGCCTTTCTGTGCCAAGATGTAGAAACCTCTGACATATTTGCATATTGGAGTTCATAGGAACAGATAAAGGATAGCAATTTGTTTCTCCCTGGACTTTCTCTGTTTTCTTTTCTCTTTTCTTCTTTTCTTTTCTCTCTCTTTCTTTCTTCTTTTCTTTCTTGTTTTATTACTCTCCCTGAATTTTTATCACGTCTTCCTTTCTCTATTCCTTCCTGTGTAAAATGTGTATGATCTTACCATCTACATGGCTTAAATAATATAGTATGTATTTCGTATGTAGTAATATATGCTCTTAGCAGAAATTGACATTCTGTTAGCTATGAATATTTAGCATGAGGTCACTCATAGAAATCCTTCTCTGTTGAGGGATAGACTCAACTGCCAGAAACGTTAAGCTCTAAAGGCTTGATGACTTCTCATCTTGTGAACTAAAAATATAATCAGGAAAATACTGTGGCTTGATGTAGGATTGACATCGAGAAAACCTGTGGTGCACGGTCAATAATGGGAGGTGGTGAGTGTTTAATCTGTGGTCCAGGACATTAGGACTGAGGAGAAAAAAATCAATACTCCAAGTTTGTGTGCAAATGCCAGGTGGAGCCAAGCACAGATGATAATGGGAAACTAAGAGCATCATCTGAGGATGAGAGAGCAGGGGAATCATCTGAGGTACAAACACAATTCTCCGGGATGACAAGCCGGGATGACAAGCCACCTTCTTCAGACCTGTTCTTAGCACAGCACCAGACAGACCCAGGGAAACTAAGGTGGTAAATGGTAAATGCAATTTGTTCTGTGGGCTCTAGCTTGATTTGAAGAGCACATCTGGAAAAAATGTGACTGGAAGTGATAGCCATAGGCAGAGAAATATTGGAACAAAGGCCAGGGAGCTAACCAATATAATGCCTGAGAGCCACTTCTGGGTAGAGTGATGTCTCAGGAGTTACTGGATAATACATGTGAGGGTTTGTGCGTTTCTTTGTTTCAATGATAAAGAGAATTTCAGCAGATATATAACTTGCAGAGACAAAAGGCAATTAAATGCCAGGAATAATCTAATATGATACTCTGTGTGTGTGTGTGTGTGTGTGTGTGTGTGTGTGTGTGTGTGTGTGTATTGCATGAAGGAACAGCTTGGAATATTATGGGCTCCATCTCTCTAGAGACTGTGTATAGTATTGTTAGGACGGGAGGGTCTATTCTGAAAACATTGAAGGACTTCTTAGGCATCTTAAAATAAGTAGTGATAGAAATAGTCTTATACCATTTAAGGCTAAAATTTTTGGAAATGGAGATTGTGGACTGTAAGAGGATGTAACTGTTGTAATCTCAGACATGAAGAGTTAGGGGAAATTGTGTTGGTATTGGTGAGTTTGACCTGGGGTTTTCACAGCAGGATGACTCTCAGGGAAATGAAGACAGCAAAATGCAGGCATGACAAAGTACTTTGAGCAAACATAAGAGAGTAAATTTGGAGTCGTTGTTTATGAGCTCTCTGGTAACTGCTGTAACTGCTGTTTATGATTTAAGGTTTAGTCACTCATGAAGTAGATGGGAAATCATTGTCTTAAAAAGTTGATGTAAGGATGAACTACAATGCAGAGAGCTGCTTTACCACCCCAGGAGGCACTGGCACAGAAGTTATTATTAAAGACCCACCTAACAAAATATAGCAAACTTACATTTAGAGACACTTCATTAACCTTCCTTTCCCAAATGTATTTTCTCATTAAGTCCCAGTGGGTACCATGACATCTAGGATGAAAAGAGCTAATAGGGGTAAGCCACTTAAAAGAATGCCAGGCGCCCAACAAAGCAGTGTGTGTTCACGAGGGCGAGCAAGTCTAGAAATGTCTCCTTCTTTAGCTGTCATCTGACTCTGTCATGTTGAGATGTCAGAGGATTGAGTCTTAAACTTGAAAAGCATAAGGCTTCCAAAGTAGAATGAATTTCAGCAGCAGCCTGGGATTATGGGAAGGCTTCTTTATCAGCGAGGAAGCCTTCAGGTGGATCTGGACCTTATTTTCTTTACAATGAGCATCTTCTGTCTGAGTTATAGGAGTGATTTTTCAGTCATTGCCAAGGAAGCCAAACGTTTGTTTGACAGCTCAGACTGAAGAGAGAGCATTTACTACTACTGTTAAATAAGAACTTAATTATCAACCTAAGCCTTGCCAGTCCCCAAGGATGAAGTCAGCAACAAGAATTTAACTCTTAAATTCTGCTTTAGTCCAAGATGTGTCAGTATATATTCACTGTGTCTGGGTGAATCTTGAGCAATAAATAGCCATATATTAATCTTATAAAGAGAAATTGTCTACGTGTTTTGATTTTAGAAATAAAGACCAGCCCTCAGTATTGTGCCTCAGTATTTCTTGTTAACTTAGTATTTTGTAATTATCTCTTAGTAGATTACATTCAGCGCTAAGGTTAACTTTAAAGTATTTATGAGAGTAAAATCAGGGTAGAAATTGCTCTTTCCAAATTGTAATGAAATCTAGGTATGTAAAAGCAAGGTTATCTCATTAAAGCAATACTAAACACAAGAGATATTAGAGACCAGATGGAAATTCAAATGGGAGACTCTATAATAGGATATGAGAATGCAAATTACCCAGAGTAAAGTTTTTGCACATTTAAATGTAGTTGCTTATGTCATAAAAAGATATACACATAAAATACAATCTGTTAGACTGTTTATGTTTGGAGCAGAAAAGTTTCTAAGCAGAGAGCAATGTTTGAGAATTTAAGCCTACAGGTAGGACTGCTGTTGTTAGACATAGTACAAAGCATAAACGTTCAAGAAATATAAGGTGTAACTAAGATAAATTTGAGAGTCAGAGGTTATAATTATACTAAAAATCATATTTAGGCAGATACAGTAAGTATAGTTTCAAATTCACCTCTGAGCTTATTTTGAGAAATGGTTCTATTAATAGCACATTACTCACAAAGCGAAATCTAGAAAATCTCTCTTTTGGCACTTGAAATTCTCTCTTTCTCTCTTTTATTATTCTTCAGGGAGTGGCCGTTCCTGTAATCCAATGTGACCTATTTTCTTGTCAACATTTTTGTGTTTTAATTTTGATAGCTGATTCACTGTAGTCTCCTCTTCCCCGACTTGCCTGGCCAGTAAGGCACTGTCTGTAGGTCAACTGCCTCCAGACAGAGGTAGGAGTTCTAATAACTGCTAGTTCCCTTGGTAATCTCTGGGACTTGGTACATCGCAGACCAACATGTCAGCATTAACACACTGGAAATAAATGGTACTTCTGAGAGAATTATCCTACGCACTCAAGGGTACGCCTGCTCTCCAGGGTTTGGCCCAGCTTGCCTCACGGTTTTGCTGACCTCGGGGCTGGGACCTCTGTGGCTTCATTGCTAGATCTTTTCCTGTTTGCAACACCCTCTCTTAAACCTTTGAGAAAAACAAAACGAATAAATAGAAGCGAAGAAAACCCAATCTATGAAATTTCACACCGTACTCCAACTCTTCTACCACTTCCGGCTATCTCCTATTTCATGTTTCTTTTTATTGATGCCTGATTTTTAATTCAAGTTCTAATTTAAATATGATTGATTTACTTTGTTGCCTGGTTATTATGTGTTCATTAATCTTGCCTTCTTAAGTTAATATCAATTATTTAAGGACAGAATTAATTCAACAGAGAAAATTTATATTTTGTGTCTATGTGTATGTGTGTACTTTTATTCTTTTAAACTTCTAATTGCTTAAGAGAATTTTAAATCCCAAGTTTATCACAGAGCTCACTAAATGATTACTGATCAAAATTGTCACATGTTTTCATTTATTTTTTTTTTGTGATGCCATTGTGAACCACTGATACTGAACACAGTTGGACTTCTTAGGGATTTTATTTTCTCACCACGACTGTTCGTCAGTGAGAAGTTCTGACTAGGGTCCAGTTTCTCATCCTCGTTGCCCTATTGAGAAAACTGAAGACAGTTTTTATATGATTCTTAGCGTCTGTCATTGAGGTCAGAGGTCAGAACATGTCACTTGTTAAAACTAGAAGTAGGTCATTTGTGACATGGTCACAAACATTTGCTTCTGCAAGGTTGGTTTTCAAGAACTCACTCAAAGCTAGGTGTGCCCTTTGTCTGCATTTTCACTGAGGAAACCTGACCTGAGTTTATTCTTTATTTGCCCAGAAAAATTCCATCTCCTGTGGCCAAAAATACAACACCATCAAAACACTAGGTTTGAAAAAGGAGAGAGAGAGAGAGAGAGAGAGAGAGAGAGAGAGAGAGAGAGAGAGAGATCCATCCCTATTGAGGATTTCTCTGTATAACTTGTGATCTATCTATCAGTATTTGACTTTTGGTCTAGCCATGTGACAAGAGCTGGAATACTGGTAATCCTCGTTTTTCTGGAAGGAAAAAAGGCTGACATTTGCAGTATTTGCCAGTTTCCATGGTGTAAATATGCCTTCTATCTTAAGTTACCAAGACAACTCCTATAATACTAAGATAAAATACTTGGGTGTTTTAATAGAGTTCGCATTTTGTTCTTCCTAGAGTTCCTTATTCCCTCAGGTCAGGTGAAAGAGCCTTTATTAAGGAAAGAAAAGAACTCTGAGCACCTACAAAGACTAGTTTCATAGTCAGACACATCTAAACATGACTGCTCAAACTGATTATTATCCTGGTTGTCTCTGGTCTCTAAAAGACTAGATAGGCCATTACCTAGGACATAACATGCTCGCCAAAACATTTTTAATCAACACATTGGTGATTTGGTGACCACTGCCCCTTGCAGGACAGTTTGTTGAAAACATGATTGGTGAAAATGTCGACCAAATTTTTAAAATGTATTATTTTTACTCTATTTGTATGGGTGTGCTATGTGATTATAGGACAAAGCACCTCAAAACTGCTTTTTTTCTTTTAGTGCATTTTGAAGTTTACCATTACTGGGCCTTCCTGTGTTTTTCTATAAGGAGAATTTGGATGCGGTTTTGAAACCTTTTTCTTCTAAATCTATGTCCGTGGAGATAGCTTAAATCTGGTTTCCAGTGTCAGTCTGGACAGCAGGGCCGGTAGAACCCCAAACATAAAACTTCACGCCAGGACAAACGCAGTCCTATTTATGTGTACATGTGTGGTCCTAGCTCACTTTCATTTATTAATCACTGTCAACATTTTAGAAACATAGCTGCACATTAGATGCCGAGACAAACAGCTTGGTAGTGTAATAAACAGGACATAATTCAATAATGAGCGGCTTCTGCTTCTGTATTTTCAAACTGTGTGTTGGCTGGATGAAAAACGGTGTCTTGAATACCACTTAATTCAGTTTTATTTGAGAAAGCAACCAGATAAAGCAGTGGCCTGGCAAATAAAAACAGATTTTAGCTAATAAAATGTGAGTGATGAATAACCAAAAAGTGATGGCATCATAAATGTAGAGTTATGCATTTGCTTTATCATATTCTTCACATTTGACGTGCCTGACTGATGATTAGTGTCTGTAGAGAGGTGTCTTCTGGGATTTTGTGTCACAGGCAGCCCACTCTTTCACCCAGGACAGCCCTATCATCCCCACAGTCAGAGTTATGGGGATGAAAATGACTTTTGCTCATTCCACACAAAGTGATTTAGGCTCTTTAGGTAGTGGATGAGGAATGTGGGAGATCATGTGCTATGTCTTGAAATGTTTGCTACAAAAACCTCTCTTCACAGTAATCTTTGACATGCTTGCTTGTATCTCCTGCTACAAATAGAAACAACTAGAACTGTAATTAAGCCAGGGGATTATGCACTTTCAACAGTAGTGTGTTCATGATCAACAGTGACTTTTTACAGATAAAACACATCCATTTTAGGTGGCCATGGTAGCACATAGCACACACCCATCATCTCAGTGATTAGGAGATAGAAGGGTCTAATTTGAAGGTGAGGCCAGTTAACTGTCTGACAACCACACCAACAGTACAAAAAAAAAAGGCAGTGAGAAGGGAAAGAAAGCAAACTTTGCCAAGAAGGACTTGTAATTGAATTGTACAGTTTTCCTGGACAATGTCTACCTTCTATTACCATAGGGGTTTGTAGACCTTGTTCTTTGCCCCAACCTCATGATCATTTCTTCCCAGTTTCCTTCTGCCTGTGCTAAGACGTGCACATTTCCTTTCTCAATCCCCTCTACCCAAGTTCTGAAATTCCTAAGATTTCATCCTCAAACATGACTTTTCAAAATTTCCCAGTAACATATTCAGATGATCTCTCCCTCTCTCCCTCCCTTCCTTCCTTCCTCCTTCCTTCCTCCTTCCCGACTCCCTCCCACTCCTCCCTTCTAACCATGGCCTCCAATTTCCACCAGGCTTACTTACTTGTCTTGGGCCTGGTTTCTACACTCAGAACAATCAAACTGCATTGCAAGTTCTCTCTCCAGCAGTTTTACAATATATTCTACCATGCAAGGAATTTCTTCATCTCTAAATCCAGTCAATTAGCATCAGATACATATTCAGATACATCTAGATAGGTAATAGCTGTCATTGTTCCAATTGTGTTGAATGTGGTAAATCATTTAGCCTTCACAGCAAAGCAGTAGAAAGTGTAAAAACACTAAGCCTACTGTACAACTCCTCTGTACTCATGAACAAGAGAGGAAACTTTAACTTGACAAATGGAGGATCATATGAAGCCTTACTCTTGCTATGAATTCTTACTGATATGTTAATACATTATTGTTCTTTGATTTTTTTCCCTATTTTTGTCACAATTTTCATCTTTTTTAAAATTTTTTTTATTAACTTGAGTATTTCTTATATACATTTCAAGTGTTATTCCCTTTCCCGGTTTCCGGGCAAACATCCCCCTCCCCCCTCCCCTTCCTTATGGGTGTCCCCCTCCCAACCCTCCCCCCATTGCCACCCTCCCCCCATAGTCTAGTTCACTGGGGGTTCAGTCTTAGCAGGACCCAGGGCTTCCCCTTCCACTGGTGCTCTTACTAGGATATTCATTGCTACCTATGGGGTCAGAGTCAAGGGTCAGTCCATGTATAGTATTTAGGTAGTGGCTTAGTCCCTGGAAGCTCTGGTTGCTTGACATTGTTGTACTTTTGGGGTCTCGAGCCCCTTCAAGCTCTTCCAGTTCTTTCTCTGATTCCTTCAACGGGGGACCTATTCTCAGTTCAGTGGTTTGCTGCTGGAATTCGCCACTGTATTTGCTGTATTCTGGCTCTGTCTCTCAGGAGCGATCTACATCCGGCTCCTGTCAGTCTGCACTTCTTTGCTTCATCCATCTTGTCCAATTGGGTGGCTGTATATGTATGGGCCACCTGTGGGGCAGGCTCTGAATGGGTGTTCCTTCAGTCTCTGTTTTAATCTTTGCCTCTCCCTTCCCAGCCAAGCTTATTCTTTTTCCTCATTTAAAGAAGGAGTGAAGCATTCACATTTTGATCATCCGTTTTGAGTTTCGTTTGTTCTAGGGATCTAGGGTAATTCAAGCATTTGGGCTAATAGCCACTTATCAATGAGTGCATACCATGTATGTCTTTCTGTGATTGGGTTAGCTCACTCAGGATGATATTTTCCAGTTCCAACCATTTGCCTACGAATTTCATAAACTCGTTGTTTTTGATAGCTGAGTAATATTCCATTGTGTAGATGTACCACATTTTCTGTATCCATTCCTCTGTTGAAGGGCATCTGGGTTCTTTCCAGTTTCTGGCTATTATAAATAAGGCTGCGATGAACATAGTGGAGCACGTGTCTCTTTTATATGTTGAGGCATCTTTTGGGTATATGCCCAAGAGAGGTATAGCTGGATCCTCAGGCAGTTCAATGTCCAATTTTCTGAGGAACCTCCAGGCTGATTTCCAGAATGGTTTTACCAGTCTGCAATCCCACCAACAATGGAGGAGTGTTCCTCTTTCTCCACATCCTCGCCAGCATCTGCTGTCACCTGAGTTTTTGATCTTAGCCATTCTCACTGGTGTGAGGTGAAATCTCAGGGTTGTTTTGATTTGCATTTCCCTTATGACTAAAGATGTTGAACATTTCTTTAGGTGTTTCTCAGCCATTCGGCATTCCTCGGCTGTGAATTCTTTGTTTAGCTCTGAACCCCATTTTTTAATAGGGTTATTTGTTTCCCTGCGGTCTTACTTCTTGAGTTCTTTGTATATTTTGGATATAAGGCCTCTATCTGTTGTAGGATTGGTAAAGATCTTTTCCCAATCTGTTGGTTGCCGATTTGTCCTAACCACGGTGTCCTTTGCCTTACAGAAGCTTTGCAGTTTTATGAGATCCCATTTGTCGATTCTTGATCTTAGAGCATAAGCCATTGGTGTTTTGTTCAGGAAATTTTTTCCAGTGCCCATGTGTTCCAGATGCTTCCCTAGTTTTTCTTCTATTAGTTTGAGTGTGTCTGGTTTGATGTGGAGGTCCTTGATCCACTTGGACTTAAGCTTTGTACAGGGTGATAAGCATGGATCGATCTGCATTCTTCTACATGTTGCCCTCCAGTTGAACCAGCACCATTTGCTGAAAATGCTATCTTTTTTCCATTGGATGGTTTTGGCTCCTTTGTCAAAAATCAAGTGACCATAGGTGTGTGGGTTCATTTCTGGGTCTTCAATTCTATTCCATTGGTCTATCTGTCTGTCTCTGTACCAATACCATGCAGTTTTTATCACTATTGCTCTGTAATACTGCTTGAGTTCAGGGATAGTGATTCCCCCTGAAGTCCTTTTATTGTTGAGGATAGCTTTAGCTATCCTGGGTTTTTTGTTATTCCAGATGAATTTGCAAATTGTTCTGTCTAACTCTTTGAAGAATTGGATTGGTATTTTGATGGGGATTGCATTGAATCTGTAGATTGCTTTTGGTAAAATGGCCATTTTTACTAAATTAATCCTGCCAATCCATGAGCATGGGAGATCTTTCCATCTTCTGAGGTCTTCTTCAATTTCTTTCCTCAGTGTCTTGAAGTTCTTATTGTACAGATCTTTTACTTGCTTGGTTAAAGTCACACCGAGGTACTTTATATTATTTGGGTCTATTATGAAGGGTGTCGTTTCCCTAATTTCTTTCTCGGCTTGTTTCTCTTTTGTATAGAGGAAGGCAACTGATTTATTTGAGTTAATTTTATACCCAGCCACTTTGCTGAAGTTGTTTATCAGCTTTAGTAGTTCTCTGGTGGAACTTTTGGGATCACTTAAATATACTATCATGTCATCTGCAAATAGTGATATTTTGACCTCTTCTTTTCCGATCTCTATCCCCTTGATCTCCTTTTGTTGTCTGATTGCTCTGGCTAGAACTTCAAGAACTATATTGAATAAGTAGGGAGAGAGTAGGCAGCCTTGTCTAGTCTCTGATTTTAGTGGGATTGCTTCAAGTTTCTCTCCATTTAGTTTAATGTTAGCAACTGGTTTGCTGTATATGGCTTTTACTATGTTTAGGTATGGGCCTTGAATTCCTATTCTTTCCAGGACTTTTATCATGAAGGGGTGTTGAATTTTGTCAAATGCTTTCTCACCATCTAATGAAATGATCATGTGGTTCTGTTCTTTCAGTTTGTTTATATAATGGATCACGTTGATGGTTTTCCGTATATTAAACCATCCCTGCATGCCTGGGATGAAGCCTACTTGATCATGGTGGATGATTGTTTTGATGTGCTCTTGAATTCGGTTTGCCAGAATTTTATTAAGTATTTTTGCATCGATATTCATAAGGGAAATTGGTCTGAAGTTCTCTTTCTTTGTTGTGTCTTTGTGTGGTTTAGGTATAAGAGTAATTGTGGCTTCGTAGAAGGAATTCGGTAGTGCTCCATCTGTTTCAATTTTGTGGAATAGTTTGGATAATATTGGTATGAGGTCTTCTATGAAGGTTTGATAGAATTCTGCACTAAACCCGTCTGGACCTGGGCTCTTTTTGGTTGGGAGACCTTTAATGACTGCTTCTATTTCCTTAGGAGTTATGGGGTTGTTTAACTGGTTTATCTGTTCCTGATTTAACTTCGATACCTGGTATCTGTCTAGGAAATTGTCCATTTCCTGAAGATTTTCAAGTTTTGTTGAATATAGGTTTTTATAGTAAGATCTGATGATTTTTTGAATTTCCTCTGAATCTGTAGTTATGTCTCCCTTTTCATTTCTGATTTTGTTAATTTGGACGCACTCTCTGTGTCCTCTCGTTAGTCTGGCTAAGGGTTTATCTATCTTGTTGATTTTCTCAAAGAACCAACTTTTGGTTCTGTTGATTCTTTCTATGGTCCTTTTTGTTTCTACTTGGTTGATTTCAGCTCTAAGTTTGATTATTTCCTGCCTTCTACTCCTCCTGGGTGTATTTGCTTCTTTTTGTTCTAGAGCTTTTAGGTGTGCTGTCAAGCTGCTGACATATGCTCTTTCCTGTTTCTTTCTGCAGGCACTCAGAGCTATGAGTTTTCCTCTTAGCACAGCTTTCATTGTGTCCCATAAGTTTGGGTATGTTGTACCTTCATTTTCATTAAATTCTAAAAAGTTTTTAATTTCTTTCTTTATTTCTTCCTTGACCAGGTTATCATTGAGTAGAGCATTGTTCAATTTCCACGTATATGTGGGCATTCTTCCCTTATTGTTATTGAAGACCAGTTTTAGGCCGTGGTGGTCCGATAGCACGCATGGGATTATTTCTATCTTTCTGTACCTGTTGAGGCCCGTTTTTTGACCAATTATATGGTCAATTTTGGAGAAAGTACCATGAGGAGCTGAGAAGAAGGTATATCCTTTTGCTTTAGGATAGAATGTTCTATAAATATCCCTTAAGTCCATTTGGCTCATGACTTCTCTTAGTCTGTCGACATCACTGTTTAATTTCTGTTTCCATGATCTGTCCATTGATGAGAGTGGGGTGTTGAAATCTCCCACTATTATTGTGTGAGGTGCAATGTGTGTTTTGAGCTTTAGTAAGGTTTCTTTTACATATGTAGGTGCCCTTGTATTTGGGGCATAGATATTTAGGATTGAGAGTTCATCTTGGTGGATTTTTCCTTTGATGAATATGAAGTGTCCTTCCTTATCTTTTTTGATGACTTTTAGTTGGAAATTGATTTTATTTGATATTAGAATGGCTACTCCAGCTTGCTTCTTCTGACCATTTGCTTGGAAAGTTGTTTTCCAGCCTTTCACTCTGAGGTAGTGTCTGTCTTTGTCTCTGAGGTGTGTTTCCTGTAGGCAGCAGAATGCAGGGTCCTCGTTGCGTATCCAGTTTGTTAATCTATGTCTTTTTATTGGGGAGTTGAGGCCATTGATATTGAGAGATATTAAGGAATAGTGATTATTGCTTCCCGTTATATTCATATTTGGATGTGAGGTTATGTTTGTGTGCTTTCATTCTCTTTGTTTTGTTGCCAAGACGATTAGTTTCTTGCTTCTTCTAGGGTATAGCTTGCCTCCTTATGTTGGGCTTTACCATTTATTATCCTTTGTAGTGCTGGATTTGTGGAAAGATATTGTGTAAATTTGGTTTTGTCATGGAATATCTTGGTTTCTCCATCAATGTTAATTGAGAGTTTTGCTGGATACAGTAACCTGGGCTGGCATTTGTGTTCTCTTAGGGTCTGTATAACATCAGTCCAGGATCTTCTGGCCTTCATAGTTTCTGGCGAGAAGTCTGGTGTGATTCTGATAGGTCTCCCTTTATATGTTATTTGACCTTTTTCCCTTACTGCTTTTAATATTCTTTCTTTATTTTGTGCGTTTGGTGTTTTGACAATTATGTGACGGGAGGTGTTTCTTTTCTGGTCCAATCTATTTGGAGTTCTGTAGGCTTCTTGTATGTCTATGGGTATCTCTTTTTTTAGGGAAGTTTTCTTCTATGATTTTGTTGAAGATATTTACTGGTCCTTTGAGCTGGGAGTCTTCACTCTCTTCTATACCTATTATCCTTAGGTTTGATCTTCTCATTGAGTCCTGGATTTCCTGTATGTTTTGGACCAGTAGCTTTTTCCGCTTTACATTATCTTTGACAGTTGAGTCAATGATTTCTATGGAATCTTCTGCTCCTGAGATTCTCTCTTCCATCTCTTGTATTCTGTTGGTGAAGCTTGTATCTACAGCTCCTTGTCTCTTCTTTTGGTTTTCTATATCCAGGGTTGTTTCCATGTGTTCTTTCTTGATTGCTTCTATTTCCATTTTTAATTCCTTCAACTGTTTGATTGTGTTTTCCTGGAATTCTTTCAGGGATTTTTGTGTCTCCTCTCTATGGGCTTCTACTTGTCTATTCATGTTTTCCTGGAATTCTTTCAGGGATTTTTGTGTCTCCTCTCTATGGGCTTCTACTTGTTTATTTATGTTTTCCTGGAATTCTTTCAGGGATTTTTGCGATTCTTTCAGGCATTTTTGCGATTCCTCTATGTAGGCTTCAACTTGTTCTCTAAGGGAGTTCTTCACGTCTTTCTTGAAGTCCTCCAGCATCATGATCAAAAATGATTTTGGAACTAGATCTTGCTTTTCTGGTGTGTTTGGATATTCCATGTTTGTTTTGATGGGAGAATTGGGCTCCGATGGTGCCATGTAATCTTGGTTTCTGTTGCTTGGGTTCCTGCGCTTGCCTCTCGCCATCAGATTATCTCTAGTGTTACTTTGTTCTGCTATTTCTGACAGTGGCTAGACTGTCCTATAACCTGTGTGTCAGGAGTGCTGTAGACCTGTTTTCCTCTCTTTCAGTCAGTTATGGGGACAGAGTGTTCTGCTTTCGGGCGTGTGGTTTTTCCTCTCTACAGGTCTTCAGCTGTTCCTGTGGGCCTGTGTCTTGAGTTCACCAGGCAGCTTTCTTGCAGCAGAAAATTTGGTCTTACCTGTGGTCCCAAGGCTCAAGTTCGCTCGTGGGGTGCTACCCACGGGCTCTCTGCAGCGGCAGCAACCAGGAAGACCTTTGCCGCCTTTCCGGGAGCTTCAGTGCACCAGGGTTCCAGATGGTCTTTGGCTTTTTCCTCTGGCGTCCGAGATGTGTGTGCAGAGAGCAGTCTCTTCTGGTTTCCCAGGCTTGTCTGCCTCTATGAAGGTTCAGCTCTCCCTCCCACGGGATTTGGGTGCAGAGAACTGTTTATCCGGTCTGTTTCCTTCTGGTTCTGGTGGTGTCTCAGGCACAGGGGTCCTGCCGCTCCTGGGCCCTCCCCCACGGGAGCCCAGAGGCCTTATACAGTTTCCTCTTGGGCCAGGGATGTGGGCAGGGGTGAGCAGTGTTGGTGGTCTCTTCCGCTCTGCAGCCTCAGGAGTGCCCACCTGACCAGGCGGTTGTGTCTCTCTCTCACCGGGTCTGGGAGCAGAGAGCTGCTGCGGGCCGGGATCCGCGGGTGTGGGACTTCCGGTAAACACAGACCGTGCCTCCTAGAGAAATTCTGCTTCCGTGTCCCAAGCTCACCAGGCAGCTTTCTTGCAGCAGAAAAGTTGGTCTTACCTGTGGTCCCGGGGCTCAAGTTCACTGGTGGGGTGCTGCCTATGGGCTCTCTGCAGGGGCAGCAACCAGGAAGACCTGTGCCGCCCCTTCCGGGAGCTTCAGTGCACCAGGGTTCCAGATGGTCTTTGGCTTTTTCCTCTGGCGTCCGAGATGTGTGTGCAGAGAGCAGTCTCTTCTGGTTTCCCAGGCTTGTCTGCCTCTCTGAAGGTTCAGCTCTCCCTCCCACGGGATTTGGGTGCAGAGAACTGTTTATCTGGTCTGTTTCCTTCTGGTTCTGGTGGTGTCTCAGGCACAGGGGTCCTGCCGCTCCTTGTTCTTTGATCTTTTAATCACAAAAGGAAGAATTAGCAGTTTTGAAGGAAAGTCAGTGTTGCCATTTTTTTTAAAACCTCATTTTCTTGCTAATTCTTTTCCTTGGTACTCACCTTCGATTTTAAGTTATCATTCCGAGTAGCAATCAAACACTGGCCAGCAAATAATACTTTTCCTCTTAAAGAAGGTTATAGATGTCACGAAGGTTTCTTTGATACCAAATGACAATTGTAGATCTTTAAAGAACCTTAACCCAATCACTGGTGGGGAACCCCCTTCACATTCTACACCTCCTATACTTACCCTCTTCTCAGGGTCAATCCCAGGCTTCCACTCATTTGCCAGAGGAAGATTCTGGGGAGGTCTACAGAAATATGATCCACAGTATTTTCCTGAAGGTGTTTGTGTTTGTAGAAACTCTAGGAACTCTGAAGAACTATGACTTTTTAATTGATACAAATTTTAAATTTAGGATAGTTTTAAGGAACCACTAATATAAAATTATGAGAATTTCTTTTGAAGGTGAAGTTTAGTAGAACTATTTTAAATTGGCTGCCTATCCTAATTCATAAAAACTGACTTAAAGTAGGGAGGTGGAGGAGGAAGAAGCTGATCTGATCTCTGCTAAATAACTATAATCATTAAAGATATTAGACACAAATACAACTTTTTTTTCTATTCTTATCCCATTTATGACTACACACAAGTGGACTATCCTCGCCTTCCAAAGAGTGAACCCATATTTCCTTAGGCATTCCAACTAGCCTATTAATAACCAAAAGGAATTATGTCTTCTTTCTGTATCTTAAGCAAAACAAAATATTAGCAAAATTCCTATAATTTTACCAAGAGCATAATTTTATAGCAGTTTGGAACTAGTATATAACTTCTTTAAGTGTTCTTCATAAAATTGTTAAGTTCTGACCAAGAAATGACATGAATAGTAACCACTCAAGTATCTTCAGAAATAGGCGTCTTTGAATGGAGATAACAGCCCCTAATTAGACCCTAACTTACCGCAGAATGCTATAGTGAAAACCTGAAGAAATGAAACATTCCGATTTTTATCAATCTGTCAAAATAATAAAGTACATTCAATAGTTTATGAGTAGCTTAAGTTATATAGGTATATAGAAATTTAATGTAAGGCCATACAGAAGAATCATATAAGGGATAATACAAAAATTATTGTGATTTTAGGCAAATGCAACTCACTTTATGGTTATCATATCACATTTGTTTACTCCATTATTTGGAGTCTCACTCTAAAAGTAGGAACCTTTAGTCATTTGACCAAGGATAGGATTGCCAGCACATGTTACTAGAGCCACTGATTTGCTCACAGTGATAGGATTGACTAGGACAGGCATTTTATAGCAGGCTTAAGTGCAAGTCTGATGGGTTTTTATTAAAATCTTAACGGATGTAAGTTTATCAGGTTGGCCCTTTGTCTCAAATAGCAAGGCATTTTCTACAGTCTCCATGGGCATGACTAACAGAGAACTTAGTTCTAAATTCAAAGGAGAGGGGGAAAAAACAGCAGGACTTAAGCTCGTTTCTGTTCATGGATCTTCATAAGGATAATTGTGAACTGTCTCCTGCACTGACCATGCCTTCTGATTTTCTGTAACATTTAAGCCCTGTTTTATAACAATTCAGTTGGATCAATACAGACTCCAAACTAAGGATTTTTAAGGAAGAAAAGCTTTATATTTTTTACCCAGACTGGCAAATGAAGCAGCAGCTCAATTAGGCCTCACTTACATAGTTTTTCACTTGGCCATTCTAAGAAGAGACACACACAGCAACGCTTACAAACAAACTCGCCTAAGGTTTGAGCGAACTGCTAGGAATTACTGTGGAGCTCTTTGCTCCTAATTTTTATCTCATAGTTTTTCTTCTATAACAGGCTTATATTGTTTTGTTTCCACCTTGCCTAATTTTCTTCATTCTTGCAATATATTTATGTGGGTATCTTCATAAGCTTGATGAGTTTTGTGACTGTCCTAAGACCATAGTATGTGTGCTCCTTAGAGACTGCTCAAGGACTTTGTGACATTAAAACAAGAGAGACATTCATTAAATAGATGGCCAGTGTTACATGTCATTATAGAAATAAGCCCCACGATCCTAACTTCATGTTATGTGAAGAACCTTATACCCAATGGCTGAGTTAGAAAAATACAAGCTCTTCAAATGAAAGAAGAAACACAATACAATTTCAGCAAAAGATTTCACTCTGTTGGAAAACTTTTCACACTTGCTTGCTTTCACTAAAACGGACTTTTAGGAACAAAATAATCCTCTAATAGTTCATTCTAGCAAGACGGATTCCTATTTATTTTCAAAGAAATGCTGAAATCCCCTGTATGTAAACTTAAACTCACATGGAAACCATGGAAACATTTCTGATTTAAACTGACAGAAGCAGCAAGAGCGTTTTCGGGGGAATCAGCCCCTCCCACCTCCCAGAAGAAATGGACTTGTGTTCATGAAGGGGATGACAGTCTGGAAGAGGTATGGATTCTTTTTCTATAACTGGATAAAAATAATTACTGTATCTCACGCTCTCCAAAGGTTCATTCATCATTGAAGGATGAGGGGGCAGGAGAAGGGCAATATAGACACAGCTAAGAGGAGAGAAATATTACCTTTAGGTCCTAAGTTGGAAGGGGGGGGGGTTGACAAAGCAGCTTACAATATCATTCATTATAGGAACTGGCAGAACATTTTAGAAAATCTCCATTTTACTTTTACTGCGAGGTTAAAAAAGACATTGACTTCTGAATGAGGCTGAGGTTTATCTGTATTCCTGGCAACCTGTTTTTGTATTTTCTTATTTCATGCTCGACACTGGGCTTACTGTAAGAGATGCATGAGGTGATTTAATGTTTGAAACAAGCTTTGAATGAATATTAGTAGCTTCACCCTCGTGAAGATGAGAAAAGCAAAGACTGAGAAAGTTTATTAAAAAGCCTCACTAGAATCCAAATTCTAAGGTCTTATGGAGTGTGATATATTTTATACCAATTCTCAACCAAATGAGGGAGCCAACCTAGGGTCTGGCTGATGTGCAAATGGACTAGGGCCTCTCAAGGCATTGACTGCCGTGAAAACAAAGGACAGGCTGGACATAATTAGGGACAGTAAATGCTCAGAAAATCAAGTTAGGGGAGGAGAGGGCAAACGTCCTTCCAAACTTCTCTCTCAATGAAAATGTTAAAAGTGAATGGATATTAAGCATTAAAAATGGTAAAAAGATGAGACTGAAGAGACAAAAATAGAAATGAAGGAAGCAGAGGTCCAACTGGCAAATTCAACAATTTTTTTTTGGATATGATGCTTAAAACTGTATGAATGTTTTTACCTTAAAAATAATGAATGGCCAGCAAGACGGTTCAGAGAATAATGGCAGTTGTCTAACATCCTTGTGTTCAATTTTGGGGACCTAATTATGAGAGAAGAGTACCAACTGCCTATGAATTGCTCTCTGACCTCCACATCTGTGCCATGGCACGTGCTCCTCTCCACAACAAACAAACAACAACAAACAAACATAATAAGAATTTCTAAAAAGAAAGGTTGAGAAGATAGTCATGTTTAACCTGACTTAAATATTATATAATTAAATGTCCATTAAATATCAGGGTGGGCTGGCTAGCTGGTTCAGTGGTTTCGAGTACTGGCTGCCCAAGCATAAGGCCCTGAATGCAGTCCCCAACACCCACTCTTTTGATGCACTCATACATGTGTGTGTAACTCCAATCCTGAGGTGAGGTGACAACAAAATTCTTGGGACTACCTGGTTGCCAGCCTCAGTAGAATAAGATGTAGGGAGATAGACACCTGAGTAGAGGTTAAAAACAACCAAATGTAAACAAACAGATAAATGAAAACGTACCATCCATTGGATGGAGACTGCAGTTGTGGGAATTGTCTGAAAGCCTTTAGTTATAAAAACAAAGACAACGGAGCTTCGAGTACAGAGCTCCAGGAAGGTTGGGTTAGGTCTGGCCGGGTCTCTCCAAAGATTAACAGATGGGTCTTCTTTTAAAGTTTATCTGTGTGGTTCAGTTATTACAGTGTCAAGTTGACAACCAATTTAAAATGGAAATAGAAGAGTGGGAACATGAACAGTGTAACTCATAAAAATAAATTCTCTCTGGCACTTATTTATTGGAAGACTGGTAGATTACTGTCCACCCTCCCCCCTGCACGCACACACACATGCACACACAGAGGGGCGGGGGCGGCCTGGTGATTGGAAGTGCTTGAAAGAAGAGGAAGCCTTTAACTGTTGCTCAAATGTGTGACAGTGAGGTGGTCCTGGAAAAGAGGGGTGAGAGCCACATGCTGTAGGCTGCAAGCTTCATTCGCTTGTCTTCTGCCGTGGATGATGGAAAAGAACAATCGTCCAACACAGTAGCTGATTAATTCAAGTGTATTGCTATGTATACACAGCAATAACAACTTTGGATTAATGCACGCCTTATTTATAGTATGGCTAAGGATATTAAATTTCACCGCTGTAGGAAGGTTAAGCTCCATTTAATCATTTCCAGAGTAGGTAAAAATGAAGAACATTAATTCAGTAGAGCTTAAATTTGCTTTTAAGCAGTCACCTTGCTTGTGGAATTAATGTGAAAAAATTATGTGATTATGTGGTCCCTGGGAAAGAGAGAGAGAGATCTGTGAGGCACACCAGGGAGACTGGACAGTATTTTAAAAGAGACTTCTGGAGGATGCTGGAAATCTCACTTTGGGGATATCACTGCAGGCACAGACTAAATGTAAACCAACAAGACTTTAAATTAAAAATCTGTTCATCATATGCATTTCTGAGACACAACATGGTCTTGCGTCCTATTAGCATGGTGGGATTGATTTTTTAATTAAATTGTGTTCTGAGATGATTGGACGCTTGTATCTCTTCTTTTTGTCCCAAGAGTGTCATATCACCAACTAGTCAGAAACTAAAGTCTACCTGGATCCGTTTCCTCTGTCATACCAGGACGATCATGTTGAAATGTCTTGAAACCTTAAAATGAGAAAAGGATGCAGGGACCTGAGAATCTTGACTGTAAAGGCTAAAGGTGCACGCAAGGTAACCATTTGGATGCTTCCATGGTTTCCTTTGAAGGAGGGGTCAAACCTCACCTAGTGACATCAGACGCAGGGGACAGAGGGGGCAATTTTTCAGTTTAGTGTTAAGTGCATCCTGAGAGTCTCATCTCCTGCATCAGTAGGGCCTGAATATCAGTACAAACCACATAGAAAGGGCAGGCTAGGAGTTTTTAAATGTGTTCTCTGCATGCATGGGTGAATAGTTTTAGAGACTACTTAACAAAATCCAGATTTCTTGGTAATAATTACCAAAGCCAGTAACTACTGTATTACAGCCACTGTATCAGATGCTGTATAAAATCTGATTGCCCCTTGATAATACATAGAAGTTCTGTGTCTTTGATACACGGAAAAAGTAGTTTGGACACTTATTGCTATGTCTATCTCCAAGTTGTCTAGAAAGTAAATAAGAGACTGAGACCTAAGATCAGTGTGGCTGATCCAACAGTGGACTCTGCTGCTTCTTACGTTCAGAGAAGTAGGAGGTTCTGCTCCTGGGGCTGCTCCTAGATGACTTACTCTTACCTGAGGGTCTATCTCTTCAAAGATGTCTGTATCTGTTTTTATTCAAAGTTTAAACAAAGTGGGATAAGGACCAGGCAAGAGATTGGCCAGGAAGATGTGAGGAGACAGATGCATGGTAGCTAAGCACAGGTAACTAGCCACATGGCAGAATGTAGTTTAAAATAAATGGGTTATGTTTTTGTTATGTTCTCGTCAGAGTAGAGCTTAGCTCTCTGGCCAAGGTAAATGTGTGTTAAGTCTGAGTCTTGCTTCTGGGACCATGGGACTGAGGTATAGTTCCAGGCCTAGCTACGTGTGTGTGTGTATGTCATGGCAGATGTCTGGAGGTATACCTTTGTATGTTTGTCCTCTCCTCCTACCATGTGGGTCTCAGGGATTGTTCTCGTGTCATCGAGCTTGGCAGCAGGACCGTTTACCCAATATGCTATCTCACCAGCCCAGGGGAGGAAATCCATTAATTCAATATAGAAGAAGCCCAGAGAGGGTTGCCACAGTAGAATTTTGCTAACTTCCAGAAAAGAAGGGAATTTGAAGTTATTTATCTTTCCCCATTTACATGTGTGTATGTCATCTGACTACCATTAGATTATGCCCCTTGAAGGGATTTCCTCATTAACGGAAGGTAAGAATGTTATTTTGGAGAGCCTGGCTTAGAGAAGCCAAATGCTAGATCTTTTGAATTTGTGATTTTAGTTGCTCCATTTGACATTCCTGTGAAAGAGTTTTATTGCATTGTGGAAAACTCTTAAAAGACTTCATTGGTTCATGGAGATTGTCAATGAGCAGAACCTCTGAGTTGGAGAGTGAAGATCTGCCCTCGGGTCTATCTGGTCACTTTTGTCTTGTGCCACATGGAATCCATCCTTGGAATCCTACAGTTCTGCCATACAGGAGCAGAATCATGGCAAGGATGAAGGGTAAGGGTCTGCAGAGCTGGGAAAGGCTGAGCAGACAACCTCACAGAGGAGACAGCAGTGAACAGGACAAAGTCCACCCCCGGAAGAGGAAAGTACCACACTGCTCAGAGGTAGCTTAGACACTAAACAAGGGTTACCATGGGGACAAAGGAGCTGCACCCATGTGACTGGAGGAACTCTGCAGTAGTCTTAGAGCAACTTGATTCTTTGGGAAAATAACCCAAAGCCAAAGGCATCAATCTGATCTTGCCAGAGAGAGAGAGAGAGAGAGAGAGAGAGAGAGAGAGAGAGAGAGAGAGAGAGAGAGAGAGAAAGAGAGAGAGAGAGAGGACTCAATTTTGTCGTGTCTCTCTCCCAGACCTCTGCAAATCCTAATTTGGCAAGGAATAAGTAGTTGGAAATTGAGAGTATTTGTAGACAGGAAGGAAAACCATTCTCTAATGACTACTAAAAATTAACCAAATAAACAAATATATTGGTTGTTTTGGTGTTTTTGTTCTCATGCCTTTTAAACTGTGTTCACTGTCCCCTAGTAACATGTTGACAGATTAAAGGATATGTGAGAGACTTCTTTATATAAGCATAGTATAGTTTTCGGTGTAGAATTCTGTTCAGCAACACTGAAAAATTGCCTAGGGATGCTGAACGTGCCGTGGGGACACACAGTAAACGTTAGCTGAACACCCACTTTTTCTTTAGAACTTTATTGTAGTTTTATAGAAAGCATGTTGGGATTGGTATCATGCTTCTCCCCTTTCAGATTAAGAATTTTATGTAGGAGGGCTTCAACATGTTTAGCAGCTGTCACACCTAGCAGGTGACTAGAGTGGGATGAAGTGTTGGCCCTCCAGGGCTCCGTAAGTGCCCTACTACCTCACACTATGATCTTGTGTGGCCATCCTGTCAGATCATTCACTGCACATCGTGCTCATGAGACAGTGACCTCAGCTGCGGTCAAAGGAGCATCAGCAGTGGACTAACTCTCAATTTAAGGTAATTAGTACAAACAAAGTAAAGTTCATTCTCTTTTGAATTCAACAAGAGCAACTATTGATAAGAAGCTTTAACATGCTTGGCAGAAGCTTCAGTGAGCTTACTCACTCCAGCTCACGACTGCTTAGCACTGCCATTGAGTAGTGGTTAATTATTTAGAAAATGCAGCCACACGCTCATCAATCAAGGGGATTGAAATATGCATATTTTTGTTGTTGTTGTTGCAGATTTATTTGATCACAAAGAGTGAGTATGGAATCTGCAATGTAATAATATTTGAATATACTACATTTTAAGACCCTTCAGAAACTAGCTTTTTACTCTTAATAAGCCTCATATATAAATAGGAAAAATAAAGATCTGATTATTGTCTAATTACAACCATGGCTTCTACCTTTTCAGCCTTTAACACTTAATCGAATCCTGAAGTCTTAAGAAAATGAGATGAGACGAAGTTTATTGAATGAACAGAATGTTTCTTTCCAGACCAGTAGCCCATGCTTTACTGGCAACTATTTTAGTTATTAGATTCTTGCAAATTAACTTAGCTGCCCCTCAAAATCCAATCACCCTACCCCCCCCTCCAGTGCATCACAGGCCTAAAACTGGAGCTAGTTATGGGCAAGAACTCTCAAAAACTTCTAGCCTTAAGCAATTCAAATACTACCCATTACCTCTTCTTCCTAACTTGAAGTCTATAAGTACATAAATCTATATGACTGTCATAGCACATTTATTTACTAATATTATTGAATAGAAATTATAGTGGCTTGGATATCAAATGTGTCGGAACACTTGTTTCCCAGGGCACTGTTTGGGAAGGTTGTAGATCCTTTAGGACCGGAAGCCTAGCTGGAGGAAGTACATCCCTGGGGCACGCCAGTGGAGGTGGGCTTTGAGGTTTCACAGCTTGGAACCCACTTTCTGTTTCCATATTGCTACTGAGGGTTTGACCTTACGTTCTTCCCTCCATGCTACTCCACCATGATGTTCTGTTTCTCCTCTAACAATCTAGGCCGAACGAAACACTTTGTTCCTGAAAGTTCCTTTTGTCAGGGAATTTTATCACAATATCAGAAACAAACTAACATAGAAAATATCTTCCTCAACAATCATTTGAGTACAATGCCCATTCCCTTAAGACCCTGCTTATTGTTTTTCCAAGTACGAATCTTTAGCTTATAGTCATTCAAGTAATTTATCAACCACCACTGTTTTTATTTGAAACTATTTTGAGAGCAGGTGTAGGTAGCTAGCTAGCACAAGTGAGAAGAGTGTCAGGGCATGATGTAAAACCTCTGTGTCACAGGCACAGAACTGCTGCACGTACATCCTCTTCCCGGTGAGACCAGCATATTCAGGATGGTATGGAAATGGACCACATCCACTTCCAGGGCATTTGTTATATGTGATGAGCCTCAGTGACACATCCTTGTAAACCCAAGTCCTTAGTCCGGTTACAGCCCGCTTGTGGATATCAATTTAGACACATGTGTAGTAAGGATCTACCATTGCATTTTCATACAGACCCCACATTTACAGTTCTATTTGTATCTGTTCTTAAAGCAACCAGTTCTAATATATATTGACGGAACGTAGATGAATAGTTCTTAAGAGCCAGAGAGACTTTGAAAACAGTCATCAAATTTAGAACATACTGTATTTCAATTTCACCTTGATCTTAAATTTAAAAAATAAATACATTTAGTGTTTTCCTGGGCATGACAGCTTACAATATTTGGCTTCTCAGGAAAACATATTTTTCTAATATGATATGTTTAAATTTGTCAAAAGATTTCCAACTTGTGTATTGAGGCTACTAGATCATATGTAGATATGATCTATTAGAGTGAACTGATGCTATAATAAGTCAGGGAAATCAGATGATATATTGGAGAGGCTAAAGAGAGAGTTGAGCAGTTAAACACTTTTCTAGAAACCATGAGAAACTAGAACTCATATTCATAGAAACCTGGGTAAATGTGAGGTGGATGTGGGCATCTGCCTATAGTTCAGTTCTGAGAAGATGGAGACAGGGGAATCCTCACAACAAGCTGACCTACTAGACTAGCTGATCAGTGAACTCTGGGATTCACTGAGAGGCCCTGCTTCAGTGAAGGAGGTGGAAGGACCAATGAGAATGAGCCCAGACACTACCCTCAGCTTCTACACTCATGTAAGTACACTCATGCATGCACCCTACATACATGTAAAAATATGCATGTGCATACATATTTCATACATGTGAAAATTAGAAACAGGAAAAAAAATAACATACTAAAACTCTACTGAATAAGTTGATTTAAACATTCAAACAGCTTAATGCTATATCCAGTGTCAAACTCTAAGACTGTGAAGAAAGCTTATCACTGTAAAAGCCCAAAGCCAAAACCCCTCACCAGTTTACTCTCTAAGGTATTGCCAGGCAGAAAACTTTGACTGATAGTGGAACAGAAATTGTGATGTCTTTCCTTCTATTTAAAGAGACCACTGAAGAATTCCTAGACTGTTTTCCTAAATTCCTATTGGCAGACTCTATATGTATTGTCAGAACAGGGACCCATCACAGTACACCGGCGTCATTTTTCTGTATCTCATCTGCTGGTGAGATATGTCTGCCAGCTACATTCTCGGGTTCTGAAGTTTGTAAGCAGATCATGTACACATTTTATGTGCATTGTCTTTTATAAAAGCATTAGACACATCAGGGACATGAAACAGGGCCTCTCTCACTTCAAAGCAATCCAGGCCCATTCCACGTCTTCCCTTCTGCCACGCCCTGATAAAAGTAGTCAGGTTTTTCACTGCACACCCTTACACCTCTGCAAGCCACAAGGACTAAATGAATTGAAGTGATCCTTTCACTTGAGATAAAAGGTCAGGAATTCATGGATCCTTCTTGTAATGTGCATTTCTTTTTTCTTTCAAAAGCCTTATAATGTTTTAGACATTTTATCTTGCATTTCTTTTTTTCTTTTGCTTCCTTATTAAAAAAAGGGGGAGAGAGTTGTTAAACCTTCAGAATTAAACATGTTGAAATAAATTATTTAAGAATTTGAATCTAGTTTTGACTGGAAGAAAATAATTTATTGGTTCTTTCCTGTTTTATCATGAATCCAGTCAGACAATCTCAGCCTTTGGCTATGATTGGTGATATCTTTTTTAAATGACACCTTGACCTTCTGGCTGAAGGTTAAAAATAAATGATGTCTCCTTACACCTTAGATAGTATTTATAGCTCCCTCAAATCTTTCATGAAATGACTCAAGATCTAAATCATTCAAAAACATTGAATAAATGAGAGATTTTCAAAAACCACATGTTTTTAATATGATAAATTGGATGCATACATTATTATGTCAATTCCACATTTATTTCAATATATAACTCTAAGTTCATATAACTTAAGGAACTAACATATTCGTAGGTCCCTTAGCATCTATGTAGAGCAGTGGTTCTCAGCCTTCCTAACACTGTGATCTTTTAATACAGTTCCTCATGTTGTGGTGCCCCACAACCATAAAATTATTCTGTTGCTATTTCATAACTGTAATTTAGCTACTATTATGAATCATAATGTAAATATCAGGCATGCACGATATCTGATATGTGACACCCAAAGGGAGTCATAGGTTAAGAACCACTGATCTAGAGAAACTCAGGACACATAACAGTATTTTCTATTAAGTTGTTGGTCAGTGAGCCCCACATGTGGGGGTTCCTGTGCCCCACTCTGCACAAGATTTTAGGAAATTCTATAAATGTGGTGCTGTCCCAACAGGTTCACTTCCTATTTTTTTTTCTGAGAGTTTTTCCTTGTTCTACATATTTAAATAATTAGACCTAACAGTTCTAGCTTTCAGGAACTAACATATTCATTGGGAAGTTACATATCTTCTAGCATTTAAATTCAAATATTAGTGTCATACAGTTAGCTACTGAACAAGGAAGCTTTGGAAGAGTAATTGTTGCCAGGGCAGAACTCAAAGTTGCCTGGGTACGGTGGCCCACACCTGAAATCTCAGCCCTTGGAGACTGAGGAAGGAAGAGCTCCATGAACTCAAGGCCAACCTGGGCTGTCTGGTGAGTTCCAGGCCAGTCTGTGCTACAGAGGCAGCCCCTATCTCATTACATTGGGAGCAAGTCAAGAATCCAAGCTGGAGTGAGTCACTCAGTGTAAATGTATTCTCCCTTCCTAAAGTAAAGTTAGAAATGACAGAAGCTTTGGGTTAGGACACCTCAGAAAAAAATTGGTTATGCCTAGAGAATTCTCTTGGTGTATGTGCTGAATACCAAATCCTTTAGAGCAATATTTTCAACCTTCCTAGTGAAGCAATCCTTTAAAACAGTTCCTCATGTTGGCATGGCCCCCAACCATAAAATTTTTATCGCTACTTCATTACTGTAATTTTGCTACAATCATGAATTATGAATTACACCATAAATATCTTTGGAGATAGACGTTTGCCAAAGAGGTCACAATGTACAGGTTGAGAACCACTGTTCTAGAGTGTGGGTAAGAAACAAGTACGTATAAAGTACTGTTCACAACAGGTGGACTGAGCAACGACAGAAAGCTACTGCTTTAGCCTCATGTCCATTCAGTAATGACTCTTTTTGCTCCTGTTTGAGTGGTGGCATTCACCAAGAACTTCCTGTGTCTGGGAACACAAGCAGCTACTTTCCTCCTCTAGTCACCATGGTCCCCTATGGTAAACATGCTTGCGACAGTGCATTCTTCCTTCTGGAGTCACACAGAATTAAGCAGATTCCCCCACCCGTACTATGGCAAGTATGCGCCAGTTTAAGAGCATTTTGAACATTGAATTCTGTGATAATTTGTTTATGCTCGACCCAGAGAGTGGCACTATTAGAAGGTAGGGCTTTGTTAGAGTAGGTGAGTCACTGTGGGTGTGGGCTTTAAGACCCTCATCTTACCTGCCTGGAAACAAGTCTTCTGCTAGCAGCCTTCGGATGAAGATTTAGAACTCTCAGCTCTGTCTGCTCTGTGCCTACCTGGACTCTGCCATGCTCCCACTTTGATGAGAATGGACTGAATCTCTGAACCTGTAAGCCAGCCCCAATTAAATGTTGTTCTTGCAAGAGTTGCCTTGGTCATGGTATCTCTTCATAGCATAAAACCCTAACTAAGACAAATTCTCAGATCAGATCATCTTATGATCGATAAAGAGACATAGTTTCATTCGGCCATGAGATATGATTCGATTTATGATTTTTCATCTATCCTCTTTGCTCTTTTTTTTTCCTGGGAAGCTGAGAGTTATAACTTGGGATGTGGAGCAGCCTTTGATGACAATGTGAAATAGATGTCTTAGCACTGTCAATCTGGTACAAGCATATACATTGTACTGGTGGACCCTTTGCTAATCTTACAGGTGAAGGGCTGACTAGAAGGCAGCCATGGTAAGAGAGATAAATGGAAATGTTTGCAAATACGTAGTTGAGAATGAATCAGGAGCCATATGGATTTCTCAGAGAAAAAGGTCATAGGAGTGAGCGTCTTTTAGGGAGCTATCAACTGAGCCAAAGCAAAACCTGGCAAAATGTTGGGTCTTTTGTTTTGTTTTAATAAAATAAAATGAAGAGAGAAAAAAATGAGATAAAAATATAACTTTGGGTTTTTTTGCATATTTTCACTGTGTTTGTTTTGGGCTATAAAAGGTTCATTATTTACTTTTTAATTTGAAAATCACCTTTCCTTCTTGATGTGTCATGACGTTCTTGGATAAATTCTGAAGAAGATAAGAAAAACATTATCTTTATTGCATAGGAGAAATAGCCAAAGAATAACATTAAATAAATTATTCTATGAGAGGGGGGGGGGGACAGAGACAGAGCAGATGTTTAGTACCCTCTTATCTCTCAAAGTACTGAGATTGTCATCACTAGTGTCTGAGTAGTGGGACAGCCTTTGCACTCAATCTACTTTAAGGAATCAGAGGAATAGTGGTGATCATGTCTTCCTCTCACCTACCAGTTAGTATAATATAAAAATATGCACCAGTGTAGTGGTGCACACCTATATCTTAACGCTGAGAGAGGAGGGAAGATTGGAAGATCCAGGTCATTCTTGAGGTCCTCTGCGTCTACAGCCATACCATCACCAACCACAACCTTTTCTTGACTGCATACCACTTGCTGAGTTAGGGGTATTATGGCTTTTCATTCAAAAGGAACTTTGTGTATGTCATCTTGATTGACAAGAATACTAGAACAGCTCCAAGGTGCCTGTTCCTGTTTGTCTCTGACTGCAGACAGAGGGCTCTCCAGAGGGCTTTGCTGGAGGTGCTTTGGAAAAGGACAGTGACACATTGAAGGAGCTGCTAAGAAGGGAAGTGAGAAAACAGCCAACAATGTCTGTCAGAAAAGAGGAATCTAACAAGTTCAGCCTGAAGGAAAGAAAGACACCTCAGGGATTTTGGAGAATGATCCCGAATACACTGGGACAAAAGTCAATTGTTCTCATTAGCAAGGAGAGCAGCTCTTAGGGTGACAGCCTTAAATTCTTCCTGGGACAAATGGTATGAGATTCGAATTTAAAAGGGGCTTTAAAATTTTGTTCGATGAGAAAAACAGAGGATTTGATAAAAAAAAAATAACTGTCACATGAGGAAGCATGTTGGACTCAAGTGGACCTTCCCACACACAGATATGATACTTTAGATGTCAAATTGATCCTACTATATGCAGTCTTACCAAGATCATGTGAACAGCCATGTCAAGACAATTTGTGAATGCATAATGCAATAGCCCCTCCTGTGTGCAGAAAGGAGAAGAGTGTAATAGTGACTTTTGTTTCTCTACCTCTTTCCCGTGGTTAATTTCCCATCATTCCGAAATTCTGTTGTCTGGCCAAAGTACAAATGTTCCATACTGTATGTGGGTAGAGCATACATGAATATCTAGAGCATGCTAAATACTGATGATGTAGGACATAACACAGCTAATTTTTCAACGCTTTGACAATATCCTCTTTTTTTTCTAAAATTTTGATCACATACTCCCTTTCCTATTTCACCATGTCTCATTACAGAGAAGTCAACATTAACCAAAATCACTCTAAAGTGTTTTGAATTTTGTCCTTAACAAACACAATGCATTCATTCCGATGTTCGAGTAGACTTTGGTGTCTAAATGAAACACTGAAAATCCAATGTCTCCTAAAGAGCTCTGTGTCTGAGCCTGGAGACTTAATTTTCACCTGTTCATACCAGAAAATGCCTGGACCCAAATAAATTGTTGGTTTATATTTGCGGCTAACCCATTCTACGTGAGTGTCAGTTGAGGCATCATAGCTGGGTTGTCTGTTTAAAAGTCACTAATGTTTCTCTAATACTTTCTAGAGGCAGAAAGAATGGTAAACACATGCTATTTCATATGTAAGATTGCTTTACCTACATCTAGGTACATGCACCTCGTATCTTCCCAATACCTACCAGGGAAGCAAAAGAGAGCTTCAGTTCCCTCAGAACTGGAGTTAAGGATGGCTGTGAACTAACATGTGGATTCTAAGAATCAAGCCAAGGTCCTCTGCAAAGCAACAAGTGCTCTACACCATGGATCCATTTCTCCAACTACAAGCTTCATTTATAGAATGATATGATATGTGAATAAAGAAGTACATGCTCATGTTCTATATTTAGTCTTGGACCAATACTTAGCCCAGGAAGAACCCCTGGTACAAAGGACATTACAAGGTAGCTCTTCTATGACTAGAGAACTCTGAGCTATGAATCCTTCCCTTTCCATTGGAGCATTAGGAAAGACTGATTATTAAGCATTTAAAATTGTCAGTAAGTTTAGCTCTTAAAGATCATAAAAGGTTTTATATTTTTTTCTCCAGGACAAGAGCTAAGCAGTAGTTGGTGTTTTATGAGCTGTTGTATTAGTTTTAAAATCACAGTATAATATTTTCTGTCAAGGGGAATAAAATATAATCAGGAACAACTGAGACAGGATATAGTTTTTAAAAGTAATAGACACGGACAAATAGGATGAATGGTTTCATGATTGGAGATAAGATATCTGTTCCTTATTATCAAAGAGCTGAGACTCACCAAGGCGCACACTTTAGGTAAAACACTCCATGCGTGTAGATTTCAGAAAGTGTATAATAACAGTTTCAGGAAACGCACTTGGACAGGACAGTGCTCTAAAGTGGTATTTCTTTGCGAACTCCACCCCTCAAAAGCCTTTAAAAGATTTCTCGGGGCTGGGGATTTAGCTCAGTGGTAGAGCGCTTACCTAGGAAGCGCACGGCCCTGGGTTCAGTCCCCAGCTCCGAAAAAAAGAACCAAAAAAAAAAAAAAGATTTCTCTGTGACCCCTTCACTTGAAATTTCATTTACTTTTCCATTATGACTTCACAGACTTTTTTTTTTTACTAAAAGCTCTCTTCTTTTGGCCTTCATGACACTGGCTATCGTGGTTCTCATTTTCTTTATTTGTTTTTATATGTCTGGGTCTTTTGTCAGAAGGCATGTCTATGTACCATGCGTGGTTGTGTTGTCACGGCAGTTTCCCTGGAGCTGGAGTCACAGATGGTTATGAACTTCCATGTAGGTACTGGGGATCAAACCCAGGACCTCGGGAAGGACAGCGGTGCCTTTAGCCCCTTAGCCATCACCCCTGCTCCCCGCCCCCTTTTAAAGATTTCTTTATTTGTTTTATGTATGTAAGTACATGGTCTCTGTCTTCAGACGCACCAGAAGAGGGCATCAGATCCCATCACAGATGGTCGTGAGCCACCATGTGACTGCTGGGAATTGAACTCAGGACCTCTGGAAGAGCAGTCAGTGCTCTTAACTGCTGAACTATTTCTCTAGCAGCGGCATCCTGGATCTTATGGAATGCTCTGCTCATTCCTGTTTCTGTCAGCTCCTTCTCTATGACGTTCTACTTGAGCACGATTGCCATTAGCTTCCTGCCTGGATGCTCTTCGTGGGCACTGCATTTGTCTTAGACTATATCTCCATCAGTAACTGCTTTGTCCAAGAGAGTCCATGGAACTATTCAACGTAGGTGTGTAGTAGTGCCAGACCTAAGCTTTTGCTTTTCTCCTGAGTGCTTGCCTAGCCAACTTGCTTATTACTGACTCGTCATATTTTCTTCTATATAGTCACTCCTCACTTTTTTTCATCTTTATTAACTTGGGTATTTCTTATTTAAATTTCGATTGTTATTCGCTTTCCCGGTTTCCGGGCCAATATCCCCCTAACCCCTCCACCTCCCCTTCTCTGTGGGTGTTCCCCTCCCCATCCTCCCCCCATTACCGCCCTCCCCCCCAACAATCACTAAGGGTGTCACTCCTCATTTTTTCCAAGCTATATTTTCTCCAGTTCTGCCAGTAACATATGTACTGTTTTCCTTACTATAAGCAGCATCACAAGGTTAGAAATAGTTGAGAACTAAATATAAGTGAAGAAAACCTCGACGGGCGCTCATCTTCGTCCTTTGGTTTTAATATATCCAAAAGAATAAAATCCTTTCATAACAGTTCATCCATAAAGAAATGTTAGAACCTAAGTTTCTCCTGAGAGAGAATTCAATCATTTTACATTAATAAGCCTAAAACATGGACAGTGGTTGTTTATTTTCCATAGCATGGCTCCAGAATTTTACTTTCTCAGGCATAGCAAAACAGAATCTAAAGCCAGTGTTTATCATACCTATATATTAGGATTAACACTAATTTTGAATTACAAACCTGATGTCGTCTCTTAAGTCAAAGTCAAACACGTGATGATGGTTACAGGGTTTTTGAAACTGTTGACTTTGTCACATTATACTTTTGACACCTACCTAGCAGGGGAACTACTGTGATCATATCCCCAGTTGTGTCTTATTGCCTGTGGCTTTAAATATTCTTACCTTTTCAATATAATGTTGATATTTATCAGTGCCTCAAGTTTTTCCGTGAAATACACTTAGAAAACTTCTTCCTCTGCTTTTAACTTCACCTTGTACCCCTCCTCCACTACCTCCTCCACCAGCTCCTCCTCCACCAGCTCCTCCTCCTCCTCCTCCTCCTCCTCCCCCTCCTCCTCCTCCTCCTCCTCCTTCTCCTTCCTCTTCTTCTTCTTGACAAAGTATTATTATGCAGGTCAGGCTGGTTTCATGATCACAGTCTCTGTGTCTCTTAAGTGGTGAGATGACAGGCATGTCCCGTCATGCTTAACTCAATCTCTATTCTGGCTACCTCCTTGGCTATCTTCCCTCCTCCTGCTAAATGTCTGGGTGATTTTATTCATGTTTCTAACATGTCTTATTTGGTGTGGTGTTTAAACAGCACCCTTCTTGTTCACAGCACTACGAAAAGCAAACCACAAACCCAAATAAAATTAGATGAAAACAGATTGCAGACTGATCCATTGAAAACAGCAATTGCTTTGGAAGAGAAATTGCCCTCCAGATTTGGAAGAAGGGTTGATCTGTCCCTACCAGCTCTCATCTGGGTGATGGTGAAGAGCTTAGCGGGATCTCTCTGATCCTTGTTTTCTTCATATTTAAAGTGGGTTTTACTGAGTCTGAATGGAACACAGCTCTGTGATGTAAGACCGGGAAAACAAGCGGAAAATCTGTCGGGAACCAATGAGCAAGCAGCAGTGAGATTACAACAACTGCCTCAGGCCTTGACTATAAAGGAAAAGCACAACCCCCTAGAAAGGTAACAGTACTGATTCATTACCGCCACCTCCAGGCTTCTCTAAAGTCTTTGATTTAACCCTCAACTGTAATTCTTGGGGGTTTTGGTGTCAGACAAAGGCGGTTTCACCTTCTGTGGAGTACTTGGAAATGTGCAAATAGGGAATACATTTCTGGTGACCGCGTGTGGGGTCTGGATAATGAATGCTTGTAACATTAATGTTGGGAGTTTGGAGAAGAGCAGAAATCCTATTTGTCCTACAAAGAGGTTTATGTCCCAATGCAATAGAACCTTCAATGACATGATCCCACAAAGCCATATACCCTCTGCCAGTGTGCGATACTGGAGACGTGTGGAACACACTTCAAACACTGACCTAATGGAGGTCCATTGAGCTTAGGGCTCATTTTAGTCCTCTCAAGCCTTCCTCAGCCTCAAGCAAGTGTCTGAGATATTTATGCAGGGAGGTGGAAGGCTTGCTCCTCTGTGGAGCACAGTGGAAAGGAGTCCCCACTGGGTTAAGAGGGATTTAGGTCAGCTCTGTGAAGAATACTTTGATTATGAATGTTTTCAAAACCCACACATAGGTTACAAATGAGAACGCTTAAATATTCCTCAGAGGGTATTAGGAACGGGATTACTTTTCCTATTGAAAGCATTGTAAATAAAACCCGTCTAGCAGCAGAAAGTGGATAAGACAGTGGTGTTAAGTGGCTCTTTCCACTCTGTTCTGCAAACTTGGAAGGACCAACTAGCATGCCCCTATCCCACATCCCTCAGCCACTGACCGGCTTCCTTCTGTTCTTACCTCCCACTCCTACGTGCCTCAGAAAGCCTGTATTGCTCTTGAGAGTGACCACACTTCCTGTATATTTCCCTGAGGAACCCTAGCATTTAATTAATGGGCAAGAATATAATGGTAACTTACTGTACCTCATTTCAGTAACGCTATATACACTCAATTAATATCAAGAAGATTACATACATAAGCATTTATCCACATTAATGGCTCCCGGCCTATTGCTCTCAGTTGAAAGGCTCTGGGGAGTGGTAACCACTTCATTACTTTCAGGTTGTCTGACACAGCCATTAAGAGGAGACTGGCCTGTGATACCTTCTGAGTAGAAGTAGCAGTCAAGTTCTCCCTGTCATCTCTAGTTTGCATCTACTTGGGTAAAAATTGAAGATAGACAAAAGTCTCATTCTCGCTTTTTGCTTACAATTTGGTTTCCTTAATGTGGAATTGCCAGTTTGGTTATTGTTTTTTCTGAATGGTTGTTTCACTAACCCGTATGTGTTGACTCTGGTGAGTTATTTGCTCAAATGGTTGCTTCTGGGGTCAGCAACATGCACAGAGAACTGACCCACATTAGCCTGAACCCAGAGACTCCTGATTGCTTCTTACTGTAAAGTCTTTATCTGTGATGCTTGTTTCCTGATTGTATCAAGGATGTGTTGCCTCCTTGATTTTAATGATTCCATTCTTACCTTCAAAGTGCTGCATGTGCTTTCTGGTGTCTGGGTTTAAGACGTATAAACTGAAGAGCCGCCCTTTCTCTTTGGAAATCACTGTCTCCCGCTTACTTAGAATGACTTTGTGATTAGGAGCACTTCATGTTGAAAGGATCTCTCTTTAGTACAGATCCTGTACACAGTGTTTTATGTCACTATTAGTTTAGAGCCTTGCTCATTTAAGATCTGAACTTCTTTTATGTACAAAACACTATTAACATTTTGCTATAACCTTTTAACATCTGAATTACGGATTCGTTTATCTAAAACATGGTTACTAAAGGCACAGTGAATACCAGATTTTTTGCTATTGGGCAAGGTGCTGGGAATTCACAGATGATAAGGCTAGGGCTTCTCAGTCTAGAGGAATTGTCTCATGGGGCAGCTAAGTGTGCCTGCAGCTATAGTACAATGTATCAATGCCATGATGTCGATATGTAAAAGGAACAGAGCTGATGAAAGTAGATACCTGACTCTTCCTGAGAGAGGAGAAAGAGAAAGAGGACAAGGGTCCAAAGTGAGGATGGACAGTGCTGGTGACGTGGACATAAATTTGAAAAGCATAATTTCATGGGTAAAGGCATTATTGACACAGCTCTGTAGGAGCACTGAGTAGTCTAAAGATGCCCATGCTTAGAGAAAGAGAGAGAGTTCTTCAATGTCAAATACTTTAGCATTAAAATTTATTAATTATATCATTATATGTGAAAAATAGCTCAATTTGAATATTTGTTTCAGAAAGAAGAGGGTTCATTTCTGAAAATCAAATAAAGTTACTCTCTTTTCATTTCTTCAGATGTTTCCCCCTGTATCAGACTAACTAATCACAAAACTATAACAAGAGATAACTCAAATGTCTTAGCCACTTCATACATTCCTGCAGTCATTTTGGGGAAAGGGTTGAAAGCCTATTCAATGAATTTATGCAAATGCTGCTATTATTGGAACCATGCCCTTGCTGTTGTGAAAAATATACATTGGCTCATGCTATGTAACTAAAATTCTTAAATGAACACAAATGGCCACGAACTCATTCATGATATTCAGAGTTCATTCCTCAGCATTTATAATTCCCAAGGCTATATAGGCGACACACACAAATAGATGTTACATGACATGAAGGGTACATAATTGATTAATTAACATGAAAGAAGAGGCTTTATTAATCAGTCTATGACAACAAGAATAACCTAAGACTATTCTAGGCCAAACTTATCATGCTACGTCCTCCTTCTACCAATAAATTATGCAAAAGTAAAATTTCTTGGAATAATTGGAAATATCAAAGTGGAGATTGTACTATGTGTGCCTATTGAAAGGGGAGAGCCTTTCATGCACTAGAAAACACTGAGGCCCCTTATATTCTGGGAAGCAGACGTATGACGAGACAAAATAAGCAGCAGATAACTGTAAAAGGCGACGTTCAAGCACACAGAAGGCCCGTGAAAAGCACCTTGGATTTGGAGAATAGTTTTGCACACAATGGACTTCAACCCTCCCATTCTCCTCATCCTCATTCAGGAATCAGCCTGCACTGTGCTGAGCCTCCCTCAGTCCTTCCTCGACGTCACCCTTTGCCTTCAAATAAATAGAAGAGGTTGTAAGTCACTGTGCCAATTACATCATTAATTCTATGAGTTGTTGTAAGCATTAGCCCCAGACACAAAGTCTTCTATGCACTGCTTTAGGCCTAGTAAATGGTCGATAGTGCCAAATTTGTTAATAAAAGAAAGTATCAGAGTCCACTTCACAACCCACTTACCTTTGTAAAAATCTTACTAATTAATTTTGCTTTCATTAAGTCTTTAATTGAAAACTCAAGTTACTGAAATGTTTAACATATGCTATTTAAATTTATTTATAAATACAAGTTGTTAAGTTTCTATAGCATATAGAACAATATCTGCCTATACATTCAAATATATTCAAAATTTATTCTGTATAAATCATTACTGTAGAAGTATATGTTTATTGTATAATGACCTTAGGGAAGGCACATTCATATGGCTGATAAATAATGCCTACCATATAATTCTAACATTATAATCCCAGATTCAGTAAGACTTATGGAGCAGAATTCTGAGACTCCCATGGAGATTTAAATCTTTGAAGTTTTAAATAAAAGGGGGAAATGATGATAAATGGAAACTAGAAGAAAAAAATGAAAAATATTAACTAAACAACTTTGTTGATTTGAAATGCGAAAAAAATATATCAGATTAAACATATCCTATTTCTTTGTGTCTCACATCTTGAAAATAGCGTTGATCATTCAATTTTGAATCAAACTGTTTTCATGTTTGCTATGCAATATATTTACACGTAATGTTTCAATGTATTTAGTAAGAAAGTGGCTACTAAATAATAATAATTTTTCACAGTTCCGGTTGTCCTAAGATAACTGCTACAAAACTAAGATGTCTTGAGAGTAACTTTTGTGTGCTATCCATGTAAAATGTATTTATATTGGCTTTAGAATGCTATTACACATTCACCACAGAGCCGCCTTTTCAATAAGTTCCAGACATGGCATCACACCTATAACATGATATCCCTGTCAGTAAAAGCCAGAACAAGGTTTTAAAACCATAACAGAGTCTAAGTGGTACCCACCTCATGTGTGACACTTAAAGCAGTGAACTACTCAGCAGCCTTCCTTCCCACAGCTATTCCCTTAGCACGGGGAGACGCCCTTCACACAGACACATACTCCTCTAAAAAAGGTAGTCTTAGAACTAATTTATTTTGAGTGCTGGTTTGTCCAATGAGATGGTTCATTACAGTGAAAGGATAGCCCCTAGGAAGGGTGGAGTCACACGTCCTCAGAAGCATGAGGTGGTTTCTTCAAAGACCTGAACCATCAGCAAAATAGAAGGAGAATCCAACCGATCTTACTTCCTCTCATCTTCAGGATTGTTTTCTTTCCTTTCCTTATTTTCCTCTTATCCCATTTGCCTTTGCCGAGAGAGCGTACTGTGAGTTCATTTAGCTTTATGTTTGCTTAAATGTGTTCCTATAATGTCCTCGCATCTTTTGGGACCAGAGAATCATTTAGAGGAGAAATTGCTTCATTCTTTGTAATGGGAGTCTGCAAGAATATTGCTTTTATTTTCTTCTTTTTTTTTATTATTTGTATTGTATGTACTTCTTGTTATGGGATATATAGTGCTGATGATACTGACATTGACACTGCCCTTGCCAATAGTTAGCAGGTCACTGGTAACTTAAAATTGGTGAAAATAATATGCCAATAACTTGTAATTGGTATTGTGTCATATTCTTATATGGAAAAACACCTATTCTTGGTTCAAAAAGACCAAAAGTTGTGAGATAGTTTTCTTTTTGTTTGCTGTCTTGTTGTCATTGTTCTTGTTTTGAAGTGAGCAGAACACCAGCTTACATATAACATTGTTCATCATTGGAGAGCATCCATTCGGTATACTGTAAGCCTGCTCTGTACCTCTTACTAAACTTTCGTTCCATTTGAAAAAAAGACTGATAATTATTGTTAAAATAGGGTTATTCATCTATTGAGGTCATATCCATCTATCGAGTGTTGTGGCTTTTCCAATGCATGTCTTTATAATCTATGAGGGCCTCACATTTGTTAAAAGTAGGGAGACAACATGGCATTCTTCAGGAATCTGGATGAGGAAAACCAAGACTGAGCTGGCTGTGGAGTCTCTGTCATGCTTTGTTTCTGGGTTAGATGATGCATTTGTCAGAAATCATCTAAGCCAAAAGCTTTGCTTACTTCCCTTTTACTTCCTGTCTTCTTCCTTCCATCACCCCACATGAACTTGGACTTACTGTCTCTCCGTCTCCATTTTCAATTCTCTTGCTTGTTCTGTTGCATTAAATCAAACATCTCCAGGAAAACTCACCAGTTCTGATTTTTATCCAAGCATGAAAAGATCACTGACTTTTCATGGTCTCTCAGTGTAAACAGCTTGTTTAAAAACAACTTAGGAGAAGGGTTACAAACATGAAGGTCATGCTTGACCTTTCCTGGTAACCCTCTAGAGCTGAGTGATGTAACCCTGTACCAGCCATTCGTATGGGTACTCATTTAAACGTACGGAAAGTTTTCTCCCAGTGTATGTCTTATCTTTGAAAATAAACTGTAGCAAGATTGTAAATGGGGTTTGGTGATCTTTGTATTCTCAAACACTTATGAAAATAGAATACCTCAAGAAATACGGAAAATGCTAATTCTATTAGATTGAAGAAAAGAAACATTATTCTAGGTTTTAATTCAATATTTAAATTTTGAAGGCTTACTTTCTATTGTTAGGAGCTATTCAGGTTTCAGGAACTTATCAAATAATTAACTTTTTCTCCAAAATTATTTATGTATGTAATTGCCCATGTGCTTCTCTATCTTACATGTACAATTATTATATTATAAAGTCTCCAGGAAATAGTTATATTTTAAATTTTCTCTATCTGATGTATAATAGTTTTATATATATTTTATTTATGATGTGATATTTCAATAAATATATCAATATGACATTTTAAGGATTAATTGTTATATATGTACATTATATATATATATATATATATATATATATGTGTGTGTGTGTGTGCATGCATCTATGTGTGGTTATTTGTTCATAAATTCTGATGCCCTTGGAGGCCTAAGGAGTCTAATTCCCTGGCTCTGGAGTAACATGCTGATGTGACCTGTTTGACATGTGTGCCGAGAGCTAAGCTTGCCTTCTGTGTTCATAAATGCTGGGTCATCTCTCCAGCCTCCAATATGTCCTTTGTCAAATGTGATCCCTTGAGTATTTCTCTGCGGTCTCTTTTCTGATTTTTGTCAACTTGCAGTTTCTTTTTCCATGCTACATCATTTTATCGGCTAATTAATTATTGAAAATATTAAGTTTATAGTTCCAGACTCATAAACTATAAAACAAATTTTTTTAAAACATTGATTAAAAAATTTAAAGTAGTCAAATTTGAAAAAATGAGATACTATATAGCTTACCCAATATAATCCTTAAATCCATGGAACTGATGAACTTCTTCCTTTTTAATTGCCTGTTTTAAAATACTAGCTTTCAGAACTATTCATTTGGAAGTATTCATGACTTCTATATCGTCACCACTACCTTACACATACTAAGCATGCATAAACATGGGATCTTTCAGCTGATAACATGAAATTCCTTTACTTGGAAAAAAATCATGTTTTCTTGATTTTAGTTCAGTCTACCTGAGGTCAAAATAATTAACTCTGCCACGCTACAATTTACAATAAAAATGGTTTCAATTTGAATAGATGTTTTCAATTTATTTCCAGTTGAATCTGTACTATGCAAAAGCCACTCTACTCATTAACTTCCAGCTTAAAATGTTTCATTGGTTCCCTGTAGAGAAAAGAACACTGGCTAACCACCAGCCACAGAATTCCATGTTCAACACTGACTCTTTTAACTTCAACCCACAGCACATTCCTTAGTGTATCCTATGCGCTGTGTTTGCTTAATTTGTGAGCATTATTAAACCCATCTTGACTAAAACACAAAATAGGGAGCATCTTAGAAGTATTATTTTGTTCAACTTTTATAGAAAATGAAAAGAGCTGTAAATTCCTTTGTGTTGACTGTACCAAAGGTGCTGGACATGTTGAGACTCTGGTTGAGTCTGTCAAGATGTCTATTAATTGTGGTTCTCTAGAGTAACAAGATTTATAGAATAAATCTCCTATAAATAAAGGGGACTTTGCATGACATACAGGCTGTTGTCCAGATAATCCAATAATGTCTGTGTGAGCAGAAAGTCCAAGAATCTGATCTCAGTCCATGAGGCAGGAAGTTCCAGCCAGGCTTCCATAGACTTTGGAATCCCAAAGGAGGCTCTAATGCTGGTGAAAGAATGTATTTGTTAGCAAGGGGAGGGCAAGCAGAACAAAAGAAGGCAAGAAGAAGAACAAAAGCCTCTTTCTTCCTTTTCTTGTATAGGATCCCAGCAGAAGGCGTGGCCAAGATTAGAGGTACATATTCTTACCCCAAAAGATCTGGATTAAAGGTGTGTCTTCCTGCCTCACACAATCCAGATTAGGAGGGATATTCCTACTACAAATTAAGCAAAAATCCCTGTCAGGTGTCCCCTCCATTTTAGGATATTAGTTCATCATAAATGTAGTCAAGTTGACAACCAAGAATAGTGATCAAAGAATCTTTTTGAATGAGGCTAGTATTTGAATCTGTAGTATGAATACAATACATTGTCCTCCTTAGTGTGTGGGGGCCTTACTGAATGAGCTGGTGATGGTGATAAAACAAGGCTGTCTGTTAGAGGGAGTTTCTGCTAAGTACTCTAAGCTGAGCCAGAGTTTCTGTTTTTGTTGTAGCTGTTACTGCTTGGGTGTTTAGTCACGCTCTGTCCTTTAAACTGATACTTTTATCATATGATCATTTGACCACCTTGGACTGGAAGTACTTAGCAGCTCTCCTGGGTCTTCAACCTGCTGATTACAGACCTTAGGACTTGCTAGGCTACATGAACATGTGAACATATTTATAATTATTTTTATGCATACTGAAAGATATAAATGATATCAATACAATTTTACTTGTATATTAGTTGTATAACATACAATATTTTATTATTCATAATAAATATAAAATACATATTAATGTTTTATAAATAGTATATTGTGGCTATAATATATATGACTAAATACTGCAAGTCTTTAACATATTTAAAGTATTATCATTGAGAATGAGTTGCTACTACACTGTCAATCTAGGAAGAGGATAAAGAGAGTAGCACATTGTGTAAGGTTTGCATTCTATGTAATTGATGGTGATCAGCTAATAGGAGAGCAAAGTGCGTGACTATCCAATGTTCACAAAGGTCTATGAATGTAGGTCAGGAATAGAGACCATGCTCAGCTCATACAAGGCTGTCAGTTCAAATTCTCACCACCACAAGCACATCCAAGCAGTTAGAAAGACATTTTCAAGGTGGCCATGCTTGACAGTCTAATAGTCATTCAAAATCTGAGCCCTTATCGCAAGCTTTCAGTAGACAACTATACACAAACATCATTGAGAAACATTTGCTGCATAATCTTCCAGAGTGTCTTATAACTTAAGACAACACCGAAGGGTCATTTCTTGCAATGGAGGACTCCACAAACTTTAGCCTGTATAGAAATCACCTAAAAGACTGTTGGAATATTTACTTTTGGCAAGGGGAGAGGTACACACATGTATTCCCAGAACTTGAAAAGCTGGATCTAGAGTAGCATGAATACAACATGATACATGTAGCTTCAGCTGCATAGTTAGGAAAGATACGTACCAGGTTTGGCCACACAGTGAGACGTTGGCCCTCATCACCACCACCAAGCCAGGATGTCAGTACTTAACCTGGAGTTTTTATCTCAGCAGTTCTCAGGTGGGGCCAAGATTTTACTTACTTTAAAAACATTCAGTGTTATGTCCAGTGCAAACCAAGCAACATGCAGATTTCTGTTCTGTTAAAGACATTTCCTCACACCTCTACACTTTTATTTGGATAATTGAACATGACTACTCTGGAGAGTGTTCCTTGATTGACTGGCTATCGGCAGAAAGACCATGCTGTCTTCTGATGCCCTTTATTGGTCTTTTGAATATGCAAAGGGCTGAAGGAATAATGGAAGTTTTTACATGTGCATATTCACACTTGTATTTGGGAATTACAACCTCAAACATGATTCTTCAGGAGTTTCCCAACAGTTAGAAATGCTAAGGTAGAGGCTGCCATCTTTAATTTAGAACCCTCCCCTCTCCAATTGATATGATCACATAGAAATATAGAAGGTGAGCCTTATGGATCCATTTAACTATAGTTTAGCATTCTGGATTGAAGTAATCACAGACTAGATAAAGGAAATCTGATTCTTCCCACATAAGGACTTAAAAGCGGTCATTTAGCATCTGAAGACAGTAAAAATCGCATGCTTTTAGCTGTGTTTACACATCCTGTAGAATTCTTTTTCCACAATGCCAAATGATAACAGTTAATTTTCATTTCCTTGAGAATTGACTGAGTTCGAGGGCACTTCTACTTCGTGTGTTCCTAGCTCTACCCTCTGGCTGGCTGGAAATAAGAAGCAAAGCTCACATCAGCCAATTTTGCTGCAAATAACAGGCTTGTTTAAATGAGAAGTTGAAATTGCTTTCTGAAATGAAATTTGGGGCATGACTGTGGACTTCAGTTGGACGTTATCTCTACTTTACCCACCGTAGAAAATTAAGAGTTTATTGTAATTATTCTGCACAGTCTATATTTAAAGTTTTTTTTTTCCTTGCTGCTCTAAGGCATACAGTATCTCCTTAGAGAGAGGATGGAGGGAGCCAAGTTATTGGCTATTTCCTAAGGAAAGAGACATAACGTGCAGCACTGTGGGGAAAACAAGGCTTAGACCTGGAAGTGCTGAGCAATTTTCTTGAGGTAGAAAGCGAATTTGGAAGCCATTACAACAAAAAGCAGTCGCACACATCAGGGTGATATTAGAGATTTCAATCTCAAGAAAATATTTCAAAATACATTAACAGTTAGACCTGGTAACTCTAGCGTAATCTGTCACTTCTCCCTGTATATTGTTCTCTAAATCGTTTTTTTTTATTAGTCATTCTATTAGTTTACATATAGAATGATATCCCACTTCCTGGTTACCCCTCCCCCGACCCCCCATCCTTCCTCTCCCATCCCCTTTGCCTGAATGAGTGCGCTCCACCACCTGCCCACACTCTTCTGCCCTACTGCTCCAACATCCCTCTACACTGGGGCATCAAACCTACCCGGGACCAAGGGCCTTCCCTCCCCATTGCTGTCAGGCAAAGCCATCCTCTGCTACATATATATCTGGAGCCATGAATTGTTCCATGTAAACTCCCTTGTTGGTGGTCTAGTCTGTGGGAGAACTGGGTGGTCAGGCCAGCCTATGTTCTTTGAATTAGCTGGTTGGATAAAGATTTATTAGAAAAAGCTAATCTCACAGAGGATGTTGTTGTTCTTGTTTTGGGAAGCATTTTTTGCATCATCTTTGGCTTCAGTACACATGTGAAGAAGTTTTTCTTTAAGCATTTTATGGAAAGGTTAGATTGTGGGCAAAGCACAATTTGTTTTCTTTTCAAACTTAGGTTAAAGTCACAGCTCTGACCATTAAATGTCACTTAAGATAGGTTCTCTGTTTACTTGAAGAGATTCACCATGATGGTATATCTGTCTGTACAAGAAGAACGACCCAAAGTTAGATCTCAATTGTAGAATACTTGCCCACATGGACAAAGCCCTAAGTTTATCTTTACTTCTAGAGGGGAAATGGCAATCTATAGGTGTTAAAGCAGCAAGTATTACAGAAATTGTAACACAGAGATTAACAGTCTCTCAAACACTAGAAGGATTCCTTACCTCTGAAAATGTGCGTTCCATGGGAAAGTAGAGGTGGCCCCACCATTTTAGCCTCAACAAACAATGCAGAAGAAAGTTAGTATTCATAAAAGCCTGTGGTACCCCCACGTTGGAAGCTCTTTGTAAGACTTTCAGGCATCATTCAGCTGAGCTACATAGATGTCAACGGATGGCTCCTGACAATGTTCCTTAGGATGTCAAAGCATACAGAGTGTGTGTCACAGCACAATGGCTGGATTCTCAGTGGAATTCATCCTTCTGAGACTTATTCTGTATAATTCTTGAAGGACCATTTTGTCAGATCTCAACAGAAAATATCAGAAACGAGTAGGGAAGTAATTGGAAAGAACAATAGAGGCAACTATACAATTAACTTAAGCACATTTGTTACGGAACCAAAAGAATATTACATAGGTCGAATCTGATTTAACTATTGTGCCTCATTAAGAAATTTCTCTTATTTTCAATTAAAAATAATCCTATTTCTGGATTGCTAAACTCTGGCTGACATCTGTTTTTCCATGGCCTTCGTGGCATCATTAATTTAAGATTCCTCTAACTCCCTCGCCCAGAGCACATTTTGAAGGTATGAATTTCTAGACAGATATAAGTCATAATGTCTACATTGGGGTGGAAGCTGACACGGCTTACTCAGTACGTTTGTTATTCAATTTATTTTGATCTAGGGGTGACCCTTCAGCTTTCATTTTACAAGTGAGCATAAATAAATCCTCTAACCTGGAGCAGAAATCAGTATCCATGTCCATGTTTACCTTATGCTACTGGTTCGTTATTGATCATATACTTACAACCACTTGGAACTTTATAAATAAATAAATAAATAAATAAATAAATAAATAAATAAATAAATTCTAAGCTTTAAGCACCATGATTCATTACCACTTAGTACTTAGAAAAATACTTCTCACATAGTAATTTATCAGTGACTTTTAACATAATAGATGAAATGACTATATAAAATTAGTTTAAGGAGTTACGATTACCATAATTTATTTTCATGTTACTTTCTTCAGCTATACATTCTTTCCCCACCCCCTTCATCCTATTAATTTGTTGATACACTTGTCTGAGACTCAAATTCTTGAAGGAATTTCCTTTCTAGCTTTAAGAGTTGCTATGGAGGTAACCACTTCAGTCTCCATATCCAACACTGTTAGGAGTCTCGCCTAGAGTCACCCTCATAAACTCCATGGAGGCTCCCCCATCTCAGGTCTCTGGCCACTCATAAAGATATCCCCCCACTCCACCCCCACATGCTGCCTGTTTCTATTCACTTTCTTGGCATTCTCTCCCCAGCTCTCCCAACAATTGATCCTCATTCCCTCTCCCATCTAGTTTCCTTCCTCCAGCCACTTCCTGACTATTTTATTTCCCGTTCATGGTGAAATTCAAGCATCCTCACTTGGGCCCCTCTTGCAATTTAGCTTCTTTGGGACTGTAGTTATAGCATGAATATCCTGTATTTATGGCTAATGTCCACTTACAAGTGAGTATATACCATGCATGTCCTTTTGGGTCTGTGTTACCTCACTTGGGATGCTATTATCTACATCCTTCGACATGCCTGCAAATTTCATGATGTCCTTATATTTCATAATCAGTAGTATTCTATTGTGTAAATTAACCACATTGTCTTCATCCATTCTTCCTTCAAGTGACATCTGGTTTGTTTCGAGTTTCTGACTATTATGAATAAAGCTGCCGTGAACATAGTGGAGCAGGTGTCCTTGTGGCATGGAGGATCAGGATTCCCAGTGGAGAGATAAAGACACCAACACAACTACAAAGCCTTCGACACAAAATTTGTCCTGCCTACAAGAAGTACAGGGGTAAAAATGGAACAGAGGCTGAGGGAGTGGCCAATCAATAACTGGCCCAACTTGAGACCTACCCCATGGGCAAGAACCAATCCTTGACATTATTAATGATACTGTTATGCTTGTAGACAGGAGCCTAGCATAACTGTCCTCCAAGAGCAGCTAACTGAAACAGATGCAGAGACCCACAGACAAACATTAGACAGAGCCCTAGGAATCTTGTGGAAGAGTTAGGGGAAGGATTGAAGGATTGGAGGAAATAGTAACTCCACAGAAAGACCAACAGAGTCAATTAACCTAGTCCCCTGGGGGCTCCCAGAGACTAAACAACCAACAAAAGCATTCTGGCTGGACCTACCCACCTCCCTCCTCACGTAAATATGTATCAGATATGCTGGTTGTTCTTCATGCGGTCCCCCAACAACTGGAGCAGAAGCTGTCCTTGAGTCTGTTGCCTGCCCATGGATCCTGTTTTCCTAACTGGGTTGCCTTGTCTGGCTTCAGAGGGAGAAGTTGTGTCCAGTCCTGTAGTGATTTGATGAGCCAGGGTGGGTTGGAACCCAGGGACAGCTCCTCCTTCTCAGAGAGAAAAGGGAAGAAGAATGTAAAGAGGGGCTATGTGAGGCTGGGACTGGGAGGAGAAGGGGAGCTGTGATAGGTATGTCAAGTGAATAAATAAATTGATGGAGAAAAAGAGTTGTTATGTTCTGCGTCTAAGACAAGGACTTTAGTTTTCAAGGATACTCAGCTTGTAACCCCATTTGCTATTAAGTGCTCAGAAATGTCACAAAGCACCTGACAGTCTTGAACATGTGTCCTGGCTGTGCTCCTCCAATCTGATTGTAATGTCGGTGAATAACTCAAGGACATCTAGGCAAAGCATGGCATATCTCACCCCAGTTGTAATGGATTCTTCATCTTCTGTCCACCTCTGCTCTATATGACACATTTCTCATTTCGGGACATTCACCATTTGTGACACATTTCCAAAAAGGCTTTTATAGCATATTCTTAAAAATGAATTTTCATTCAAGCATTTTTGTGAACAATTTTAGAAAAGTAACATGGTACTATCTATCCAGAACCTTAAAAGCTTAATCATTAATGCTAACTTTATAGGTTTAATAAAATAACCAGAAATATGGGGCAAAGAAATGTCCCATAATGATTGGAATACTATTTATGTGTGAAAAGTTAAATCAACAAATATACAAAAGACAAGTAATAAGGTGAAATAAAATATATTAGTAATATGCAGTAACCAGAATCATGTTAGCGATGAAATTATATGCCTCAAAGTGAATTCACATACCATTTTACCACATTAAATAGCATGTTATATACTTAAAATTAAGGTGGTAAGAATAAAAACTGGTAATATTTATCAGTTTTATTCTTGTAAAAAGTATATCATATTGAAAGTATTAACAATTTGAAGTGAAGATTTGTGATTTAAGCAGTCTGTACAGCATGGCAAGATGAGTAAAAACACTGACGGTAGCACCAAGGTCCCTTCCAAGGAGTTACTTAAAAAAAAGACACATACTCAAGAAACCAGTATTTTATTGTAAAAAAAAAGAAATACAAGCGATCTATGCCTGCTTCCATATCAGTTTCAAGAGGATATAATATGTGTCTGTATAAAGTGCAGTGGTTTTCACTGCTCTGTACTGCAGAAGTTACAGCGTACGTTTAATTCTTAGAATAAGTGGATTAGGAAAGATAGAACTATATGGATGCTTCACTTAAATGGCTTTTAAAAGATGCATACTTTTAATGAAGTCATAAGTTGTTCTGTATGAACAGTCAATATTTTTGTCCCCCCTGTGTACTTTCTTAAAAATATAAAACACCTAAAAAGAAAAATTATAGCATGTGTAACATCACTGTAATTATATATTTATAAATAGCTTGTGAAAATGAAATTTAGAATTTTTTCTTAATAAATGATTTGTCCATCTGATACCAGTCCTACACTAACACTGTTATGAAATGAAATAAATGCTCTTTTCCTCGACATAATGAATATACAAAGCAGTAGATGAAATTGGTGAAAATTCCAATTCTATAATGTGTATACATAAATGTTTTTATACTTCAATGTATTTTTCATAGTCTGTCACTTCTGTTCTACATTACATATAGATATATATGTAATATGTGCCAGAAGAAACAATTTAAAAATAATGTCTCATAAATAAGAATAAATGCTGACATTTTGATAACTATTGGAAAAGACAAAAAAGAATGTCTGTCTGGAGTATGCACAAGTGTGTGCTAACATGTATGTACATATAATATGAATGAATGCATTCACTTCTCAGTAATACATTAGTATTTGTGGTCTCTAGTAATAGATTGGTAGACAAGAAGATTGGCCATGTAAGTTGCCTATCCTATCCCAGCAACTTTCCTGGTTACTTTGTATTTGGACCCACTTGTTACAAACTGACAAAATATGAAGTATTACACTAACATATATGGCTCACCTTAAACAGACCTGAAGACTATTGCTGCCTGAGACCCATGAAAGTGTCCGAGTGACGCTAAGACATATCTACTCTGTGTCTTGTGCAGAGCTGCGCTGTGATAAATTTTTAGAGTCATTTTGAAAGGAACCTGGAGAATTCTGTAATAACCATTAAAAGGGAAATTAGCCATGACATCTCGGAAGATTTAAATCAAGTCTATGGTTCACTCACATTTATATAACTCTTAGTAACACTGCTTTACACAGTTAGCCTGTTTCTTTATCGAAGTCTAAGTTAATGGTAGTGTCAACTCTTTCTTCTCCATTGAGTATGCTAACCCTGACAACCAGGAGGGGAGTCAAAACTCATTACGAATTGTATATGTAATAATAGAACTTAATAAAAAAGCATCACTTAATACCAAAAAATACTTTATAGCCACCTCAATTTTGTCTTAATACCATAGTTTCAATGAGTTGGCAAACGTCTCTGATATTATATAAAGCCAGAAAGGGTTGCAAGGTGCAAACAAAACCTTGGCTTTATTTAAAATTAGGGGGTAACCCTGGTAACCAAGTGGCAGCAACCACAGAGGAGAATGGGAAAAGGACTAAATGCTGGCATGCTTACGTGCTTCTCATTTCCCTTTTTTGACTTCCAGTTAAATTTGTAGTGTTGTTTATTACTAAATTTCTAGATCCAAGCTGAGATTGCCTAATGCTGTTTCTACTATATCTGATCACCATAACTTTGGTGGTCCTCACTATTGCATACCTTTATGTAACTTTCTTTCAGTCACTGTGAGCTTCAAGGACATAGACACAGTGCATCTGACGTGTTTGGAATAGGACAACATATATTATGTTGCAAGATAAAATGCAGTTGTTTAGAAATGATTAAAAATGATTTGCCTGTGCTATAAATGAGAAATTGTATTGGTTGAAAGAGCTATTTAAAAGTTCTGATGATGTTCAGTATATGAATCTTATTTGATTCGCCCAATTTCAACTGGTAGTTATTCATGGGTTACAAAAAAAAAATCAATGGAGGAGCAAAAAACACAGGGTTCTCTGGAATAGAAGAAACTACTTCTATTCCTATATAGGAGTTTTAGTGTAAAGGCAAGAGTAAAAAGGTAGACAGCTAGAAGGAATCCCTATTACCGATGAGAAAACATTGCCAGCACCTCATTCTGTCACCTTATGGCAACACACCCCATAAATACCATTTAGAAAATGACAAAATGCGGGAGGGCACTTTCTCTACATTTCATCCTTCAATGTGTAAAGTCTCAGGACTTCTTTATCCAGTCACTACTTCTAAATAAGCAAGTAAATAAATAAATAACCTTCGCCTTCTTGGTGATACTCTTGTCTGGAAATCTGGTCACGACATTTACCTAATCATGTACATTTCCTGAATGCTGCTACCCTGTTACCTTTCTCTCAACAACTGATAATGTCCTTTATACCACAGACCTAGTTATTCTCAGAGTCCAGTGAAATCATTTCATGTACGTGTACTTGGGTTAGGTTTTGTTATTGTTTTCTTTGCTGTTGTTTTTGTCTGTTTGTTTGCTTTTTTGGGGGTTGTTGTTGTTGTTGTTGTTTGTGCTGTAGCAACTTTTTGTTGCCCTAAAAATTGCTGTGTAGACCAGGCTGGCCTCAAACATGCAGTGACTCTCTTTCTCCTTCCTAAAGGCTGAACTCAAAACCAGACACCTTTGTGACAGCTTGTTCACAGTACTCTTAAGTCACTTTGAGTCCTCCTTTGACTCAGGATCAAGCACATTGTGTGTTGGCAGAAAACACTGACAGTCGAAGGTGCAAGTGGAGGAGAAAGTGAAGCAGAAAGGTTCAGTTGGGGAGTGTTAATAGGACAGTGGTGGAATAGGTTGTAATTTGGAAATTTCTAGAAGCCTGTAGTCTACCTAAGCATCACCATGGTGGTCGGAGAGGTTGCCTCCTAAAGGTTGAGTGGGTTAGGGAGAACCAGTTGTGGAAGACTTGGCAAGAACCGGTCTGTGAATGAGTAATGCTTCATACTCCTGCTTTATATTCAGAGCACAAGAGGGTGACAGCATCAGTAAAATAGAGAAATGATGGAGCCTATAGCTTTTGGTGGCAAGGGCTGCTTAGAGACCTAATAAGTTTCATGAGAACCACAGATACTTGTGCCAAGCTATCTAACCAGCTGTCACAACCAGGAGACTTGGAAAATGCCTCTGCATCTCCAATATGGCTTATCAGTATCTCCATAAAGTGGACACAGTGGTGCATGATACATGTCTATATTTCAAGTACTCAAAAGGCTAAGGTGGAAGGATTGTGAGTTCAAGATCAGCCTGGGTGACTGGCAAGACCCTGTCTCAAAACCGATTAATTGATTAGGCAAACAAAAATCTCCACAAGTGACAAAAGGATATGAAATCAATAAGAGAAAAGGAAAAACAAGAAAACACATCAAAACCATGGTTCAATTCAATCTGAGTGTAATCTGTAGTACTTACCTGTGTGCTTTTCCACCCTGTTAGAAATGATGAAAACCTTTGTTTACATCTAAAATATTCAAGTATATAAAAATGGTAGGGATCAAGTCACAAGTCGTTGTTACCATTTCCTTTTATGATGACCAACTGAAGAGGAATGACACAGAAATACCTGGTCATGCTACTCATGTCAAAGGAAAAGAGAAGCCAAAGTATAAGAGGCCAGCAACCTGTTGAAATGGGCAACCTCTTGGTCCCTTTGAGAGTGTTTTCAGCTTCACTGAATTATGAGGACAGAGCTTTAGAAAATGGTAGATATTTTAAAAACATATTTCTGCCTAAGTTCTTACTGTAGAGTTATAGCAAGAAATGAAAATGATGGTATTGTAACAAGTGTGGTTAGTGTTGGTTTCTGCCTTAACAGGCTGATGTCTGAGTCCATCCCACGTCCACAAAGGGAGTTCACCATTCACTGTACTGAAGTAGAATCAGGAAACATCAACAGCATTGTCCTTTGTGCAGAGTATCTCTTCACAAGCCTGAAACACTTTCTTCTTTCTTTTCTCTGTTTCCCATGCTTTCTCTCTTTGGAAGCTATATTTTGAGAGTGTTACTTAATATTTAATTTTAAAGGCCCATTTCCCCTAATATTGTCTTTTTCCTTTTAAAAACTTATTCAAATCCGGTTAGTGTTTTTATGAGATTATGAGTTTAAATGAATTCAGGGCGAATGCCTATTTTATAAAAGTAATGTTGTTTTAATACATTAGCATTAGCATATTGAAGAGGTATAATTGAATGAATAGAGAGAATGGGGTGGTTGTTGAATATGTATAACCATTTAGATAAGTTTTTAAATTAAACATTTTATTTGAAGGAATATTAGATTCAAATTCAGTTGTGAAATAACTTAGAGGTTCTGTTTATTCTTTTGCAGTTCTTCACAAGGATACTGATATTTGCAAAGCCTATACACAGTCCTTACTTTGACCACAGTGATCCCCAGGTTGTCCTTTGATAGGGACTGAATTTCCCTTTCACCCATCTCCCCTGCTTGGCTCCTGGCAACAGCCAACCGTCAGCATATCCATAGCCGAGTCATTGTGAGGAATTTCTATGGATGAAAACATGCAATATGCAGCCATTGGGGACTGGACTTTTTCATTTAGCCTGACCATGCAGTGTTTCATTTGGTTATTCCCTGACTAATAGTTTGACGGCTTTCTTCCCGGGTTGCATTTCATGAGAAATACAGTAGGTCATTCAACTATTAACCACTGAAGGATAGAAATGCGTGTTATCCCTAGGACAGGTCCACGGCATGACTGATTGCTACGGTCATATGGAGACTTCCTGTGAACAGAACTTGACATTTCTCGGGGATCTATACTAGAAGTTTGTTCGTGTGATAAATGTATACACACCCACAAACATACACATGTGTAAATAGTCATCAAATTATTCTCTATCTCGCCACTGATGTATGAGGCATCCAGCTTCTTCCTTTGTTATTGCAATTTTGCTTCTCATTTTAGTGGTTTTAAAGGGTGTATAAAGGTATATATCATTGCAGTGTTAATTTGCATTTCTGCAAAAGCTAGAGATGTCAAGCATGATTCCATATTCTTAATTGATATCTGAATAACTTTTATGATAAAATATTTTTCTCTGACCTTTTGCCCTTTCTAATCATTATATCATTTTAAAATAGTTGAATTTTAAGCTCTTTCCTATTTCAGATATTGGTTTCCTGTCAGGTGCCTGGTTTGCAAATACAGTTCTCTCACTGTTCTCTTTGTGGTTCCAATTCTCTAAGTCTGGATACTCATTTGCCTTCTACCCGTTATTCATGTGCTGTTTGGTCCAAGAACTCTTTGTAGAGCTCATAGTCACAATGAGCTTCTTTTGTTTTCCTCTATGCCACTGTTGGCTTAAGCCTTAATGTTTGTAAAATATGTGAAATGTAGTTTGCCTTTCTTTGTCTTATATTTGCTCATTAATGTCTAATTTCTAGGGCAACATTTGTCAAAAACCCTTTTCTTCCTCTTCACTGTGTTTTCTTCTTAATTGTGTTTACACTTGTGTCGTGGTCAAATGGACACAGGTCTGTGGAGCTGCCCCTGGTTCCCTAATCATCCAATTGAAATCTCAGTCTTAAAGTACCTGGAAAATGTCTCTATGAGCCAAGACAATTTTCTGATGAATTATATAAAGTTTATATAAAGTTTATATATATATAAACTCATGCAGAATCTATCCAGCCTCTTCTAGAAAATAGAGTGACCATTGCTCAATTGATGTTGTTGGTCTTTGGAAAAGAAAGGTTGAGCGATGTCTGTGCTTTCCCCACACACTATTAAGTTATCAGTTAGAGACAGACCTCTGTGGGTACTTTCCTTTAGGACTTAGAGTTTGCATTGGCATTCATTCTGGATATGCATCCTACCAGTTCAAACCAGTGTGCAGCTTCATTATGTTTCCTAAGAATTGGCTGCTCTACCCTGTCAATCACCTGTAATCTGTCCCTTCCTGCCTTCAATTCTTTCCCATCACTGCAAAGCCTCCAGGGGCCAGGAAAACATCTCTAGTTTTGGCCTTTCTAAAACATCATATGCCTAAAGTCATAAAGCATGTATCCTTTTCCCATGTATACATCTAGTACTTACGAACACGTACACCAGCTTCCCTACATGAACTTTCTTTGATTGGTTCCTCATTTCACTTACAGCAATGACTAATATTTCAACGTGGCTGTATACATTTGCCCATTCAGCTAAAAGAGTTATTTTTTTTTTCTTGAATTTTTTCAAGTGTCAGCAAAGCTACTATAAACATCCCTATGCACACTTGCGTCAAGTTTTCATCTTCTCTGGGTATATATCAAGAGATGTGATCAAGATACAGTCTAGTTTGCTTGGCTTTAAAAGAATTTGCCAAAAAGATCACAGTGGTCCTAGGGTTTGCACTCACACCAGCAGCAAATGAGCAGTGCCGCTGCCCCATCTCTTCACTTAATGGTGATCCTATTGATAAAGCAGCCACTTGGGAACACGTGCTGTTACCTTGTTCTTTTAACTTACAGTCCTTGCTGACACACAGTGTGCTCTATCTATGTCTGCCACCTGCTATGTGTCTTCATTAGTAAGTTATATCTGTGTAAGTCTTTGACGCAGTTTTTAATCGGGCTGTTTATTTTATTCTTGACTTTTAAGAATTCTTTCTTGTCTTTAATACGTAACAAGATTTAATAATAACTGCAAACAAAAATCAGCTTCATTTCCTTCCTCTGGCTAAATATAAAAACTTACTAGTAGACATTTATGTAGCTCAATACAGTTTTTAGATAAAGTTTAACCTATTATTCATATTTTATCATTCTTAAAAAGTTATATGGCATTGTACTGAAGCAGATAATTGATTTTATTTCAGTGTATAGATAATGAAGTTGAAATTTGAGAGACCATTACATAGTTCTTTCCTTTAAATATTCGAAGCTTCTAAGTCTGTGCATCTAGCCAGAGTCATTTGATCTGAGATGATTTTATTTTTCTGTTTCAAATTATTTATTGATTGATTGGTGATCTTAGCTACTTTCTTATTGCTTATGAGAGGGCACCAAGCCAACTTATAGAAAAAATAATAATTTTATTTGTGGCTTGCAGTGTCAGAGGGCTAGTTCATGACCATCATGGCGGTAGCATGGCGGCAGGCAGGCAGGCATGGCACTGGGGCAGTAGCTGAGAGCCTACATCTTGTTCCAGATGCACACAGCAGAGACAGGACTAACCAGGAACAGCCTGGGTTTTTTAAACCTCGAAGCCAGCCCTCAGTGACACACCTCCTCCAACAAGGCCACCCCTCTCCTAATCTTTCCCAAACAGTTTCACCAGCTGGGGACCAAGTGTACAAATATATGAACCTCTGGGCCATTTTTCCTCAGACTAAAACGTTTGTTTACTTACCACTCGGAGTCCTGCTAGTGTTAGTTATTTGTGCATGAATAACGGGGCCGTCCACTAGCGCATGGACAATCTATCAGTGCTACCCTCCTAAAGAAAAGGAGCTCTCTTTCCCCTGCATCCTTCAACTGCCAACAGTTACTCGGCTAAGGGCAGGGCTTCAAAAGACCCTCTTTCTATCTGAACTGGAATTTTTACCTGGCTTGGTTTCATGCAACTGCTGTTCTTTTATGTGTGCAACAGCCAAATCATGTCCAGGAGACGGCACTTCTCCCATCTTCCTGCTTTTAAAAAACACACGCACGCACACACATGCTTATCGAAAAGGTATTTGTCAAAATTGTATATAATTAAAATATAAAATGTGACAAATATATATATTTAAAGTATGTGCACACTTTACATAGAGTATAAATTGTACACTGTGAAGTGTCTATAGACATGCAGCCATGGCCTCATTACAGTGTTTCAGGCAGTGACTGACTACATATATGATGACGTTGCCATAGTGCCTCATGGAGCAGTCTCCTTAATTCCAGTAAGTGTACTCTGTGATGCTCACACACGGACAAAATTGCTTAACAACACCGTTCTCAGAACAAATCTTCATCATAAACTAATTCATGCTTAACATAGTAAAATGATTATACTTAAATGAACAAATCTATCTCCTATAACTACCTCTTTTTCTTTTGAGAGACTGTCTATATCCTTAGCATATCTCCATGATTACAATAATACAGAGTCATGATACTGTAGCTCTCTGGGCTTTTCTATCTTACATACTAGGAACTCTTGTTTTTGCACAACATACCCAGATTTCTTCAAGCGCCCTCTCCTATAACCTCTGTTCTACTCTTTGTTGCATGTTTTGAACATTTTACAATTCTTGTACGGGATATTATGCAGTACATGTTTTTCTGTGTCCCTTTTATTGCACTTACCATAATTGTTTCCCAAGTCTCTGCGTGCTGTCAGGTCAAAATATCTCTCTCTTTTAGTCTATGCGCTGCCCCAAAGTGGACCCCCCTCTCCTCTTTCAAGGGTAAAGCATATATACATACTACTTATCGGTCACCATATATACATTGATTGATACATAAGTTATTTCATAGTTTGGCTACTGTAAATTATGTAAGAATGGGCACATGAGTGGAGGCATTTCTTTGAGGTACTGATTTAATACCCTTTGAGAACATTGCTAGAAGAAGGGTTTATCGATCATATGGTAGTTCATTCTTTGGTAATTTTTATAACTTTTTTCATGACATAAATCAGCTTATAATCCCACCAGCCTTTCTAAATGATCCTTACCTTTATATCCTTGACAAGGCTTTTGATCTTTTTTTGGAAACTGTCATCATGTACAAGCTCACAGTTCATTTTGATTTACAGTCTTCTGATGAGAAATGATTCTATTCTCTCTCTTTATTGGTCCATTTTTGGAATAATGTTTACCAAATCTTTGGGGATTGTTTTTGTTGTTGTATGTCCCCATCCCCGTTTCCTCCTCCTCCTCTTCCTCCTCCTTTTCCTCTTCCTCTTCTTTTTCTTCTTTTTCTTCTTCTTCTTCTTCTTCTTCTTCTTCTTCTTCTTCTTCTTCTTCTTCTTCTTCTTCTTCTCCTTCTTCTCCTTCTTCTGGTGAATAAAAACCTCAAGGTTAATAAAAATAGAATGAAATCTTTGTCAGTTTGATTGAAATACAAGTATGGACTATTTAAATAGCATTATTTAGTGGAAAAATAAAAATAAATTAGTAAAAACACAAAAGCCACTAAAATGTTGCTACTAAGGTCAGAACAAGAAGAGAATAGTAATTGTTACTATATTTTGAACACATGGCTAGAATTTCTAGCCTGGTTAAAATGTTAATGTTTTCTAATCCTATTTTTAATATTGGCTCTTAAATGCTTTAACCATTCTTTTAGCCCACCACTCACCAGAAGTAATGGGGAAGAAAGGATATGAGAGAAGTGATCTGTTTTTAAAGGTTCTTTGGAGCACCTTCTGTCTGTGTTTTCTGGAAATGAGCAGTTCAGTTCACAGGTTAGCTGCAAGGATCCACCAGCAGTTCAGTTCAGTAGTCGGGATAGCGAACATGAATCAGCTGGGGTGGTACTACCTAGCAAAGAAAGCCAGGCACCATCCTACACACGAGTCGGCAGGAGCGACCCACGGGGACACCAGGAGAAGTTAGGCCTCTCTCAGTGAAGACAGGAGAACAACAAGCAGTGCACAGCTAACTCCATAAGAAAGCCAAGTTCAGCCTCCTTCCCAGCACTGTTTGTCAAGTCCTATGTAACCCTCCTAAGATCATGTATCCTCATGGTCTTACCTCATGACAAGACACTAAGCACTAAATAGAAGCTAAATACAAAAGATACCGAGCCAAAATCCACACCCTCATCAATATGTGTAAATTTATAATTAATTATGGGCAGAGAAGCAACAAATATACAATAGTTACTCCTAGAACTTGTCAGCTAGAACCTTGTCTATGAGGTCAGAGGAAAAGGACATCCCCAATGAAATAGATTTCAGATACCTAGGTAAAGATACCTTTAAATAAGAATGTATCCTTATAAAACCTCTCAAAGCCTTAATTTACAAATTTATCTTATAACTCTTCCCCCAAAAATGCTTCATCATTACAACCTATGTGATAAGCAATGGGAAGTGCAGCTTCTGGGATCAGGTTTAATCAACACTCAGATGGGAAGGTGCTGGTATTATTTATCTAATTAACAATATTTATACAGTGTTTACTCTGTACCAGATATTATTTTAGGCAGCTTGTGAGCATCATCCAATTTAATAGTCAAAACATTGCGAGGAAGGGAATTTGCTATCCCAGTTTTGCAGAAATTGTTAACAGTACACGAAGTTTAAAATTTTTCCAATGTCATGCACCTATAAACAAAAGCCTAATTTCCTACCCAGGCACCTGGCATAAGAATCAGTGTTCTTCATGTGTATTTTAACATGCTAAACCACATCTGTTAACCCTAATAATATAGGTTTGGAGAATTTTGTAGAATCACACATTCTGATTAGCCAATTCTAGTCTTAGCTCCTAGTGCTAATATACTATTGTCTTTCCAGCTAAATACTTTCTATATTTTAAAGAGTCACTGTCAAGAATAATATTGATCATTAATTACTTTTATTTATCTTATAATTATGTCTTAGTCATGTTACATATAGGGAATACTAAGAGAAAGGAAAAGAGACTTTGACTCTCAAAGATCTGGAGGTCTAAGGCCAATGGAATGAGGGTTGTGGGAGGAGTCAGACAGCATTCTTGAAGAGACTTTGGTTAAGGGGTGTTTGTCTTACAGTTCACTGTTTAGACAGCAAAGCCCATGCAAGCAAAGTGTTTGCTATTACCTAAGTGGAGACATTGTTGAGACTGGAATTGTGTAAGGGGATTTTAAATGTTCTGGATCTTGAAAGCCAGTTGTAGTCTCTTTCTCCCTTTGCCTGTTTCTCCTAATATTGAGGGCTCAAAGTTTTCTCACTTCTTGGAAGATTGACTAAGTCATAAAACAGAGTGAACATTTTTCTGTTTAAATAGGAAGATTTTTGAGAGGGACAGTTTGATCCTGCAGGTCTGGTTGGCCTCCTTGCTATGTAGATGAGGCAGGCTTCAAACTCAGACTTGCTGTACCCCGCTTTCCACAGGCTGGGATTAAAGGCTCCACCACACCCAGCAAAGAGGGGGATTTCGTAACACAGGTCTGCATTTGAGATACGAACTGTGATCAACATGAATCAAAGTGTTTCTAAATTGTTTATACAAAGAGTTTATTCATAAACAAACCACATATGGTTCTGACGTTTCAGGGGATCCTTTTTCAGTTATGTCTCTCACTCTGTAAGCTTTCTGCTGTGCTTTTGTCTTCCTTCATATCTCAGGGCAAGCAGTGGTTACCCAGAAGCTTGCACATGACTCAGTTACTCTACCACGGAACCTTCATATTCAAAATATACTTGGCCTTGAAAGTACAATATCAGTGAATTTCACTGAACTGTGGCTTTGTCTTGGAGTATATCAGGATTCCTCAGAAGTTAAGTTCATTAATGTATCCTAACCATGTAAGGTCTGTATCAAATAAACACGACGCACCTGTGTTCTAGGCTGCTGCTTTGTAACGCTCCAGTTTCTGTAGTGACTGAAAGAATAATGTTGCTGAGAGTTACTTTTTGTGGACAGATTGCCAGTAAAAGCCTTTGTCCATCCCGTGCTTCATGAAAATAATCAGCAAAAACAACCTATAAATGCAGGCTGTGCTTTATTTGTTTCTTTTAATTGGATATTTCATGTATTTACATTTGAAATGTTATCCCTTTCCTCCCTCTCCCATCCCCCACTTCTCCCTTCCCCCTGTTTCTATGAAGATGCTCCTACTCCCACCTACCCACTCCCAACTCACTGTCCTGGCATTCCCCTACACTGGAGAAAGGAGACTTGACAGGACCAAGGCCTTTTCCCCCTTTTGATGGTGGAAAATGCCATCCTCTGCTACATATGCACCTGGAGTCATGGGTACTCTTTGGTTGGTGGTTTAATCCGCAGGAGCTCTGAGGGGTCTGGTTGGTTGATATTATTGTTCTTCCTATGGGGTTGCAAAGCCCTTCATCTCCTTCAGTCTTTTCTCAAACTCCTCCCTGTGCTCAGTCCACTGGCCAGCTTTTAGCATCCTCATCTATATCAGCAGGGCTCTAGCAGAGCCTCTCAGGAGACATCCACATCAGGCTCCTGTCAGCAAGCACTTCTTGGCATCAGCAATAGTGACTGGGTTTGGTGGCTAAAAATGGGATGAATCCCCAGGTGGGGCAGTCTCTGGATGGCCTTTCAGTCAGTCCATGCTCCACTCTTTGGCCCTATATTTCCTCCCATGAGTATTTTGTTCTGCCTTCTAAGAAGGCCTGAAGCATCCACATTATGGTCTTCCTTATTCTTGAGCTTCATATGCTCTGTGAATGGTTTCTTTGATATTCTTAGCTTTTGGGCTAATAGCCACTTATCAGTGAGTACATACCATGTGTATTACTTTGTGTCTGGATTACCTTACTCAGAATAATATTTTCTATTTCCACCCATTTGCTTAAAATTTTCATGAAGTCCTTGTTTTAATAGCTGAGTAGTGCTGCATTGTGTAAATGTACCACATTTTCTGTATCCATTCCTCTGCTGAAGGACATCTGGGTTCTTTCCAGATTCTGGCTGTTATAAATAAGGCTGCTATGATCAGGGTGGAGCATGAGTCCTTGTTATATGTTGGAGCATCTTTTGGGTATATGCCCAGGAGTGGAATAGCTGGGTCCTCAGTAGTGCTATGTACAATTTTCTGAAGAACCACCAGACTGATTTCCAGAGTGGTTGTACCAGCTTGCATCCCACCAACAACGGAGGCATGTTCCCCTTTCTCTATATCTGTGCCAGCATCGGTTGTCACCTGAGTTTTTGATCTTAGCCATTCTGACTGGTGTGAGGTGGAATCTCAGGGTTATTTTGATTTGCATTTCCCTGATGACTAAGGATGTTGAACATTTCTTTAGGTACTTCTGAGCCATGAGGTATTCCTCAGTTAAGAATTCTTTGTTTAGCTCTGTAGCCCATTTTTAATAGGATTATTTGTCTCTCTGGAGTCTAACTTCTTGAATTCTTGGTATATATTGGATATTACTTCTCTACCCAATGTAGGACTGGTAAAGATCTTTTCCCAATATGTTGGTTGCCAATTTGTCCTTTGCCTTAAAGAAACTTTGCAATTTTTTTTATTAACTTGAGTATTTCTTATATACATTTCGAGTGTTATTCCCTTTCCCGGTTTCCGGGCAAACATCCCCCTCCCCCCTCCCCTTCCTTATGGGTGTGAAACTTTGCAATTTTATGAGGTCCCATTTGTCGATTCTTGATCTTAGAGCATAAGCAATTGGTGTTCTGTTGAGGAAAATTTCCCCATTTGTGCAAGGCTCTTCCCCACTTTCTCTTTTTTTACTTTGAGTGTATATGGTTTCATATGGAGGTCTTTGATCCACCCGAACTTGACCTTTGTACAGGGTGATAAGAATGGGTCGATTTGCATTCTTCTACATGCTGAACTCCAATTGAACTAGCACCATTTGTTGAAAATGTTGTCTGCTTTCCAATGGATGGTTTTAGCTCCTTTGTCAAAGATCAAGAGACCATAGGTGTGTGGGTTCATTTCTTGCTCTTCAATTCTGTTCCATTAATTTACCTGCCTCTCTCTGTACCAATACCGTGCACTTTTTATCACTATTGTTTTACAATACATCTTGAGGTTAGGGATGGTGATTCCCCCTGAAGTTCCTTTATTGTTGAGCACAGTTTTCACTATCCTGGGTTTTTTTGTTATTCCAAATGAATTTGCCAATTCTAACTCTATGAAGAATTGAGTTGGAATTTTGATGAGCATTGCATTGAATCTGTAGATTGCTTTCAGCAAAATGGCCATTTTCACAATATTAATCATGCCAATCTATGGGCATGGGAGATCTTTCCATCTTCTGAGATCTTAGATTTCTTTCTTCAATGGCTTGAAGTTTATGCCATACAGATCTTTCACTTTCTTGGTTAGAGTCAAGTCACGCCAAGCTATTTTATATTATTTATGACTATTGTGTGACTATTGTGAAGGGTATTATTTCCCTAATTTCTTTCTCATCCTCTTTATCCTTTGAGTAGTGGAAGGCCACTGATTTGTTTGAGTTAATTTTATATCCAGCCACTTTGCTGAAGTTGTTTATCAAGCTTAGGAGTTCTGTGGTGGAATTTTTGGGGTCACTTAAGTATACTATCATGTCATTGCAAATAGTGATATTTTGACTTCTTCCTTTCCAAAACGAAGTGTGGGTAGGTTCTATAGTGAATGAGCTGAAATAGTTTAATGAAGACATCTGACCTATAGGGATGATGGCACACAGTGGATTACCTTTGATGAGAACTGCTCATGTTGCCTCTATTATCCAAGCAAACCAAATGCAAAGACATAGCGCTGATCCAGCGTGCGTGCCTGTCTGCTGCCTTTCATTCTCTGTGTTCTACCAGGATTATCTGAAAGCCACTTAAGGTGTTTAACAAGGAAGCTCTGCTGTATCACGAAACCTCTCACAGTAGCAATTCTGTGACAGGATCAAAACTACTTCAAAGCTTTGCAGAGGACCTGTTTCCAGGACACGTTGTGATTGATTTGAAATAGCATGATGAGAAAGATACCACTAAGATTCTCAGAGATGACAGAGTGTTTTTGAAGCTTCGTGAATTATGATGAAGTCCCCTGTCAAGGATGGCTAAGAGCCTGCACACAAGAACTCACTGCATCACCATTGGGAATACATCCTCCAATTGTCTTTTGAGTAGCTGTTTGGCAACAGGACGTGACACTATCTGTTCCTATACAAAGAAGCAAAGTGATTATTGTGTGTATACTGTGCTTGTTAGCCAGAAAGCATCATGTCTCCTCAAAGAGAATACTATTGAAGGCTGAGTGGGATTTAATTTTATTTCAGTATACATAGATTGGCTATATCTCTTCATTGTGTTTGAAGTGATTAATGGCTTGCAGCAAGGCTCAGTGAAAGAATGACAAAGACACCGCTGAATATCATTATTGACTTGGAATGGCAGCAGTATAGTCTCATTGTGGCTGCCCTCAAAATAAATTTCCCAGACCAGAAAAAAAACTTTGTCTGTGTCTTTACATTCCCATGTAACCACTTCATCGGCACAGAAACCTGCTTTGCCAGGATTCGGTCCTAAAATAATTGCTTTGCTCATTCCCATGGGAAGTGAACAAGGAATATTTGCTTGTAAAATCATACTATTCCCACATGAAATTAGTTTCTACTTTCCTAACTAGCCTTATTCATAAATTTGGATTCCTCCTTTACCCTTCCTTGGACTAAGGGTTCAGACAATAGAATAAGGAAGTTCTTTCTTTATTGCTTGGCAAAGACATTAAGTCTATAAACATAATGAGCTATTTAACTCTGGTGTAGTACCCCAATCATCTGTGATACAAGAGTACAAGTAGTTGTAGTTGTTGGCCAAAACCCAACCTCTATAGCTACGAAGACAGAGGCACAAAGGAGCAAAACTAAGGAAACAGTATAGGGCATATCCCTAAGTTACCCACTGCAGGCCAGGCTGAGACCTTGTTGCTCACCATAGGGTCCAGCAGCAGCATCTGCTAACAGCTTGTTTTACATCCATTATAGCGGGCCACACCCAGGCCTAATTACCTTAATGTGATCCTAGGGAATTCCTATGCACTTCAGAATGTGAGAAAATAGTTCGATCTCACAGTACAGGCTGTAGTCTCAGTTAGCATGAGACTAAGCCTAGAAAACACCAAATCCACAGATCACAGAGGCTATACAGTGAGTGTAAGGTCACAGTAGTAAACTTAGCAGGACTCTGACTCCAAGAGTGGAAAGGGGGATAGGAATATAGCTCAGGGTAGAGCTCCTGTTTAGCATGCTTATGGCACTAGATTTAATCTTCATTTTTGATTATATACAAAGTATTTACCTTTAAAACTTTATTTTTTTCCTGATTGAATTCTTATAGTACTTTATTCATGGATGGCTCTATTATTCAATTTTCATAAATGATGACTAATAGCATTAGTATAGTTATTTACTCCAACCCAGAGGCTAACCCCTTTCTTGTATGCTGTCGTTGCTACCTGCACAATAACATGCATAACAACAATGGTGACATTGAGCTCAGTTAACCTTGGGATGATTTCACAGCTCGGTGGCTACCAGATGCTGGAAAAGAATGTTTCATCTATTGCTCATATAGCCAGGTGTAGTCAGAAAGAAAATGGTGTTATTATTTTTAGTCACACCTCTATTTTGAACCAAGTGCTATTGAATTCTTTTAATTTGCAATCCAAAATATTCACATGATTTGAATGGTAACAACTCTTAGAGAAATTCATCCTCAGTGTTGAAATTTTTCCATGACAGTAAATGTTCCAAAAGTGCCACTGAATCAAAAATCAAGTCCAAAAGTGGAAATGATAAAGAAAATGAATACCAATAGCACTTTGGAATTATTGTATAATCTCTTAGGATAGAAATATGCATTACTATTTTTGATTTCTTTAGGAAAAATTTTTAAAAGCACATATTTCTTAAGAGTAGCTTATTTTTATAATTATAACTCGTATACTTTGAAAAATGTCCAAGCATGAAATAGTGGAGATTAATGTTTCCTTCAACAAATCATTGGGGGATATAAAACAAGTGCCACTAACCAACAGACAGGAACTTTAACAAGGCACTCAGAACAAACACTTGGCAACCTGGCCAAATGTGCCAGTTTTCGAAAATTAATCACCACCCTGGCCTGATGTGACAGCTTGTGTGTCGAAAAGTCAAGTTGACTGAGTGTGAGCTTACAGCAATCTTGGAGTCACAAGACTGCTCACCCAGAAAGGAAATTTTCGTGTAGCTGAAGTGCATCAGGTTTCCACGAGTAGAAGGCATGAATGGACTTGCGAGAAAGAGGCAAATATGAGGCTTCTCTTCACCATAATGAAATAGTCCAACTTCTTAAAATTTGAGAACAGATAAAAAGTAATGAAAAAGAGGTCATTTTTCTTGAGAAGGGGATAATAATGGAAAAAAAGAGGAAGGGGTCAAAGAAACGATAAATAACACAAAGAATTTTGTAGACAGCCATGTAAAAACCTGCTAGTTTATATCCTTATTAAACTATAATTAAAGAATTTGAATGGCCGTATGGAAGGATAATGCTCCTCCCATATGCTATAAGTTGTTAAAAATCCCAGTCACACACAGGGTTCTTCCATCAACTTGTTTGCTGATCGAGTGGGTCCCATGGACCTCCAATGTAGTAGAGGATTCTGCTGCTCTTCTCTGCCTACCAGAACAGGGTGGTAAGAACTTTTACCTCAGTAGTTCTCATTCTGTGGGACATGACCTCTTTGGGGATTGAAGAACCTTTCACAGGGGCTAAGACCACCAGAAAACACAGATATTTCAATTATGATTCTAACAGTAGCAAAATTATAGTTATAAAATACCAATGAAGATAATTTTATGATTGTGTGTCATCACAACATTAGGAATTAAAGGACCATAGCTTTAGGATGGTTGAGAACCACTGTTTTAGATAAGTCTTGTACTGACCTGGAAGGATCTTCCATGTTGGCTAGGTTACAAAGTACTAGAAGGTTTTATGCAGTTGTTGGGTAAGAAAAGTTATCAGTAGTGTTATTGAGACATGATGACAAGCAGCCTGAACACAATGGAGTACTGCTTGGCTATTAAATACAATGACTTCATGAAATTCATAGGCAAATGATTGGAACTAAAAAATATCCTGAGTGAGGTAACCCAATCACGAAAGAACATACATGGTATGCAGTCACCAATAAGTGGATATTAGCCCAAAAGCTTGGAATAGCCAAGATACAACCCACAGACCACATGAAGCTCAAGAAGGAGGAAAACCAAAGTATGGATGTGTCATCCCTTCTTAAAAGGGGGAATAAAAATATTCATAGGAGGGAATATAGACAAAATGTTTGGAGCAGAGACTGGACTACCTGGGTATCCAGCCCATCCAGATACAGTAACCAAACCTAGACACTATTGCAAATGCCAAGAAGTGCATGCTGACAGGAGCCTGATATGGCTGTCTCCTGACAGGCTCTGCCAGAGTCTGACAAATACAGAGGCAGATGCTGTCAGCCAACCATTAGATTGAGCACAGGGTCCTCAGTGGAGACATTAGAGAAAGGACTGAAGGAACTGAAGGGGATTGGCAATGCCATAGGAAGAACAACAATATCAATGAACCAGACCCCCACCACCACCACCAGATCTCACAGAGACTAAACCACCAACCCGGGAGTACACATGGAGGAACCCATGGCTCCACCTGCATATGTAGCAGAGGATGGCTCTGTCGGACATCAATGGGAGGAGAGACCCTTATCCCTGGGAAGGGTCCCTTAGCACAGGGAAATGCCAGGGTAGGAAGGCAGGAGTGGGGGGGTGGGTGGGGGAGTACACCATAAAAGCAAGGGGAGGGATGATGGAATAGCAGGTTTCTAGAGGGGAAACCAGGAAAGGGTATAACATTTGAAATGTAAATAAATAAAATATCCAATAAAAATAACAATTAAAATCAATCAATCAAGAAGACACAGTAGCGGAATAATGATATGAATGTTGTAGGGGTAACCAAACAATTTCTGCACGATTATAGGGCCTGTTACATACTAGGAAATGCATGACTGGTATTGTATATTGACCAAGAACTCATAACTGTGGATGTCATAATAGGTTCTAGCGGAGAACCTATTATTCTTCTAAATGAACATAGTATCAACCTACCTTCAAAATACTTATCATTATACTCATAGATGAGTGAAGCCTTCCGACTTCCTCATAGAAGCTTCTTTTTACGGTAGATGACAGTAAAACATAGACTCATAAATAGTCAAAAGATCAAAATGTAAGTAATTAGTGACTATGGAAAGCCCATTCCCAAATACAGCATCTACGTCACGTACACACACGCATGCACAACAAAGATCATGGCACATCAGGGAACAGTTTGAAATAGTGTAAGAGCCTGAGATTGAGGAGGACTGCTGGGGATTTGTGTCTTTCGTGCATTTCAGAATGGATAGACTCATGGACTTGTTCCACCTGTGGTTACCTGCACTAAACTTGGCCAACCAACGTTTCATCCTGAAAGGGTAAAACGATGGTCAACCCTTGCCTCTGGTTGCTGAGAGAAGTACTATCCCTGTCTTTAGTTTTTGAGCATTGTAATCAATCCATCCATGATAAGGTGTCTGTGCTACAGTAAGTAATTTCCTACTTATACTCGAAGAGGCAACCTTTAATAGTCAGTGGGTGAATCATGCATACAAAGAAGACATGGTGATAGGAAGGGAGTTTTCATTCTCCCTCTCCTTGTCTCCCTTCCTCTCCCTCTCTCTGTCCCCCTTCCTTTCCCTCTCCCCCTCCTCCTCCCTCTCCCCTTTCCTCTCCCTCTGCCTCTCCTCCTCCCTCCCTCCCTCCCCCCCTCTGTGTGTGTGTGTGTATAATATTCTAGACACATGTTTTCAAGAATATCTTTTTTCTTTAAAGTTATTTGAACTTATTGGTCCTTTTTATCTAACTTGTCAAACTTCAAGGGATGAGTTTAATTTACAACATTGTCAGGTCTTCCAATATCTGTCAGATCTGTAGGAGTTACTGTTTCTCCAGTATTGATATATTTGGCCCATTATAAATAGTGCTTCTGTATACAAATTCAATCAACCTGGAGTTTTTTGAGGGAGCAAAAATGCTGAAAAGTTCCAGAAATGTGTAAAAAGAACTATTTGAATTTGCTACCCACAAGTTCCACTGAATGCATGTGGATGAAGTGATATGGGGCCAGTTAACCTGGGACCTCCTCTCTTACAGTGTGTTGGCCTCTCCAGCACTCACCAAGTAATCACTATTTACCTTGCATCTCATTAGTGTACTTTCAAAATTGTGGCCAGACAATTTTCTTGTCATTATTCCTGAAACAACACAATGTAACAATTATTTACACAGTGTTGAGATTGCATTCAACATGATAAATAATATAGAGATGAGGTAACGTATGCAAATACAGAGTATATACAAGTACTGTATCAACCTAAGAAAGACTAAGAAACTCTGGGGCTTGGGTAAACATTTGTCCATCGGGGACACTGGAATAAATCCTTCCAGACCCATGGAATGACTCATTTGTATCCTTTTCTTTCTGGAAACAATCTGCCTTAATGATTTATTAATATTTTAATCTCCTCAAAGGACCAGCTATGAATTTTATTCTTTATTTCTGTTTAGTATATTAATTTCCAACCTAACCTATGTTGTTTCTTTTCCTCTTCTCATTTAGCATCTAATTTGGTCTCCTTTTTTCTAGTCTCTAAAATAATTGAGTTCAACTCTTCTCAGTCTGTGCTTACAAACATCTCTCAATTTCTTTCTTTAGAAAAAGTTAACAAATTTTTGGGTTTTTTTTTTACTTCTAAAAAAATACTTTAAAATATCTTCCCTGATCCAACAGTCTCCATGAAAGTATATTATTTAATTCCTACTATTGAGATGTTTCTTGGTTCTTTTTGTTACTTGGATTCTGATAACTTTATCATGTCTGTAAAGCATAATGTTTATGATTTCTATTTTCAGAATTATTGAAGCATGCTTTAAAGTGTAGAATGATTTTGGTAACTTTTCCATGTGAACTGAAAAAAAAATAAATACAATTCTTGTCCTGGAGAGAAGGATTCAGTTGTTAAGAGCAGGATTCAATTCCTCGTCCCCACATCGGGGCTCACAGCCATCTGTAACTGCAGTTCCCATGGATCCAATTCCTGGCCTCTTTGGGCATAGAATATGCATGTGATGTCCATATATGCAGATAAGGCATTCATATACAAAAGAATACGTTAAAATAAAAATATAGCACTCATGTATAAAAATCTCAAAATCAAAAATAAATCAATCGGAAAATAGTACGCACTAAGCTCCCATGGGACAGGTTGTTTGTTGAAAGTCATCGGGTTTTACTCACGCTTATATCTTTACTGATTTTCTATGTGCTTATTCTGTTTTATAAACTGTGTTTGAATCTCAGTATAATTGTGGGACTGTCCATTTCTCTTTGAAAAATCTAAGATTTTATTCGATGTACGTTGAGTCTCTATTATTAGACCTACATTTATCTCATTTTGTGATTGCCCATTTATTATTATGAAGAAACTCTCTTTATTGGTTATTTTTTCTAACATCTGCTTTCCTCATGGTATGGCTTTCATTTAGCTGTAACATAACCTTTTTGTTTATTAGGTGAATTAAAGGTTAGCCTGTTGTGATATTAACAAAAATAGAAGTTTAGTGAGGTCAGCATAAAAATATCATGTCTATTCTTTTCTTCATTACTTGTTATCATTTGTTCTAAATGAGATGTACTAGCCATTGTTAATTTTTAAAATTCATTTCATAACGTTTCTGTTTCTATTTAGTTATGAGCATCATATAACTGGGTCTTATTCTTCTAAGGCAAGTGTACTATCTCTTTTTCTATATGGGTAAGTGCACATATGTGTTCTTAGATATTGCTTTAGACTTGATGTCATGTGTATTGGACTTCTCACAATTAGCCACCATAACACTTTCCCATATGGAACAAAAGCTTAAAGCCAGAGATGCAGCACATGCAAGAACCTGGGTTCAATTCCTAGCAGTGCAAAGAATACAGAAAGGCAAGCAGAAGCAGAAGGAAGCTGACCCCGGTGTCCCTGTCCCCTCCAGTTCCACCCTTTCCACTAATGTGGTCACAGATTTCTACTCATTATATTATTCTGGGTTTGGCTTTAGCTCATCTCTTAGGTTTTAAAGAAGTTCATATTATGAACTGCGTATTCTCCTTCATGTATAGAGTTTTAGCATAATTGTGAAATAAATTTTGCCCAGGCAATGGCAACTGTCTCTGTCTTAACAACTAGGGCTCCCTTGTGGGTTGAGTCACTTCTCTTAACTTTTGTTTTCCAATCAGGTATGGAGGAACCAAATATGTGTTGTAATTTCTGAAACTCACTGTTTTTACAAGACACATTTCCATAACATGTCCTTAATAGGGGAAAACATGCCTCACGGAACAAAAACAATAGGTGTTTTTATGCCTTCGTATTTATTTTATCACAGCCAGTGCCTCTTTTTATTTATTTATTTTTTATTAGATATATTTCTTTACTTACATTTCAAATGGTACTGCCTTTCCCATTTTCCTGTCCATAAGTCCATCCCCACCACCTCCCCCATACGGGCTTTTCCCCCATCCATCCCCCTTACTGCCCCCCACCATATTCCCCTGCACTGGGGGGTCTAACCTTGGCAGGACCAAGGGCTTCCCCTTTCACTGGTGCCCAACAAGGCTATTCTCTGCTACATATGCAGTTGGAGCCCTGGGTCAGGCCATGTATAGTCTTTTGGTAGTGATTTAGTCCCTGGAAGCTCTGCTTGGTTGGCATTGTTGTCTTATGGGGTTGCAAGCTCTTTTAACTCTTTCAATCCTTCCTCTAATTCTCCTCAAGGGGGTCCTATTCTCAGTTCAGTGGTTTGCTGCTAGCATTGACCTCTGTATTGGACATGCTCTGGGTGTGTCTCTCAGGAGAGATCTATATCAGGTCCCTTTCAGCATGCACTTTTTAGCTTCATCAATCTTATCTGGTTTTGGTGGCTGTATATATATGGGCTACATGTGTGTCAGGCTCTGAATGGCCATTCCTTCAGCCTCTGCTCTAAACTTTGCTTTCATATCCCTTCTATGGATATTTTTCCCCTTTTAAGAAGGAGTGGGAGCATCTGCATTTTGGTCATCCTTCTTGAGCTTCCTGTGGTCTGTGGATTGCATCTTGGGTAATTTGAGCTTTTGGGCTAATATCTACTTATCATTGAGTGCATACCAAGTGTGTTTTTCTGTGATTGAGTTACCTCTCTCAGGATGATATTTGCCTATGAATTTCATGAAGTCATTGTTTTTGATAGCTGAGTAGTACTCCATTGTGTAGATGTACCACATTTTTTAATCCATTCCTCTGTTGAAGGGCATCTGGGTTCTATCCAGCTCTAGCTATTATAAATAAGGCTGCTATAAACATAGTGGAGTATGTGTCTTTGTTGTATGTTGGAGCATCTGTTGGGTATATGCCCAAGAGAGGTATAGCTGGGTCCTCAGGTAGTTCAATGTCCAATTTTCTGAGGAACCTCCAGACTGATTTCCAGAGTGGTTGTACCAGTCTGCAATCCCACCAATAATGGAGGAGTTGCAAACTCCTCTTTCTCCACATCCTTGACAGCATCTGCTGTCACCTGAGTTTTTGATCTTAGCCATTCTGACTGGTGTGAGGTGGGATCTCAGGGTTGTTTGATTTGCATTTCCCTGATGACTAAGGATGTTGAACATTTCTTTAGGTGCTTTTCGGCCATTCGATATTCCTCAGTTGAGAATGTTTTGTTTAACTCTATTCCCCTTTTTTAATAGGGTTATTTGTCTCTCTGGAATCTAACTTCTTGAGTTCTTTGTATATTTTTGATATTAGTCCTCTATCGGTTGTAGGATTGGTAAAGATTTTTTCCCAATCTGTTGGTTGCCGTTTTGTCCTAATGACAGTGTCTTTTGCCTTACTGAGGCTTTGCAGTTTTATAAGGTCCCATTTGTCAATTCTTGATCTGCTGTCACTGTCTGATAGAGCATAAGCCATTGGTGTTTTGTTCAGTAAATTTTCCCCCGTGCCCATGTGATCAACTCTTCCCTACTTTTTCTTCTATTAGTTTGTGTGTATCTGGTTTGATGTGGAGGACCTGGATCCACTTGGACTTAAGCTTTGTACGTGGTGATAAGAAAGGGCCGATTTGCATGTTTGCTGCTTCATGATTCAACAGCTTCAGGTTTCTCTCTCTAAAGACTTCCTGCTTTTAGTCCCTAGTTACTGTCTCCTCCCAGTTATTTTTCTGTATGTCCCTCGTGTAACTCCGCAGCAGTTTAAACGCTGTCTTTCTCCTGCTTCTCCAGAGGATATTGATTCTTCCTTTCAGTATTCCTTGTTGACAGAACATTTGCTGAAATGCACTGTGGGTTGTGGTTACCCACTTAGGCCATTGGTTGGCCTCCGACCTGTCTGTCCTGCATCGAGGATGAAATACCCTGTCACTATCCAGCTGGGTCTCTGCAGCCTAATTGTCTGGGTATGAATCTTGGCACTTAACTATTCCTTTGACCAAAACAAGCCACCCAAGCTATAATACCAGCATTTTATCTGCTTAAGGAAGTAAGAAGAGCAGAATGTGCAATGAAATGTAAAAAGTGTGCACACAGTACCTCACCCAAGACTAGAGCATAGTAGATGTTATCCTTTATTAACAAAATATACCATAAGAAACTTCACATGCAATTTCCTTGCCCACGTCACCATTCACTCATCTTTTATCATTTTTCTAGGACTTAAAATTTTCTTCTCAACATTTTACCTATACACAAAAAAAACCAGGAGAATTGGTTTAAAAAGTTTATATCTATAAATATATTAAATACTAGTAGATTGTTCCTACTGGGGAGAACCCTTTAGGTAAATTACTTTGAATAATTGGCTATAGTACAATGCAGCAGCAAATATCTTGGGTTGTTAGTGTAATATATTCTCTAGCTGTTTGTCTTTTGTCTATTTTGCTGGTGTTGCTGAATTAAAACTTGAAATGCAAAGCTCATGTTTTTACATGTAATTTTAGTGTTTACATGTTTTATCATGTAATTGTTGGGCTATATCCATGTCAAAACATATTTTTACTTCATTACCTTTTTAATGTGTGTGTGTGTGTGTGTGTGTGTGTGTGTCTGTGTGTGTGTGCGCGCGTGTGCGTGCCTGCCTGAGTATGTGTTCAGATATATGCATCTGTTTTGTCCCTGGTTTGGGAGGGTCAGAGGACAACCTGGACTGGTTCTCTACCTCCACTGTGTGTTTCACAGGAATGGACTGCAGGTTGTAAGACATAGCAGCAAGCACTTCTCCTCACTGAGGCACGTCACTGACCCGAGCTGTCAACACAGTTCTTCTCAAATATAACATGACTGTAAACACCAATTTCTCTACAAAGCTCTATGTAGCTCAGTGTTCATCGTAAAAATGTTGCATGGATATAGTGCATTTCTAATAGAAAATGAGGAAAGTTGTATCAGACTTTGTTCTGAGCTCCAGGAGGGTTGGGGCTTCATCCTATATTAAAGATTGGATGTTTTCCAACGTCTGTTATGGCAGTGCTACTGCAACTAAACCGAAGGCATGGCAGAAAGACATTATGTACCTCAAGATAAATGAATGCTACAATCTATGACCGCAGGCAGGCTGAACACCTTTGTCTCCCTTCATGAGGGGCAGACAGGTCTTTGCCCTCAGTGGAGAGACACAAAACACATTATCTGTCTGACACCTGTTTCTTCAAATAAGGTAGACAGCCACTGGGAATGGCTCTGCATTGCTGTGGGGAGATGAGTACCCATATCTTTCTCAGTGGTCACTCTTTTTGCTTTGATATTAGGAAGCTACTAGCTGCACTATACCTAAGAATGTGTTTGTGAAATATTTAATACTGACTGCGGTGGTTTGTTTATGCTTGGCCCAGGGAGTGGCACTATTAGGAGCTGTGGCCTTGTTGGAATGGGTGTGGCTTTGTTGGAAGAAGTGTGTCCTTGTGAGGGTGGGCTTTGATAGTCTCCTCCTAGCCATATGGGAGCCAGTCTGCTCCTGGCTTACTCTCAATGAAGATGTAGAACTCTAAGCACCCAGCACCATGCCTACCTGGAGGCCCCCATGTTCCTCCTTTGATGATAATGGACTGGACCTCTGAACCTATAAGCCAGCCCCAGTGACATGTTTTCCTTAATAAGAGTTGCTTTGGTCATTGTGTCTCTTCACAAACATGGAAACCCCAACTGACCCACCTTCAGAGACAGCCACATTTGTCCTTGGCATTGAAGTTCTTCACTCAAGAAAATTCAACTTCTAAGTTCTATGCGTAAGTCCAAGTTGAGGAAGCAAGAACATCAGGACACAGACCATTAAAAACCAGATGGAAGGGTATGTAGGCATGTGTCTGCAGACCACATCTTCATCCAAACTGGTCCATTCAATTTCATCAGAACAGAGTCGTGCTCATCTATTTAATGTATTTATTTAATGATGGCTCACAGTTATAACACCAATGTTTAGAAGTGGGCCCAGAGATGATTTTGTCAGTAAAGCTGAGACAACAGGCTACTGTCCCTTTTAAAAGTTTGTGCATCCCTGGCCTACTGCCTGTGCCCTGGACTACTCACCTTCTGATCCTGCCTGCCCTTGGGAAGATGAGGTGAGGTAGAGGACTGGGAATGACACGCACTCTGGGAACAGATGAGAAACACCACAGCTAGCTCACCTGAACACTGCCACAAGCTCCTTTAATACCCTCTACCCATGCCCCATTGGTCCCAAGAAAGCATCTCCTCTAAACAGCACTTCCTGATTGGCTGGCATTGTCTGCACCAGATATCTCTTGGTCTCTCAGGCAGTCCTCAATTAGGTCCACTGCAGGAGATGCTTTTGGCTGCTGCACCTCCAACCCCACCTAGCATTTACAAGAGGTGGCCCAGATGCTCCTGCTACACTAGCCCAGAAAAGGAAGATTCTAACCAGAGAGATAGGGGCTGCCTAACTTCCATTTTAGAGTATTATACAAGGAATGTTGGTTCAGATATGCATCGAAGCATTCCCTAAAGCTCAACCTAGCCAGTCTGGTCCTTTCTCACTCCTTAATGCTCAATGTTCTAGCCCATTGGGTTTTTGTTTTTGTTTTTGTTTTTGTTTTTTTTTTTCTGTTTTTTTGTTTTTGTTTTTGTTGTTTTTTTGTTTTTGTTTTTGTTTTATGTTTTTGTTTTTGTGGCTGGTGCTGAATACTGTGTTCCTGGGAGCCAGAGGGCTGTCACTCTTCAGGAATGAGATCTCCAGTCACTGTTCTATTGGGGGGGGATGGGGCGGTAGCATTCTGACTCAGCTGTTGGATTGATAGTACTCCCAACACAATTCTGGCAAGTAAGCCTTTCTTTTTTTTAAATAATTCTATATGGGAGGTAAGTATTTTTCTAAAATTACATTTTCTCTAAAACCATCCAATATTTACTTTGATAACTCATTATTAACTCAGTCATTTTTCCTGCTGAAGTGCCCTAACTAACCGTCCTTTGAAATTCTCTTAAAAATTTTCCTTTTTTGTTTCTAATTTATAAAATTTCTCTTAATCTCCCATGATAATTGCAAGTCCTGGGAATAATGACTTGAGAGTCTTTGGAGAAGACCATTTGCATGGGTTGTGATGATGTTTTATGCTGATATGTTGGTGTAAACATCCCTAAGAAAGATTGTAGATGAGTATCTGGCCACTCACAATGCCCGTTGCGTTCTCTCTATCCCTTTCTCTTGCTGTCCAACCAGGGAAAGATTACAGTGGCCTGAAATTAAGACTGCAGAGTCCTGCAGGGGATGATAATTGGACAGGGTATCCTGCTGCACCTGAATCCTAAGGAGTCCTGTAGATGTGGGGCTCCCTGCTGTGCCTAATGTGTAAGTCTCAGAAAGGCAGAAGCCCAGCACACACTTCTTTGTGTTTTTCCTTGGCAGAATGCTAAATACTTCTCTTTTCCACTAAGCTGCTTGAAGCCCAGCTGGGTAGCAGAAAGAAATATTTGATGACTGCCCCACTATCTCTCTGATCTGAGCAGGAACAATTGTCTGTCCCTTAAGATACAAGCAGATATCGTGTCAACATGACTGTTCAATGCCATTAAGAATTAAGGGCCTTTCAGTATATTTTTTTTAGACTACCCATAATTCTGTAATATTTTTCAAAGAATAGAACTTGTGTGTTTCTGTTCTGTGGTCCATCAAATGGAAACTAAGTTTTGTGCTAAGTCAGAAATAGAAACAACAATTAATACTGTGAACATAAGCTCCCCTAAGTGCACAGGGAGTTCTGAAACTCAAGATTTTTAAGCAGTTGGAAGTTCTTTGCCTGGGATACCTGACATGTTCCACTTCATCGATTCTTCTTCTCTTCTCTCTTCATTTTCTCCCCCAAGACAGTTTGTTGGCTGTGTCCTCTATGCCCTCAGAGGAGATAAATAAATAGCATTTGATAACTCAATTATTCGGTGTATGTTTTATAATCTGGCCACAGTCCTAATACTTTGAAATCTCTCAATAGTTAACTGCCCTTTTATTTTCATGTGGATTTTCGGATAGTCTGTGGTCACTGTATTCTAAAGATCTTCCTTGGATATTTCAAAATACATATGCCATAGAGACATATGGTGACACTAAAAGTTAATGTCACTGCAAGATTCTAATAGTGATAAAATGATAGAATTATGGTCTGCTAAACCTTGCAGTGAAGGTCGTGGAGATGTCTGCATTGCTCAAAGGGCTGTGGCTGCCCCTGCAGTCTCATTCTCGCCAAGATTAAATTTACATGAGCATGGTATAAAAGCGTCAAACTAAATATATATTGTTTCTATAAAAAGTCACAGGTCTTTCTTCAAGCTCGGTATATAATCTTGAAATATGATCTGCAAAATAATAAGTTGAAGAGACTAATTTTTTAGAGTCCTATAATACTATGTGGAGAACATATCTAAATTAAATATTGAAGAATTAAAATCAAAAGCACAAAAGAAAATGAATTGGAAACAGAATAGGCTGTTCATCTTTAAACCTCATCAAGAATCTTGAGATCATGGCATGGTGCCCTGTTTCACTGTTGGCTGTGCACTGTCCACTTACCCCGAAGTTAGCCGTACTTTTTTGGTACATATTACGAATAGGTCAAGCCATTTGATATTACTTAGTTGAGAACTCTTTGTTTAGCTCTGTACCCCATTTTTAATAGTGTTATTTGGTTCTCTAGAGTCTAACATCTTCAGTTCTTTGTATATATTAGATATTACCCATCTATTAGATATAGGATTGGTAAAGATCTTCTCCAAATCTGTTGGTTGCCATTTTGTTTTCTTAATGGCAGTGTCCTTTGCCTTACAGAAGCTTTGCAATTTTATGAGGTCCCATTTGTCAATTCTTGATCTTAGAGCATAAAGCCATTGGTATTCTGTTCAGGAAATTTTTCCCTGTACCCATGTTTTTGAGGCTCTTCCCCACTTTCTCTTCTATTAGTTTCAGTGTATCTGGTTTCATATGGAGGTCTTTGATCTACTTGGACTTGAGCTTTGTACAAGGTGATAAGAATGGGTTAATTTACAATCTTTTACATGTTGACTTCCAGATGAACCAGCACCATTTGTTGAAAATGCTGTCCCTTTTCCATTGGATGGTTTTGGCTCCTTTGTCAAAGATCAAGCGACCACAGGTGTGCGGGTTCATTTCTGGGTGTTCAATTCTATTCCATTGATCTGCCCGCCTCTGTACCAATGCCATGCGGTTTTTTATTACTATTATTCTGTAATACAGCCTGAGGTCAGGGATGGTGATTCTCCCAGAAGTTCTTTTATTGTTGATAAAAGTTTTCCCTATGCTGGGATTTTTGTTATTCCAAATATATTTGTCAATTGCTCTTTCTACCTCTGTGAAGAATTGAGTTGGAATTTTGATGGGGATTGCATTGAATTTGTAGATTGCTTTCAACAGGTGGCCATTTTTACTATATTAATCCTGCCAATACATAAGTATGGGCAATCTTTCCATTTTCTTAGTGGTTAGATTTCTTTCTTCAGAGACTTGGAAGTTCTTGTCATACAGATCTTCCACTTGCTTGGTTAGAGTCACACCAAGTATTTTATATTATTTGTGACCACTGAGAAGGGTGTCATTTTCCATTTTCTTTTTTTTTAAAGATGTATGCATGTACTCACTTGTGCATGTGCACTCAGGCAAACACACACACACACACACACACACACACACACAGTATTTCTCTGTCTTTTATTGAATATATTTTGTTGACATTTTAAATATTATGCCCTTTGTTGGTTTCCCCTCCAGAAACCTGCTATCCCATCCCCCTCCCTCCGCTTCTATGAGTGTGCTCCCTCACCCAACCACCCACACCCTCCCACCTCCCCAACCTAACATTCTCCTATACTGGGGCGTTGAACCTTGATAGGTCCAAGGACCTCGCTTCCCACTGATGCCAGACAAGGCCATTCTCTGCTACATATATGGATGGAGCCATAGATCCATCCCTGTGTTATCTTGGGATGGTGGTTTAGTCCCTGGGAGCTCTTGGTTGATGCTGTTCTTACGAGGTTGCAAACCAGTTATCCTTTGAGTAGAGGGAGGCTACTGATTTGTTTGAGTTAATTTTATATCCAGCCACTTTGTTGAATATCAAATGACCGAGAAGCACCTTAAGAAATGCTCAACATCCTTAGTTATCAGGGAAATGCAAATAAAAGCAACCCTGAGATTCCACTTCACACCAGCCAGAATGGCTAAGATCAAAAATTCAGGCGACAGCAGATGCTGGGGAGAATGTGGAGAAAGAGGAACAGTACTCCATTGTTGGTGGGATTGCAGACTGGTACAACCACTCTGGAAATCAGTCTGGATTATCCAGAAATTGAACACAGTACTACCAGACATACCACTCTTGGGCATATACCCAAAAGATGCTCCAGCGTACAACAAGGACACGTGCTCCACTATGTTCATAGCAGCCTTATTTATAATAGCCAGAAGCTGGAAAGATCCCAGATGTCCTTTAACAGAAGAATGCATACAGAAAATGTGGTATATTTGCAAAATGGAGTACTACTCAGCTATTAAAAACAATGACTTTATGAAATTCTTAGGCAAATGGGTAGAACTAAAAAATACTATCCAGAGTAAGATAACCCAGTCACTAAAGAAGACACATGATATGTACTCACTGATAAGTGGATATTAGCCCAAAAGCTCCAAATACCCATGAAACCATTCACAGACCATATGAAGCTCAAGAAAAAGGAAGACTAAAATGTGGGTGCTTTAGTCATTCTTAGAAGGCAGAACAAAATACTCCTAGGAGGAAATACAGAGAAAAAGAGTGGAGCAGAGACTCAAGGAAAGGCCATCCAGAGACTGCCCCACCTGGGAATCCACTTCATATGCAGCCACCAAACCCAGTCACTATTGCTGATGTCAAGAAGTTCTTGCTGACAGGAGCCTGTTATGGATGTCTCCTGAGAGGCTCTGCCAGAGCCCTACTGATAAAGATGGTTATGGTAGAAGCTAATTATTAGACTGAGCTCAGGGACTCCAATGGAGGAGTTAGAGAAATGACTAAAGGAGCTGAAGGGGTTTGCTATCCCATAGGAAGAAGAATAGTATCAACCAACCAGACTCCCCAGAGCTCCTGGGGACTAAACCACAAACCAAAGAATACACAAAGAGGTACCCATGGCTCCAGCTGCATATGTAGCAGAGGATGGCATTATCTGGCATCAATAGGAGGAGAAGCCCTTGATCTTGTGAAGGCTTGTTTCTCTAGTGTAGGGGAATGCCAGGGCATTGAGGTGGAAGTGGGAGCACCCTCATAGAAGCAGGGGGAGAGGGAGGAGGGATTGGATATGGGGGAAAGGAGATAACATTTCAAATGTAAATATCCAGTAAAAAATAGAAAAAGAATGGCTCAAGCTTCTAGTACATAGACCCCTGAGGGATTCGCTTTTCCTTTGCGACTCATTCATTGCATGCAGTGTTGCACCCAGTCATTGCATTTTTTTTTTCTGTGTTGTGAATACAAGTGAAACAAAGACAGAGTTTTTATGAAAAGCTTGAGTTTTACAACCAAAGTTCCTGCTAGTATTTTGTAGATAAAGGAGCAGGGCTCACATATAAAAGCATTGATAGGAGTACATGGGAAGATGGTTGAGTAGGCTAAGTGCCTGCCCCACAGCCTGTGCTGCGGGAGTGCAGACAAGCAGATCCTTGGAGCTTTAGCTCCTGAGCTTAGCTAAATCAGGGAACCTCAGGTTTAGTGAGAGTCGCTCTCTCAAAAGAGTTTAGGTAAGAATAATCCATGAAGACATCTGCCATTGACTTCTAGCCTCTACACACAAGTGCACACACATGCACCATCACCTATTAAGCATGCCTGCATATTCACCTGAACATGTGCATATCTCACACACATGTGTGTTCACCCCTAGATTAGTGTGTGGAGTAATTACAATGAGAGTAATGATAGTTTATACGAATGAATAAATATATGAATGAATGAGTGAGCGAGTGGGTGAATGAATGAATGAATGAATGAATGAATGAATGAGTAAGGTGGTTCACTTTTCCCTAGTTTTTCTCAATGTTGGTACTGACAATATTACATACATACCTTAAGATAGAAAGTATGTCTACTTATATCATATGTATATAAATATAAAATCTAAAAATATCTCCCTGGAAATTTGTTTTCCTTTCTTGATGTTGGGGGTTTTGAACTCAAGTTATGGAGGGCAACAAATAAACATTTTTTCTGCATCCGTGTGTGGTAGGTCAGTGCTACAGACAGACATCAGGGCATCATTCGTGCTTTACTTTACTACTTTACATCATTCAGCACTTTACTACTGAGTTTTTACCCAGACCAACAACAGGGACATAGCCATGTATATGAGAAACCTGAAATTGATGCCTGGATATCTTTGTCTGAGGACTTTGTTTCAATAGATAGCATTCTGTGGAGTGACCTGGGCCTGTATTCTGTCATTCAAGAGGAGGATGCAGAAGGATTGTCTGAGTCCAGGAATCCTGGACTGTATTGTAATATGACTATCGCGTGTTTACGCTCAGTTCTGCTGAACTAAACAAAGCCCTATTTTTAGATGTTATATCATTAAAACGAAACAGAATACAATCCACCCTGACTGGTTATATAAAAATTGATTTAAAGACATTTGGCCAAAGGAAATGTTTTTATTGGAAGCACACACACACAAATCTGGTATGATGTTCACACTTGGTAATGAGTAACTTGCAAGCTGAATGAGTGTCTTAGAAACCTTAGAGTGAGTTAATTAAAGGTCAAATCCAAAGGGAATTACCCTCGCTGTCAAGATTTATTTTCTTTAGGCTGAAGTTGAGGAACACCAGGAAGAAAGAGAGAGAACATAGTAAAAAAGACATGCTGAAGTTTCCCAGATTGCCTCTTAGAGACACATCTGCTTTGAACACATTGTCCCTTGATGATCCGCTCAAGATCCATTTCTTTCCCCACTACATGGCAGACCCTGTAGCACTTAAGCAGACCGAAATGGATGACAATAGATTATTGTGCTAACCATCACTATGATAGTGTTTGCTTTAAGCCAGTGATGTTTTAGAATCATTTTATGGGATTAAAAAATTAGCAAAAAGCAAAGAGGAAATATGCTGTAGACTCACATTCATCAAAAATATTGTTCTTGTGTCTTCTCGAGGTGAAAGGTCAATCCTCTTTCATTTAAAACTAGAATTTTTAAGAATCCAATTGGCATTCATGGTTGCCATGGTTACCAAATGACAAGCAGCCTTCTCATACTTTCAGCAAACATCAACAAACTGACCATTTGTGAGAAAACTCAATTCTCTTCAGACATGCACTTTGAGTTTAAACATTGTATGTCTTTATAACCTCTGTACTATTCATACAGTCTTTAATTGGCCAATCATTAAATAATCTCTTTCTTTTAAGAAACTAAGCAATGTGACATAAACCATAAATTCAATTAGTGGAAGTTCCTCCCTTTCATTTCCATTCATTTTTCCTTTTGAGGAATGGCCTAGAAGAAATAGTAAGGAAACAGAGAAGCCTTAAGTTAGGTGATGAAATTTATTTTAGACTTCTCTATGGACTATTTAAGAAAATTATATTCAAAAGGCAATCTAAGAAAGAGCCTCAAGCTGAGCTCTCTGGTCAATCACCATATCCCGTTTAGATCCCCTCCAGCTGCCACCCTACTCCTGATGCTGGGTGGACTTGCTGTTGTTAGTGCTGAGTCTTGCTTGCCGGTCAACTCTTTATTCACAGTCTTCTGAGCTGGGAAAGCAACGATAATTATTTCGGCATAAAAATAAGGTCAGTAACCATTTCAGGAAATTCTGCGTCAACTTTTTCCAGCCAACATATTAATCACGTTTACCTACAACTTATCACTGTGCAATTCCATTTCACATTTTACTGCACATAGATGGGCTTTACTAATTAGAATCAGATTACTTCCCCAAGAAAGCCTCATAGATCTCTGTCTGCTTTCTCTTTTGTAGATTTTTCTCGAACTAATATAACACTAACTACTATCCTTCCTTTCTGGGTGCATAAAGTTAAATTATGCTTTCTCTCCTTATTGCTGAAGGTACTGTACCTGCAGGGAAAGTCTAGTAACCCAGTAATGAGGCTTCATAAACACTTTTCTAATTTTCAAATGAATCAACAAATAGCAAGAAACTCCTCACAATCCATGCCACAGGCTCTATTTGTTTTATGGTGTCATTCAAAAAGAAACAATGACCAAGACGTTATAGGCCCCGTTTTTAGTGTCTCATCAAACAAAAGGAATCTATTTCTTAGGTTTCTTCATGCTCAGGTAATTCTTTAAAGTCAACTTGTATCTTTAGTCAAAAGACATTCTAACTTGCAAGTATTCTGAACAAAGCTAGTTGGATTATATTTCAAACCTAATAGACTATAAAACTAAGATAATGTCACTGATACTTGGGCACCTATAATATGTGGGGCTGTACTGTTCCTGATTCTGAGAGGGATATGGGCACTGTTGCCATGACATCCATGTTTTTATAACGCCTTTCATAGCTATTGGGGATTTTAGTACACGACAAGAACATTGATGATCGAGTAAATGATGTTTTCATCTAGGACCACATACGTAGCAGAAATGGATGTAGACGGACTCAACCCTAACTTTAAACACGTGTGCTGCAATTCCATCTCCTCTCTTGAAATTGAGGATTGATAGGTGAATGTTTGCTTTTGTTCTTTACTTTATAAACTACAAATATATTTGTGTATGCACATGTATATGTGTGTGCACATAAATGTGGAGTATGTATGTGTGTGTGTGTGTGTGTGTGTGTTGGTGTGTGTATCCCATAGTCCGCAAGTGGGGAATCAGAGGAAAACTTATAGGAGTTACTTCTTTCCGTCTACCATGTGGGTCCCATGAACTAAATTCGGGCTGTCAAGCTAGTTGGAAAGCACTTTACCTACCGAACCATCTCCCCAGCCCAGATGTGTGAATGCTGTGTGTACCTGTGTGTCAGGTAACACAGCCTATCATGCACTGCCTTATTGCCAGCCTGCTGAAGTTAATGGAAAGTTCACGAAAAAAGAAACGATGCTGGTCTTTAATGAGTCCAAGCAGACCTAAGCAAACTGAGCGATATATAAAATAAGTTATCCTTAAGAATTTAGTGCAAGCTCTTAGTAACTCTTCTGTGGTCTCCTAGAGGTTGAGAGTCTTTCTAGGAAGACCACGGGGTTCTAAGTCTCTACTTCCCTTCTGTTTTTTTCTCATAGTTTTTGTCTTTGATGTTTACCCCTTATGTGCTAATTTTTAGAAATATCAGCAGTTGATCACTGAGCTGTGCATAGGTTCTAATGACCAGGTATATGACCAATTATAGAAATATAAATATGTATTTCTATAATACATATATAAAACTTGATTTTCAGTTAATTTTCTTTTCTTGCTCTCATTAAAGTAAAACTTGTACAAAAGCAGTGGCATGATCTGGTTTTGGAATTATGTCACAGTCATTTATAATATTGATTAGTAACACTGTAAGTTCTCAATACGACAGTGAATTCATAAAAACAAAAGTGGTCTAGGATGTCAATTCTATTTCTCGAGACAACAATAAAGTCATTGTTAAGTGCTTACTATGCGTCAGATGGCACCCTAACTACCATGCCGGAACTGGTTAATTTTTGCTGCACATGTTAACTTACAAAGATGCTGCCTGCGTGAGTTCTTTGCATACATAAGAATGCTAGACTTCAAAAGATAAAGGTCCAAATTTCAAGAATTACTGATATGAGATGGTGGTGCGCTCACATTAATTCCACAGCTTACACTTTAATGTATAATAACACACAGTTTAAAGGTAGTTCCTTGATTCTCTGAGCCAAAGAGTCATTCTAATGATATAGATTATACATAGAGAAAAATAGGTATTTGTTTAACTAAAATGATAGTTTATTTTTTTCCTTTTTCTTTTTACTACTACTACTACTACTTGTATTATTATGATTATTATTTTGAAAGTTAGGTCTCCTTGTATACAGCTCTGGGTTGCTGACCCAGAACTTCCTGTGTTTGCCAGGCTGATCTTGAGCTTCTAGACGTCCACTTGCCTATGCCTCCTAAATCCTGGGATTAAAATTGTTTGCCACTATAATTGGCCTGGAAATTCTTAAATTGTATCCTCTCACATGTCCCATGAAGGCAAGTCTGTATAAAAACTATAGCTTGGTTACCCTCTCAACATCACCTGATCTGGTCTGCTTGTGCGTCCTCTGACATGGACGCTTTTAACACTTTCCTGTCTTTGTTTCCAAGCACCTCTCTTGGCCAAAGGCTGAGTTAGGCAGTGGGAAGAATAGCGATACCTGAAAGAGGGAGAGAGACACCACAGGGACCAGGCCATTACACACTCCAGGAAGGCAGTGGCTGCCTCAGAGAAGAGAGGATGGGAAGGGTGCCCAAGGGGTGACAGGACATCAGACTTAACAAAGAGTTGAAGGTGGGATGAACAAGGGAAGGAGGAATGTGGTTGGCAGGAAAAGCTTCTACTGGCTTGACCGAAAGAACGACAATGAGAGTCTGAGCAGAGCAGTATGTTTTTATCTTAGATGTCCCTGAAATGCTGTCAACCTTTCCTCCTGTGCAGGAGGAGTAAGGACAATTTCCAACACATAAAATCACAGTGTGGCTTCCATGCTCCCCTTGACAGGAAGTGAGCTTCTGAATGACCAGCTCCGAGGGTGGCAAAAATAGTCAGGACACCTGAGAAAGAGGAGCTGGGGCATGTGACAGAGGCAATGCGAATCCCCAGGCTGGTGGCAGCTGGGGGAGGTCTGACGAAGTCCAGATTGGGGGAGTTAGAAGCATCACGGAGTGACTTCTTCAGCAAGAGTAACATGATGAAAAGGAAATATAGTTTTGCATTCCGAGAAGGGATTAATCTGACAAAGAGGGAATTGGTCAACTGAACTAATGATTCATCCGTGTAAACTTTGACGTGAAAACACTACGTCTAAAGAAAACAAAAACTATGTGAAAAGGGAGAAGATAATCAGGGTTTAGGTGGAAACTGATTTATAGACTCTCAAATGCATGCATACGGCCGTCATCCAAACATTGTCTCTCGAAAGTAAAGGAAGGAGAGGAGGAAGGAGAATGTGTGTTTGTGAATGGGTAAGACACAGTGAGAAGCTCATTTTCATTAGTGGTAAATCAAGAAATAATGACCTACGCAGAAAGTCAATAAAGATTGGGAGCAATGCAAACTAGGAGTGCATTCGACCTTGAGTAACAAAGTGTGTGTGTGTGTGTGTGTGTGTGTGTGTGTGTGTGTGTGTGTGTGATATGTTGTGTTCATGTACATATGTGCGTAAGGTGGGAGTGTCATAGACATCTTCTATATTAAAAGAAACCCTCTTAATTGTTTGAAGTTTAAAAAATACATGTGACTTTGAATTTTGAAAAACATTAAAATTTGAACCTAAGCAAGAAAAAAAAAAGGTTTTGTCTAAGGTAGAAATATAATTGCAATCAAGTGTTAATTATGGAGGATAAAATAAAATTCGGATCATAATGCAGGCGTAGAAAGCCAAACATGAGAAAAGTTTCATTCATATCATCATCGGCTTTGCCAGGAAAATATCTCATGTCTTCTGCAGATAGCCAAACAGTGGAGTCAGGGTAGAAGAGGGGAAGATGGCAGACCCTTAGGAGGGTGTGGAGAAAGAATCCCACGTGGGCAGAACCAAACCGAAGTTAAATCGTTGAAGTCTGCACCGTTCTAGTGTCTGGTTTTCTGTAGCAGCCTCAGTCCGTGAATGGCCCCAGGGTCTTACGCCAATGGGAATATGGCGGAAGAGACTCCAGGTTGTTCTTGTATTCGCGGACTATTGTATTAGTGGGTTGGAAAGCAAATGGAGCAGATTTGGGGAAGATGGAGAAAATAGAGATAAAGGAACTGGAAGTCATCACTGAAGACTGGCAAAGAGCAGAGACTGGGCAAAAGATGATGTCTCCATCCAAGCGGCAGGGCTGAGCGCAGAAAAGAACGTCCTTGAGAGTGAAGAAGGCTGGGCAGCTCCTGAAGATCGATTGTCAGCATCCAGCAATGGGGCGGGGTGTATTACAGGAAACATCACACCGAGGCCCAGGGCTGAACCAAGCAGGGCAAAGCCACAGGTGTCTGCCCCAGACTCGGTCACCCTGGATTTGGCCTGAAGCATGTGCCCCTGAGTTTCCACTGTGCTGGGAAAATGGTACCGTGCTGCAGGCACTGAATTACTCAAAGCATGTGACTGCTGAAACCCGGAGATAAATGAGTAGGGAAAATAGAATCTTTGTTATGCGATTTGCTTAATGATTAGAGTGTGCGCTAAATAAGCAGAAAAACAAATTGATTGCCAAAAACTCTTTTAATGCCTTTTTAATTCATAAGGGTTAAGCACATAAAAGTCAGGATATTAAAAGTTAAAGTTCTCATAGAAACATTAATTTGACAACAAATTATGCATATTAGGTGTGGGAGGCTTATGTTTTATAGCATAAAAGCAACAGGAAATACTGCACAAGGTAACTTAATTAAATTACATAAAATAACAAATTCAGGAGCAAGTCATCAAGAGTGATTTAAAAACAAAACTATTTTGCAACCCTGAAAAAAGGATTGTAAAACTTAAACTCTAGAAAATGATGCATTTTCTACTTTAAAAAACCTAATAAGAATTATTTTACCTCAAATCAATTTTATAGCATATACATTATCATTCTTGATATCAGTTTATTACACTGTCTTGCTGTTCAACTTTGATCCAAATAGACCAAAAGCACAAGTATATAGCTACGTTCATGATAGTTAATGACAATTTAAAAATGCAAAGAATAAAAAATCAGATGACTGTACAATGTTTCGTCTATAATGGGGATCACATATGGAACCTTTAATTATACAGATGCCTGCTAATACATCATTTTGCTTATTCGTTTCCTCTGTGTATTACTCTTTATTGGTTTGTATTTGTGCATTATGTAAACTCCAACTTGACCATGTAGAAACACTGTATGAGTTGGCTTTCCATACTGTATGTGTGGAAAAGTTGAGGCATTGTCGGCCTTACTGTCTCTGTGTGTGTGTTCCCCTTGATGGCCTAGACAACAAGCTTGGAGAACTGCATGCTCTTCAGAAAGCATCTGCTGGTCTTTGACCCTCTCTGCAGCTTCACTCCTTCAATAAGGGACAATGTGAGCAAGGCTGTCCAATATGGTAACCCTGGGGAGAATGTCACCTCCTGGTCAGAATTACAGACTGTACTAAAGGAAGAAATGCAGTCCATAGAAGGCAGATATTGAAAAGAATGTCATCCTAGTCACTTGTACGTCATATTGCAGCCATTACAACTGTTACTACAACTTTCATTGTCAGACAGTTCCAATTATTTTTAAATTTTAAGTACAGTACAGATTTCGTGACCGTCAAGATTTAATATGTATATGTGAGTTGCTTTGGCTCAATGTTAACAAACACCATCTGAAACATTCACACATACCCGCACGTGCCCGTGTGCGCGCTCGTGAATGCACAAATGCACACAGAGACGTTGCAAAAGGAGCTTATCAGAAGAATACAAAGAATAAGTGACATTAGCTCAAATGTCTACTCTCCGGTATATTTTTATGTCACAGGACAGCAGCCTGTAGAACAATAGAAGACCATTCACGGGCGTGAAGTATGAAAATTCCCGAGCGTGTAGACGCCTGTCCCACTCTTCAACCCACCTCTCTTACAAGGGTACAATGGTCTACATTGAACAAAATCTGTTCCGTCACATTCCATGGCGATGACCTCTATGTGAGCCTAATGAGAAAAAGCCTTTGTTCATTTACTTTAATTTTTGCCCGTTTTTTCTTCTCCTATTGCCAAACAAAAAGAAGGGCGCATGTAAACTGCCAACACCACAGTGTGTACAAACACATGTTAGTGAATATTCAAAGCACGGTGGTATTTCTAAAGTTCAGCGACACGACACTCAGACTATTTCTTTTGTTTCAATTTTTTTTTTTAATGTAGGCACCACAAGGCCACATAAGGAGGGTGAGGTCCCTGGAGTGGACTACATTTTCATAACCGTTGAGGACTTTATGGAATTGGAGAAAAGCGGTGCTCTCCTAGAAAGTGGGACCTATGAAGGTAAGCCCTTTTCAGTACGATTCAGTACCTAGTGGTCATACAACTTATTTTATTTTCTTCACAGCAGAGTATCAGGAGAACGGGTGATCTGCTGCTCTGGGTCCAAGGGCTTTAATAAAACAATTTCAGAAACATGTTAAGGTGTATCTAAACTAATTCTTCTCTCAAATTGCTCAGAGAATTAAATATGCATAAATTCAACTCGGCGGCCTAAGCTTATAAGGTTCAGCTGTGACCGTCAGAGAAAATGTGTCTTGGTGGCATCCCAGAGAGGTCAGCATGGAGTTCTGGTCTGTCATTATTTTGGGTCCTCTTGTTGTTGTACTGCAGAGACCCTCACTTATATCTCATGCAGAATCATAAGACAGGAAATACTTCCGTGCATGGGAATCCTGAATTTTACTGAGTTGCAAGTCTCCTTGTGTGCCTGAGTCAAATATGAGCAACGACTAAAACCCAGATATAGCGTTCTAGAAGGATTTCTCACTGCAAAGGACACTGAAACATGACCCAGAAGGTCCGCAGGAACAAACCTGACTCCATGCCTTCCCTCTGTGAATAAGTCACATTGTTGAAACTTAAGAGGCTTATCTCTAAAAGTGGAAACGGCACCTTTGAAACACAGGCGTAAACAGGATGTTGATACAGTCCTAACTGCGCATGCGTATTTGCATTCGTCTAGTGTGTGTGATGAAAGTTTATATCAGACACAGTACAATACTATTTTAAACTGACATAAAAGTGTAAATATCTTTTACTCTTCAATGTCACGTGTTCAAAGTAGATTTCCATGCATTCTTACTCAGCCTGGCGATGAAGCTGGTCTTGCTGTGTTTCAGCGAATGCGGCTCAACAGAAAAACTTGTAGTACGTGCAAGACTGCTTAGCCCATCCTATGTCTGAGTTTTACCAATCGTCACTCACGAAGCCAGGTTGCTATGCAGTGAGTTTGGCCATCTACTTCTTCCTCTGTGTGCTTAGGGCAATGTGCTGTGACACACGGATGTTCAAACCTCACCGTCGGGAGGCTGTCCGAGGCATTAAAATCTCTTCGATTATTTAGAGTTCTAAAGACACTTTAGGTTGAACGTTCCGCCTAAGTGGCAGAAGAGAAAGTCACTTAGCTGCATTACAGGAAAAAGATGATCATATCTAGAAAATGGTTCTATGCATCACTCACAATAAACAGATTATAAAGATTGACTTAAAGCATCTTTAAATAAAGAAGATATTTTAAGAGTACAAAGTTGTTTCAAATCCCTGCTATAAAATTCTTTTTATACTACAAAGTAGTTATATGAAGTAAGAGAAAATAAATAACGAATTGTATAGACTATTTTTCCTTTCGTCTGTGTAATATTTAGTTTGTATATATTCCAATAGTAATGATGTTGTAATAATTATTTAAAATCCCAGCCTGGGGCTTCCACCCTGCCTTAAACCAATTAGTCCCCAAATGATAGACACTCTCGTGGCCTTTATATTGACAATGAGCCCTAAATAGCACAAGAGCTGGACAGCTGCCTACCCTCCATGTTGTCTACTTTACTATCAATAACCCCAAGTTATCACTCACTATTTACTATGTGTTCGATCTGGGCTGCATGAACTCCAATTGGGCAGCCCTTAGGGCCATGCTCTCTTGATCCTTAACCCACAGCGGCTTCTCCTTCCTCCTCTCCTGCACTTGTCTTCCTTCTCCTGTTTCTCTAACCTCAAGGCCACAAAACCTAAACCCCACCTACGTCTCTTCTGCCCCGCTATTGTCTGTCAGCATGTTTATTTTACAGTTAATGTGGGGGCAGTGTCATTCAGTGTCTTATGTGAGATTGCTCTCTACTCTGGGGAGAACAATCTTAGGGGCCTCAAATTAGCCTTAGAACATAAGCAGCATTAGGCCAGCCCACCGCATAATGTATAGCCCCTAATAACCTTATTTAAATATCACATTTACCTAGTGAAGAGCCAGGATCATACACGATCCTTCCAAGATTGTGACGTATAATGGGACTTTTTGTTATGAAACAGATATTTTGCCTGATTGTGTAGAAGCTTCTAGCAGACCACGTGTTCATGCTAAGTTTCTGTTCTTATGATTGAATGGATGCCATGAATTTTTACGTCAGTGTCTTGAAGTCTACTTCAGATTATGTTTTTAGGTGCCAAGTAAGTCTTGAGAAAAATATACTGAAACCGTTCCAATTTAACACACAAAGCTTTGGGAAAGGGTGACCGTTGCTGACTCTCTTGGGCGTCGTTTCAGAACTGGGTATAGTTTGAAGGTTTGGTATAGCCTGTTAGTCATTCCAGAGACTCCGGTGTATATAGAACTGAATACTGAGCTGTAAGCCAGGTTTTCCTACAGGACCTTGTTACAGGTGGCTGCATCAAATCTCTTTAGCTGGATGACATAGCCACCTGGATAGAAGCCTAGAGAACATCCTCAAATCTTGGGCCTGTGTTTTCAGTTTGTCCTCTGACTCCAGCTAAGGAGAAAGGAAAAATTCATTTCCAATCTCATTCCTTCAGAACTGGTCTAACCTACAGCCTCTACTCACCGATCCTTGTCAAGAAAAGCAAAAGAGACCTATAGGTGCTCTCAGAACCTACAGAGGGAAACCCCCTGCATTATTCAACTGGGCATGAAAAACTGCAGACATTTTCTATTTTAAACTCTTGCAATAGCAACCTTTCATATGACTTTACGGTTTCTTAATAAAAGCCCCATTTTTCCAGATCCTGTTTCATCCCCCCGACAGATTCTGGGCTGTTGTTCCCCCTCCAGCTTCCTGTGATTTCTCCTGTCTTCTCCGTTCTGTAGCGCCATTAGTCAGACTGGAAAAGCCATCTTCAGTAGTCTGTGAGTGCATCGAGAAAACACTGAGCTGTTCTTAGCACTAAGTTCATGGACTAATCAGTGAACTATGTGGGATCCTTAACAAGGAAAGCTACTCCCAAAATTCAGACGGCAAGCCTCCAGAGCCCGGCCTCTCATGAGCATTAGGATGGATGGGTGGTCTTGTAGCTTATGCAATATGCTGCATCCTTTCCTGAAAAGTGAGATCTGCTTTCCCTGCCTGGCCCAGCTGCTCACCACTGAGAAATGTAATCTCAGTTGTGTCTCTGCATCTCTCCGCCTGCTGCTTGATTTTTATAATCAGAAATGCCCGCTTGGAAAACTGGTATGAGAAAAAAAAGGTGTGTTTTAAGCAACTTCATAGACACACTAATTCATCTCATTGTTAATTCTCATTTAATCTAAGTGAATAGTTGTAACGAGAAAGGAATTTGTCTGTTACTTTATTGATCAGACATCAAAAAGGATCTCCTAAATTACTGTTCTGCCTCTGGAAAACTGGTCAAAGATGTTGCTCCGGAGAACAATTCTGCTCCTTGACAGAGCCTAAAAGAGGGTCTTACTGTGCTGTGGTTATCCACAGCTATCACGTATGCCCCTCAACAGAGTTTTGATCGATTCGGGAGGCCTTCATTTTTTCTCTACCCATACCTGCCTGAAGACTTCATTTCAGTGCATCACACAGCAGCTGCCTGCTGGCCCTGTAGGTAAGTGGCCTGGGAGACTGGAGAAAGGATGGCCGGTCAGTGTTAGCGAAGGGGCCTTTACCGATGCTTGGATGACATAGTTCTTACCTTTCCCATGGAATCAGACTCATGAGTAACTCGATTCATTACACCAGTGAATGGTTTACAATACAGCATTGATTGCTAGGAGGAAGTCCAGTCATGAGACTTGTCATATCATAGAGAATATGAGGAAAACAAGCACTGGAGGTGTGGGCTTTCTACGGAACACGAGCCAGAGAACATTTGAGATGACCGCAGATCACTCTCTTGAAATTAAATTTGCTTTCAAGTAGGTATTATTTTACTGAGTAAGTTTACCACTCTCGTGATACTCTGTAGGAGACAAATGGAAACTACAGAAATAGCCTATATTCTTTGATAGTCTTCCAGGGAGGTGGTTTGTTTGTTTGTTTGTTTGTTTGTTCATGGAAGAAACACCCATGTGGGTGACAAATTCACTAGATATGACAGTTTTTCCTAGTGGCATTTTTGAATATGTTTTGTGCTATTTATCCCTTCGCCCTGCCTCTACATTCATATTTCCACTTCTTCCTTTCCCAGTTAAGTTTCCCTCATCTTGTTTCTCCCATTTCCACCTTCAACAGCACCGGTGTCTTATTGTCCACTATCTAACCCCACCTCCCCGCACAAACCCTTCTACTTTCCTAATTACTCGAGGTTATATGTTCTCATCTAGAGATTGGGAGCTAGGATCCATGGATCAAAGACAGTTTATTACGTTCGTTTTTCTGGGTCTCCATTGTTTCAGTATAATACTTTCCAGTTCCAACCACTCATCTACTGAAGCCCAGCCTCTGTAAATTAACTGATCAAATGCTGGCCTACCCAGAATTCTGAATCAGTAACTCTTACTCCACCTTTTTCTTCCAGTTGTCCAGAATATTATATCCATAATTCCACTCCTTGGTTGTATCATGTATGTGCCTCAGCCAGTGTTCTGAATGTCACGTTACCATTCACGTCTCCTGAGCTTTGCCTAGACTGAGACAGTCTTGTCCTTTCCACAGAAGTCTTTCCACTGTATCGACTACTATTACATTTTTAGTTTTGAATTTTCAGGTACCACAAAACAACTTTAAATCTATAGAAGCAGTTACTGTTCATAAAACTGAATGTTTCCTTTAAATGGACATTAGCCCAATTGCAAAACTACCCTCAGTAGTTTGAGTTACCAGTGTTGTTGTCAACCATAGGCTCACAAAACTGAACACCTGCTCCCCCAGGGTCTGGGGAGCTTCCTTGGGTAGAGCTTGTCAGAGAAGCATGACACAAAAAGGTAGACTTTGAGGTTAAATATCTCTCTCTCTCTCTCTCTCTTTCTCTCTTTCTCTCTCTCTCCCCCTCCCTCTCTCTCTCTCTCTTTCTCTCTTTCTCTCTCTCTCCCCCTCCCTCTCTCTCTCTCTCTCTCTCTCTCTCTCTCTCTCTCTCTCTCTCTCTCTCTCTCTGTCTCCTCCCGACCCTCCCTCTCTGTCTATCTCCTTCTCCCCCCTCCACTTCCTGCATGTGAAACAGAATGTCATCAGCCAGCTTCCTCCTTCTGCTTTGCAACACAACGTGCCTTCCCTACCATAAGGAGTCTATCGCTTTGGAACCATAGGCTACCATAAACCCTTTCTTTCTTGAGTTGCTTTTGGTCATGGTATTTTGTTAAAGCAATAGAAAATTTGCTAATATACTACTCCAATTTAAAAGGTTCAAATAGAGCACAGCAGATTATTGGTGTATTGTCCAAAATCAAGTACAAATGCATTATTTACCTCACCTTAATACTGTAGTGCTATTTAGTCATAGAAGCAAACCTACATGTGAATTTCAGTTTAGTGTAAACAACATATGCAATTTCATAAGTAATTTAATGATAGAACTTTGGAATTCAAATCCCTTACATATTGACATTAATAAGAGCTCTTCTTTCTGAATCCTCTGAGATACAAATATCAAACAGAAACTTTTTAGGAAAAGAAACATTATTTAAATGTGTTCTATTCTGATGTCTGAAGTAAAAAATCTGACTTCTAGAAGTCTGACCTTGGGGTTTGCTATTGAAATTCTCCGACTTTAACTTCACTTAAGATAGCACTGGGTAACAGACAGCCAAAGACAATCAACGCCAGTGGCCAGGTCATCCTGACGAACACTGTCTCTTCTGCCTGTCAAAGCTTCAGTCCACTGAGATGTAAAGCCGCTCCTTCCCAGTGTTTAAATCAGGGCTAAGGATTTTGTCAGTGCAGGACACCAAAATGAATAAAACTTTCCTTTTCTCCTAGTGACTTGATACAAGAGAACAGTTGTAAAATCTTCATAACAACCCTGATCCCAGGAATAGTTTTTGGAGCTTGCTGCCAAAATGGGCTCCATCCTTTATGTTCATGTCTAGAAGGATTTTTTTTAATTTTTAATTTTGGGGCAATATATGTTTTGTGAATGATTCTATGCACAAATTTGAGCATACATTTAAGGAACACTGAATGTCTATGCACAAATTACTTATTTTAAGTAGTAGGGGAGGAAACATTTGGTGAACTCTTTGTCCCCTTTTGGAATCTTACAATGCCAGCTGTTTGTTAAATTTAGTTAGTTAGTTAGTTAGTTAGTTAGTTAGTTAGTTAGTTAGTTAGTTAATTAGCAGTTGCTTTTGGGAAGGGGAAAGGGATTGTTTTCAATTTATTGAAGGATATTCCATAGTATATGCATGCACTCATCTTAAACATAGAGTATGAAGTATGGTTGTGCAGAAAAAATGAAACAAAAATTCTCTTTTACATGTTGACTGTTTGTAAGCCCAGAGTTCTCAAATATATGAGAACTTCTAAACACGTGTCATACAAAAAGAAATGACTTAAAAAAATAATTGACCTGCTCATTACATTTTAGGAACTTAATAAATATTTAACTGAACTATTGAAGGTGAGAGAAATAAAATTAGTCTTTTTATGCTCACATCTTTAGTCTTTATAAAGAAATAAAATTAGTCTTTATGCTAACATCTCAATCAATTTACGACTAGGTCCTTGTGACTTTCATTTAGTTGTAGCAAAAATGAACAGATGCAGCCTTTGGGGAATACATTGTTAATAGTCCCAACATGATCCTTCCTGAAACTCACTTCTTTAACTGCCTCAAAATCTATAATAATGTTAGGTGAAACTTATGAGTTATAAACAATGATGTCTACATACAACTTAATTCATTTCATTTAAGCTCATTTTATTAATCATGGCAATTTTATACCCTTTTCCAATTTTTAATCTGAAAAGAGTTGGAAATCACATATATATATATATGAGTTTAAAATTCTCTTCTCCCCGCCATGTCGACAAACAGAACATATTTGACTCTTCTGACTGGATCACTATTTTCAAGCCCTCCAAATTGTTTCTTTAAAGGAACAAAAATGGATCACAGCCTTCTTAATAAATTAGGCATGTCATAATTTAAATTTAGATATTTGTAACAACGAATATATAGTACTATATTTTCACTGGATCTGACTTTCAAAGAGACTAAGTTTTTTCATTTTATGACAGATGTCTCCCATGAGCCTGGGTCAAATTGATGGCAGTAATCTCTTACAGGAGACCAATTCTGTCTGAGACGACCTCTTCAAAACACTGCTGAGCACCTCCTCAGCACAGACATCCCAAGCAAACTTTTTATTTAGTCATTCTCAGAGAGGCTCAACCATCCCTTTTCTGTCAGTAATCTTTCCAGAGACTTATCCTGCACACCACCCACCTGACAGTGTTAACCCACAAATCTACAAAAGGAACGTTTACATCTGAACATCACTGAGGCCTTCTTTCTCTCTATCTTCCATACTCCTGGTCTCAAGAACAAAGGAAGTAAAAACTGGTTGACCTCTTTCTTTCACCAGGGTAAACATCTTTAAAAATAAGAGGAGAATCAGCGCACACTGGCTATTGCCTATGCGAATACATTATTGAAGAGACCATTCATTCCAATATTCAGCAAAGTTGTAAGAGACGTAGATTTTTTTTAATAAACTATTTTGTTAAATGAAACATTCAGACTCTGCACAAAAACACAGTCAGAGACTTGCCTGTTTTTTGTTTGTTATGCTACAAAGCAGGCAGGTTTCATTTTAAAAGAACTTGAGAATCTCCTGCTGCCGGTATTGAAAGCATATTGTAGAAGATTCACAGCATATGATCACTTTTCCTTGCTGGAGTTCCAAATGTTCTGGCTGTTTCGGCAACTCCTTGCCACCATTAATAGAGCATGAGGTATGTTGACCCTGCCAGTTATTCACCAAACATTAGCTCATTTATAACTGTTATAGCTGTTCTCTCCACTGTGTTGACAAACAGAATCTAGTTGTCTCTGTGGATTGGATCACTATTTTCAAACCTTCTAAATTGTTTCCTTAAGTGGACAAAAATGAATAAGAACAATTATGATAAATATATCATAGTTTTAATTTATGTGTTTGTAGCTGCTTATACATTATAATGTATATTATGTATATACACAGCAATTAAATGAAAGTAAGATCAATTAAATCAACAAATTGAGTCTATATGGAGATGGACCAACAGCTCAGGATTAAGAGCACTTGCTGATCCAGCAGAAAAGCCAGGTCCAATTCCTAGCATCGTCATCAAGGGCTCCCAGGCACCTCTCACTCCAGAACAGCATTCTAGATTCCTTGGATGAATCTAAGGACCTAGTTCCTAGGACCTGCATGAGCCTGGTGTACAGCAGATGAGCAGGCACACGCATACACATAAATATACAGAAAGTGAGAAGAAATCTGTTCCTATAAAAGGGAATTGATAATTCTCTACAATGTGAAATTTCCGGAATCAATGAAGCACAGTTTCTACCAGTGGCTACTTGTTACAAACGGGAAGTGTGGCTTATACAGTGTTCCTCTTCCTCAGCGGCAGAGCCTTCCTCGTGTTTCTCTGATACAGTGCGCACATTTCTTTCCACTCGGACTCTTAAGCCTGCAATTTCAGTTTCCTTCCACAGCTCCATTGCCAAATCCGCACGACCCCTTTACTCGTTTTAAGGCACCAAACCAAGAAACAAGTTTTCAGCCCATGAATCTCCCGCCAACTGCCTTGTCTCAAACTGCATGCGCTTTCTCTCCCATCTCTGTCCTGTGATTCATTTTCTCTTATTGTGGCTATTAATATAATTTAAAATGCATCGATTCATTTGTTTCCAATATCCATAACTACAATGTAAACTACACTAAGTCAGACGGCTTTTTGAGATCACTGCTAATTCTTATGTTTGTAGGGTCTCTGGGACAATGAGGGAATCATGAATGAATTATTGGCTTGGTTCTGTCTTCTAACCCACTGTACTCTCTCATAGGCTTCAGTCTAAAGTATTCATTGCCTAGCATTTTGGCACTGAATCACATATTTTTCCTGTTCTCATATGTCATTCATAATTTTTAATATTTTACAAATTAAAATGCTGTATGCAGAATTCAGTCGTATGCAGAATTTAGTCCTCATATTCCTATGGCCGTTCCATCTCACCAGGTTTTCCCTACACTAATCCATGACATACCGAACCTTCCACACTCAATAACTTCCAGACCTTGTTAGCAAAACCCAGCCAAACGCAACCTCAGCACGTGTCCCTGCATGAGACTACCTCTCTTTACTCATGCTCTCTGTGTTCCGTTCTCCCCCAAAAGTTTCCAAAGACCTCATTGACTTTTGCCTTCAGAAAGTCAATGGAGGGGTGGCAAACAGAAGTACTGAGGCAGGCCACACACCAGGGAGGAGGAGAAAGGCGAGGAGGAGAGCAGACACAGCACAGCCTTACTATAAAGCAAAGCGCCTGCACAGTTCTTTCTGCTGTAGAGATACGGGTTTACTGCTTGTGTGGTTGTGCACATAGAATTTACCGACATTTCATGACTGCTCTTTCTTTTGTTTTTTAATGAACTGTAACACATTCCAAGTTTAACGCTGTAGTCTGCCATTTCCAGGAGAAATGATGAAAAAGGATAAAGATTTTTTTTTTTATCTACTGTTCGGTTGGTACTAAACCATTTCTACCACCACATTAGGCATGCCTTTTCCCCTGTATGTTAGAGTGGCTTTAGAGCTCACTGAAAAGATGGAGTCCTTTCTGCAGCAGTTGGTGGACCAAGGTATAGGCCTGAAAAATACATACTTAAATTTGAATATGATGGCTCCCCGTTTACACTGTGCAGCCTATAAGCACGAATTCTCAGAGCGGTGTTCTGGAAGCTCGATGTGATGTGAACCTGAGGGTGGTTTGGAAACAGAAAGAGAAGACTTGAGTTTGAATACTCTAGTGTGCTTTCCTTTGTCTGCTCTGCCTACAGGTCCCCTCACTGGACGCCACAGCAGCAGTGCTGCATTTGACTGGGCCACCTGCCTGTGGGCAACGTGCTCTGGTATTGGGTCAGTTTCTTCTGTCCTGGTTCTCAGCTCAGAAGTTCCTCTATCGGGTCCCTAAGGGTCCCTGCCAAGGGGATTAGATACTTCCTGTGTCTGCCCCTCCTCTCTGAATGTGATACCAAATATCTCAGGAAAATTGGTAATGAAAAATTTCCAATACAATTGCCTGGCTTTTCGAAATGGGACAAACATTATCTATCTAGGGTGACGTGTACCCGAGGGCACCAGGGCAGTTTGCTCTCTTTCCCATATCCTAGGACATCATCCTCATATCAGACGATATCTACGGGTTCGGTTGTACTAAGTACTCTCTACACCTTTCGCGGCCTTTATATTCCTTCTCAATTTCTTGAGGGTTTCGGCTCCAGACGAGAGATTGTGAATGGGTCTGTGTGTGAGGAGGTGTACCGTGACCTATGCTGCTGGCACACTGTAAGCCTGAGAGCGAGCAGGAAAAGGTTAAAACACGAAATACCGAAGGTGAGAGGATGTGTGTCCTCCAGGGCCCCTGTTGCTACGGGACCACACCTCCGCATGCCAGAGGACACAGCACTGCTGCTGATTCTCCTAACGTGGCAGTTGTCCAGAGAAGGATGCGTTGTGTCAGAAAGGTCATACTTGAGAAGAACTTTCTTCAAAGATTAAAATGTCCAAGCTTAGTCCAGTGTTTGCTGTGGGTCGTGCATCTGTTTCGGTCAGCTTCTGGGTGGAGCCTCTCCTCTCAGAGGACAGTTATGCTAGGCTCCTGTCTGTAAGCACAACCTAGTGTCGTTAATAGCATCCGGGATTGGTCCTGCCCCATGGAATGAGTCCCAGGTTCCTTCAGTTTCAGCTTCATCTTTGTCCCTGCACTTCTTATAGACAGGGCAAGCTTTCCGGAGCTTGTTGAGGCTTGTGGAAGAGTTGGGGAAAGGATTGAGGAGCCCAGAGGGAATAGAGACTCCACAAGCTAACCTGGACTCTTGGGGGAATTTATGGACTGGACCTAGGCCTCCCTGCACTTAGGTAGCAGATGTGCAACTTGGTCTTCAAGCAGGTCCCCAAAAAGCTGGAGCAGGGCTGTCACCGACTCTTTGCCTGCCTGTGGATCCTGTTCCCCTAACTGAGCTGCCTTGCCTGGCCTCAGTAGGAGAGGATATATCCAGTCCTGCAGTGACTTGATGGGACAGGGTGGGTTGGTACCCACAGGGGGCCTCCCACCTTATCGGAGAAGAAGGAGAGGAGCAAGGAAGGACTCTGTGAAGGGGGCCTGGAAGCAGGGGCTGCAATGAATGAATGAATGATGAATGAATGAATGAATGAATGAATGAATGCAGAAAATGTACAAGCTTGAACTGCAGAGGAAGAATCGTGAGAGCCAATCACCACCCACATAGATGACTCCATCAGTGCAAAGTCCCAAGCTAACGGGAAGCCTCTCTCCTGACAAACTACTTTAACTATCTCCTGTCTAGAGGAGATTTGTATTACATATTCAAATTGCTATTTTACTAAATTATTTAAGTAATTAATTTACAAATGTAAATAAATATGGTATTCTTATATGTTCAAAACACTTGAAGCATGTACAAATATAATTAGGAGAAATAACTAGTCGCCAATTATAATGAAGTGAAAACTGCTTGTTCTTTTATTCTGCTGATGTCTGTCATGTTTTTAGTGACAAATCTGTGTGGAGTATTTGAAAAACAAGTGATTAACCTGCTAGATTTAGAATGGATCCATCAAACTACTGGTACATTGCTCAACTGTTAAAAATAAATATATCGATAAAAGGGCAATTTTCGCATTTTTTCCTTTAGTCTCAGTATAATAGTTTCTTGATTTTTTGTTTGTTTGTTTCTTTTGCTTTCGCCCTTGCTGTCCCCTGGGGATCCTGGGAATGAGAGATACAGTTCATTTTCCTCAGTGCCTCTGTTTTTGGTGGAAAGTAAATACCTTAGTAAGAAAATATCTTAGCGTATTTTCTGGACAAGTTCACATGTGCAGTGTTTTAAGCACCAGCTTAGAAGCAAACTATGTTCAGCAAGTCAGGGAAATAGTTTTATTCAGGAATACGTCATTCATTTACGGTCCTGAGTCTGCCTTCACAACAACCTTCATTGCAATACACTTGTTTTAGACTTACTTTGTGTGTGTGTGTGTGTGTGTGTGTGTGTGTGTGTGTTGGTGTACATGTTTGTGTTTGCATGTATATGTGGTTTTGAGTGTGTTTTCATTTGTGTGTACTTGTGTATGTGCATGTGTTTATGTGTATTTGTGTGTTTATGCACCTGTGTGTGTTTGCATGTATATGTGTGTGTTTATGTGCTTGTATGTGCCACAAGCACTGAGTCCCTTGGAACCGGTGTCGCAGACTGCTGGAAGCTGCCCGATGTGGCTGCTGCCTGTGCCCTCCAGAACTCGGCAGGTACTTTGACCTGCAGAACTCTTCAACCCCATCAACTCCATACTTTTCAAATCTCTACAAAGATTTAGACCTCTGATCCCTTTACTCTCACAATTCAGGAACTTCCCTTTCTATTGCACTCACTAATGTTTTGCACGATTTTTCTTTATTCTTGCTTTTGTTAGTCCTCGCTTCCTTCTGAGAATGGGGAGTCCTCTGCGGTTGTGCGTCGTATAGCTACCTCATTACCTCACATCCAGGGAGCTTCTCAGGCTGCATCAGTGGTGTTTCCTACCCCAGTTCATCTTACTGCTTGGCATGGATTTTACATTTCAAAAGGTTTCTCATCCGTTTAAAGGGAATGGTAGTGAAAATAGTAGAAAAACTGACAAATATTCCTACGAGGCAACAGTGAGGGAATTTAAGTTAGTTTCTTTGCTTTGAAGGGAGAAGCTACCTTCCTGGGATCCGGCATGCCTGTTGATACCTTGTCCAATCTGATGTCATATTGTTTGGTGTGTTTCTTGCTCATGACTGTTATTTAGTGTGTCATTCTGTGTTACTTAATAAACTCAATGGCACATACTGAAATCTCCTCCCACAACAAACAGACCCCATGTACTTACCGTCTTGGACTGAAATTTGTATGAATTGAAGTAGCCTTTTCAATTAGTATTTTATCCAATTTTCTTTACATCCTAACAGAGCATATTATAGCCTCAGTGGTTCAAAAATATTGAAATGACTCCTCAGCAATCAGTTTTAGGAATAACTAGGAGTTTGGTATGATGAATTAAAAATTAATGTGAGGATGGGAGGATTTTATACTAACAGAGCAAAAACACTGTGCTTTTTCATTGTTATTTTCCTATTTTATTCTCCGATTTAAATTTTTATTCATTTCTAAATTACCCAACTTGGTGTTTCTCTCATCTCACTTTGCCACATGCTAGGCCCTACTGTTGCTCCTTCTTTTGTGTGCCTTGGACATCCCTAAAACCATGATGCTTTAATTACATCTTGCAGAATGTGGGAGCCCCCTCTTATTTTTGGCATGTTCCTCTAAGTTCTTATATAATTGGACTAAAGAACTATTAATTATTTAACATATTCTTTATATGATTTCCAAGTTCCTGATTACTCAGTGACTTTACTTTTTATGTTTTGCTTAAATTTTAGATAATTGTTTTAATGAAAAATGCACCCCGAAGCCATGTTTTTTTGTTTGTTTGTTTTTTAGAAAAAACAATTAGGAAAATACAAGTATTTTCAACAGTAAATGGCTGAATCATGACTGCCTCAAATTATCAGGATATTTGTCAAGACTGTCAAAGTAACAAGATATGTTCAGAGTGAACTTGAAAACCCTGAGGAATAGGACAGGAGGCTGAAGTTGAGATTGTGAAGAGAAGACATTTGGGGGCAGCTGTGCAGTCAGATTCCCTGAGAGAGGGTGGGCGGTGCCAGTCCTTCTTCAGAAGTCATGGGCTGATTCTGCACAACTGTTGTTTGTCATTCTTCTGTCCTGATGGTTCTTTTCCAAATCTACCAGCTGCTGGCACTCGAAGGAACAAAATAAAACCAGAGAAGGCAGCCCTCAGAAGGAGGAGTTTGAGAACTTTCTGATGTCAATCAAGCTGTCTGACAAACAGCGCTGTCCTAATTTGCAACAGTGACTTTAAAAAGTTATAGTAATACCCTAAATGCAGAAGATAGACATTGAAAGGTCATGGTATTTAATGAACCAAGGCATTGGTATAGTGCTTTGAAAAGCCATAAACCCTTGTTCTAGTATGTAATAGAGGCCTAGGGATTTTACATTCAGATGCTAGCATCAGACCTCTTGTGAGCTTGGTGCTACAGCAAGAGAACTTCGCAGAGACTATATGCCCTGTTTCTAGTACTATTTTTCTTTATTCTTTGAAAATTGCAAGTACTTATATATATTCTATTTTGACTTATCCATCTACCAGTATCTCCCCTTATTATCTTCTATTCCATTTCCCTCTCAATGTTATGTCTTCTTTTATTGTTGATATCAATAACTCTTGAATTCACTTAAAGCTAACCCTATATGCTGTGAATGAGAATGAGGCCATCCTTGGGGACATGGGCAATGTACCTGCCAGGGCCCATATCTCTAAAGGACAGTGATGCTCCCTCAGCAGCTACCAACTGAGAACAGCTCCTCACATGTAGGCGGGGGTCAGGAGTATCCCATATAAGTTCTACAATTTTGATATGTTGCTTTGGTGCAGTTTCATGGCGGTCACCATAGTGCTGTGAATTAGTATACGCAACAATCACACTATGCCTACAAGGCGGCATTTCATAATTCTTCTCCTGATTCTCCAGTTTTTACATTATTTCTGCCCCCACTTTGATAATGTTCTCTAAACTTTGAGTGGGAGGGATTCACATAGATGATTGCTTCACAACCAGTCCTCACATCTACTCTGTAGTCATGTGATGTATTTTAATCATATCCTTCTACCATCACTTCCTTCCACTGCCTTGAATTATTTCCCACTCCACATCTCTCCCAGTGTCGTGTCCTCTTCTTCTTTATTGTTATTAATAACCCCTGAGCTCAGTGCTGCTAATATGGGCAGTAAACAGGTAGGAGAGCAGCTATGAGTCTTTGCAGGAACCACTACTCACTTCACAAAAGAAGTTTGTCCAGCCAAAGTTGAGAGAGAAAGTAGTGCAGGTCTATAGATATAAACGTAAATATGTATTTAGGTGGTAGTTTAGCAGAATTATCATTTATCTATACAAAAACAGTAAGCTTTTCCTAGGGTCTATTAGCTCAACCATGGTATTTTGATCAGGTTTGCAGTACTGGGCATGAAATCTCTGTGTGGACAGATGCAATCATGGAGTGATTGGTGACCCACACCACCAGCATGCCACAACGACACCAGGATTCTATGTTCTAGTTCTAAACAACTGATAAATTGGATATGTTAGGGCAAGACATGTTCTAAATGACCTTAAAGATCGTAAAAAGAATAATCAATAAAACAAAGAAAATGCTGTGACCTGATACAAGGAATGATTTCCAGCAGCCATGGCTGTTGAACTAATAAACAGAGTGCCTTGCTAAGTAGTTACTAAGGTCGCAATTCGCCCACTAAGAGCTCTTTTGGCAGAGTTGCTCTAAAAAGTAGGCTGATAATAATTATACCATCAAAACATCAAAAACAGCCCCGAGGCTACTTGACATACACTTTCTCTAATTTTCACCATATTTTTTCAATGACGGTATTGTGTCAAGTATTTTCATAGAGGACAAACCTGAAGCTCAAAAATATTTAATAACTTGAAGGTAGTCTCTCTGAGGAGTAAGTTGGCAAACTTGTAATTGTTTCTAGCCATCATGGATGCAAAGTCCAAGTTAAAAAGAAGCTGTTCCTCTTGAGGTCTCCAGCCAATGTCAAGCTTAACTTCACCCTTCTTTTCCTTTCTCTATTGGGATGCTGGCTATTAAGTGTCTGTTCTTCTAGTTTTGTTTCTATGGTCTGTAATTTTCTTCGAGCTTTGACCTCAAATTATTTTAAACCAGTGTTCCTTAAAATGTGCCAAGTGGAGTGTAAAACACATAAAATTCTATCCTCCTAGAGGGAGGACACACTCGGTGGTCAAAAAAGTTTGGAAAATATAAAACAGTTTATTATATCTTTCCTTGAAAATCCATAAAGAGGACTGTGTGTTAAAACCCTGCAATAAATAAAACCATCTGAATTCATGTTGCCAGTATAAATTGTTAGCATCCTAACCTATGTTTTGGAGAAGGTTAGAAAACAACAAACGCTCAGGCCTGTCTGGGTCTGTGTTGTATACCTTTCACAGTGACTGGACTACATGCCCATTAAAGCTCTACCAGCACTATGACGTACCATGACTCTCTGGTCACACAGCCAACTCTGAATACAGCAATCGTTTGCTCTCAGCCTCTAGAAACCACTCCATATGATCACCTTCCCAAAGACCACTCAACTAGAAGTGAGAGCTAAGGGTGGTGCCAAGTTGCGTAGTGGTTTATGCCATTAAGTTCAGTAGAATCCACTGCTGTGCTATCAGAAGGATGACCCACAAATTTCTCGTTGCATATACCCAGCAAACAGTCTTCTATTACATAAACCAACATAAAGCATACCAAGAGCTAGTGTACATATAAAAACAGGAAGTTCTAAGGAGATAATCAAGATACTCAGTGAAAACAGCAATAAATGGTGGGTGTTACTTATCTAATCCCTCAGCGGAGTTTACTATAGTCCTGCTCCGATTACAAAGATATACTCTCACGGTCTTCCCAAGCCCTTGTAAACTTGAAGCCACTATACAGATAACAACACTGACTTCCAGGTAGGTCAAGTTACTGCATCTCAAAGCTAGCTGAGAGGAATAGATACCATAGAGAAGTATAAGGCTGGAGCACAGATTTGATAAGAAAGTTGATTAAACTTTACCCTTGCCAAAATAGAAGGGGAAAAGATGAGTCCCCTTAGCCTTGTAAAAGACAGACCCTTAGTGTGTGCCTCCCAAGTACATATCCCAGTCAACTGCTCCCTGTATTGAGTATGATATTAGATCCTTTGCGAATGTTTTCTGTGTTCTGTGCTAGCCGGACAAAAGGAATTACTTCCCTGAGACTGGTCACCTAATGCTATATGTCCCGTGATCCACATAAGAAATGCATTCAAGACAAGCCAGGACAGAGCTGTTTTCAACCCTCTACAGGGTTGAACCCCTTATTCAAAAGTGAAAGTTACTATACCATGAGGAGTTGAAGAGAATCAAGCTAAGCCAGAGGAATGGCTGATCTGCTTACAGTAGTACCCAGTAACGTATATATCAGTGTGCAACACTGGGGATCTGCTGGCACTAGGGCGCCAAAACTTTCATGGAATGATGTACCACGCCTACATCAGCAACTAAACCTGATGTGAACCAATGAGGGTGTAACACACAACACCACATGCAGCTAACCTCAGTGTATCTCATCTGTCCATACTGCACTGGTATTCTGTACCCCACAGAACCAAAAAGGGATACACAGAACTAGATGTGAAAAAGACTACTTAAGGAAACCCGAACATTGAAACATACATGAAAACCATAGCATTGAAAGGACATTCTTCTCTTGATTTACTTTAGCACAGCTCCCTCAACACAGTCCATGGTGTTTTGGTTTTTTTACTTGTCTTGTTTGGCTAGTTGTTTTTTTACAAAGAGCCTGACGTTTTCTCATTTATTTCACTTCTAATTTTAGCCAATGGAAGAATGTTAATTACCTGACTCCTGACAAGTACTCACACAGCCAATCCTAGAGACTAGGCCTGCCCACTGTTCACCAAACTGAGTTTCCCTCATGAATCACAGCACTGAGTTCCTAATGCTATGCCAGGCCCTCTCTGACTCTTTGGTCCAGTCTTTCCAGGTGCAGAGGTTTGCCGAGACTGTCTGATTGGCTGAGATGAAGTGACATCCTAGTGTAGACTTCATATCAGCAGAATTTCTCACACATGACCATGCCCACACACTGACAGGCCTTTAAAACTATGAACAAAGGCTAACATACTTTAAAAAGTAAAGTTTCTAAGCCACCTGCAGTATCCTAGCCAGAATCCTTTGAAGAACTAAGATCCAAAGGGCAGTGGCATCTTGATTACATAATTAACATAATTCCATTAGTATCAGGGATTTGCCAGGTCTTCAATAATTTTGTGCTTTGTTATAAATATGTAAACATAATTGAGTAAAGTAAGTAAGTTGAAAACGAAAACTCATAAAATGTTATTCTACTGGAAGCAACAATTTGTACACACATATTATATATAATATATACGGTAACAGAGAAGACAGAAATGCAGAGGAAATTCAAGACTGGTTAAGCACAGCACAAGGGCATGCAAAGTGCAAGACAAGGGGAAATTTTATAGAGCAGTCACTTTGGATATATTTTAAGACTTTATTGATGCCATAAAATTTAGACACTATAAACCTGGATTCTTTGTCAAAACTAGGCCATCACATGCAGAGGGGGAAAAATGGATCTATATGTGAAAAAAAAAGCAAATGTAAACCAGTTGAATTTCTCAAGAATGATTGCACAAAGAACATTTTAGAAAACATCACCAAAATTGGCATATAGTGATAAATACTCCATATAGTTTTTAAAGTGAGATAAAGAAGAAGGACTTGGGGATGCCTAATTCTCTTTGCCCCCTTGTTCTCTTCTCTCTTCCCTCTTCCTGTTCCTCTCCTCTGCACTCTTTTAAGTGTTGGGTTAGATTCTCTTTTGTTTACTCATTGTTGCAAAGTCCATAGAAGCTCTTCATTCTTTTCTGTCCCTAATTCACTCATCAAGTGCCCCCAAATGAACATTTCTAACCTACATATTATCTTGGCATAAACCCTCGATCAGACCCTCTGTCTTGGTTTACTTTTATAAACACATAAAGTAAAATTTTCCAAAGTAGAACACATCCCATCTCTTAAATTAATAATAATAATAATGATAATAATGATGATGATGAAAAGGAGGGGGAAGAGGAGGAGGAAGGAGTAGGAGAAGGAAAAGGAGAAGGAGAAGGAGAAGGAGAAGGAGAAGGAGAAGGAGAAGGAGAAGGAAGGAGAAGAAGAATCTCTTTGTCTCTTTTATTTCCCAGTCTCAAAATATTAGCTGTTGGCACAATTAGTTGTTCAAGTCAGAACCCTAGGATTGTCCTTGATTCCCTACATAACTCAGGTCGCCCTCTGATCCTTTCGTAGATACTAAACAATTCTCTAATGTATCTCCTCTGGTCTGTTCCCCCAGAGTGTGTCTCATAGTCTCATCTTTCCAGAGCATAGCAACAGTCTCCATACTGTCTTTCTTGATACTAGAGTCAACTTTCTGGTGCCTAGTAACCTTGTCTCTCTGCCCCAGTATTTGTCATTACCTTCTCTGTAAAATTTGTGACAGGCCAGAGAGTCATGTGACTCCTGTCCACCCTGGAATCCACCGCACCCCCCCCCACTGGGAAATGCAGATACTGCAGAGTTCGCCCACCCGCTTAGAGTTGTTCCTAACTCCACAGCTCTGTCTGGATTTCATGTCCTCAGTCCTCTGGAGTTCCCTCTCTGTTCATCTCCAAACTTCAGTGTGCTTTGTGTTCAGTGCCATAGAGTCTGCTCTCCTGGAATTATATAATTACAGTATTTTGATTGGCAACTGTTTTGTATTACTGTTGGAATTTTCAATCATGGTTTTAACTGGTGGACATTCAGTGAGCCTTGGCTGCACAGTCATTTCACTATGAAAATTTACATGCAATGCAATGCCATGTTTACATAGCTATTTCCCTTTGGAGGATCATACGCTAGCTGGAATAGGAGACACATGCTTATAATCCCAGAATTAAGACCTTGAACGAAGAAAATCGTGAATTGGACATCAACCTAGGCAACGTAATGAAACCATTTCTGGAAGTAACATCGTAGTCCAGAGTTTGTTATTTCAGTGAATGGCTCCTTTCCAGTTAATTGCCTAAAGGAGAATGCTAAGAAGCAATTAAAATACCCTTTTCTCTCACCTCCTTCTCAATTATCATCAAGGCCAATCAACCTTATATTCAAACCTTTAAAGTCTCCCATTTCTCATCCATCGTACAATCAGATTAGTATCAGTGCATTGTTTTTATCTAGATAGGGGCAATGATGCTCTAAATGCTTTCAGTGTAGCCTGGACCTCTCCATACCACATTTCACATTATACCCATTGTCGTCGTCGTCGTCGTCATCGTCGTCGTTGTTGTCGTTGTTGCAGAATTTAAAGCCATTTTCATCTCTTCCTTTGCAACCTGTCACACACACACACACACACACACACACACAGAGGGGGGCAGACAGACAGACAGACAGACAGACAGACAGACAGACAGACCAATGAATTACATCTTGACTTTCCTCGTGAGAGAAAGACAATAGAGGTAATCTGGATTTTAGCAGCATATGAGCCCACAAACATTAGGAGGAGACATGGAGTGCTTTATAATCGTCAGAAGTAGCACACTGCGTACACTCCAAAAGACCATGGATTTACCTCAAGAACACAAAAGACAGTGAAAAATGGAAAAAGGATTATAGGGCAATATACTCTACAGGAATTTACATACAATGTATGCAAAACAAATGACATTATCACCGATATGTTGAAATAAAGGCACATTGTGATCTTTTCCTGATTCTCATTCCCTGACTCACCTTTCACCTTAGCATTTCATATCTAACCAACTTGGGCTGTATTTCTCTTTATAATGAATGCACACTACATAATTAGTTTATATCTTTTTTCTTCATAGCTGTTTCCCAGTTCCTAGAGTAGTACGTGGTACTTAGAAAGTGCCTCACAGATATTTGTTTAATGGTTAAGTTTCCTTCAATTATAATATTTGTCCATATGTTATCAAATCTAATAACTGAATTCAGTATGGATATAAAAGCCAATAAATTACCTTTTCATACAAACAATGAAAAGAATACAAAAATCATTTCCCAAATTCTAAAAAAAAAAAATTCCAGTTTCCATTCTTATCTATCGTTGGAAAAACATTTCTCCCAATGCCCACCGTGTGTTCTCATATATTACAGCCTCACGCTCATAAAGTGGGTCACATTCTATGCCCCAAGAATCAGAGTGTGCGCTCTTCTCTTCCTGTAAAGAATGTTTCCTGCCCATGCTTACTCTTCCCTATAGTTCTTGGGCAAATTAGAACCAATTCCCCCTTTAGAAGTAGTGAGGAGCGTGTCTTCCAAGAGTCCCTCGAGACTTCTGCAGCCTACAGTGCTATCACGGAAGCTTGAAACTACTTTGTGTGCTGCCCACACATCTACATTAATAACTGTGTATTTGGATCGTTTTTCTTGGTCATCTTTTCCCACCAATATATTAACCCTATAAGGTCAGGGACTATTATTTCTACCTGTGTCTTTTATAATAGTTCTCAAATCTGACAAAATACAAATCACACACTTGCTATTCAATAAAAATCAGACTTTTGAATGAATAATTTTAGCCATTCATAGCCTTTAAGAAATCCCACCTACTGGGGTTGGGGATTTGGCTCAGTGGTAGAGCGCTTGCCTAGGAAGCGCAAGGTCCTGGGTTCGGTCCCCAGCCCCGAAAAAAAAAAGAAAAAGAAACAACAGAAAGAAATCCCACCTACCCTTAAGTCAAGAAAGCCCCGTTCTTTGAACTTTTAGAACACATCAAGGTCACCCTTCCCTCAACACGGTGTTTATCTTGTGGGCCTAGATAAAGCTTGTGCACGGCAGTAAAAGACAAAGTAAAAATGACATTGGCTAGGGAAAGCCTGTGTTAGAGTGTCTCTTGTTGTTTGCTGAATAATAATAATAATAATAATAATAATAATAATAATAATAAAGTTGTTATGAGCAAAAAAACCAGCAATTCCTTTACCTACTGGTGGGGCTTGTGCCTTGCTCTGCTCAGAGGTTTGCAAAGTGTTTAGTGCTTTTCATTATCAATTTTCTTGCACTTCTCAGCACTTCTGTCATTTAGATGGAAAAAAGAAAACCACAGAGAGACTTTGATGACTAAAAGAACCAGCGCCCACACCCAGGAGCCTGTGCCAGAAGTTGCTGATTGTGTTAGGAACTGCTTCTTCAAAGTCAAGAAGCTGGCTTTGATCAGGATGCTCTTCAAGGCCCCATGAACTTTACCCGTTGTAATTCTTGTGTGATCAGTTAATTACAACACCTTCCCCACAGTTGAAAGCAAAGAATGAATGAAACCCAGTGAGGTCTAGGTAATAACAAGACTGGAAGGATTGCTTTTAACCTGACGTTCCAGATAAAATACTGGCTTATTTTTTTTTCCTATAACTCGTTTGATGGTGAAAGGGATTTCTACTTAAATGATCTTAACAAGAGCAAAAAAAACGTAAGCATGGGCAGATCCTGCCCCTCCCCACCCCCACACTTAATTATATGCATGGCTCTTTGCTAATGTGACCAGATGTCACATTGCCTGTGTTTCCTGTTTCTACCCTTTGTTTTATTGTCTTGAAAACAGAGACGGGAAAACAAACAAACAAACAATAAATAAATAAATAAAACAAGCTCAGCAGACTTGAATATAAAGATGAAATCAAATGTTCCCCCAAGACACAGCCTCAAAGCAACCAGGTCAAGACATCTTATGGGATTGGAAGAAACATATTTAATCATCTGGGAATTTAAATATATGGGCGCTGGGAGCAGACACAAGATGACGCCTTATTTTTCTAGATTTGCTTGGAAAACTGAAATAATAGAAATGGCTTCAGAAGACAGCCAGGCAGCGGAACTGTCTGGATAGCTTAAGGTGTCATCTGCCTGCGTCATCCTTTACACAAGGCAGCTGGTTGGACCATGTGCCCGGTGTGCTACATGCTGATGGAAAGCATCTCACATCATCCACACTCAACATTATCTGAAAATCAGATTTTCCATGGTATCCCTTAATGCCGACACTTCAAATTCTGTTACTGTGTCTCATACATTGCTTCACAGAGGATAGAGTTCTTTGCTCTGTGTGAATGATACTGACTTATTTATAAATCCTTGGCCAAAACATCCAACGACTGAAAGATTCCAAAGTTTAACAATTGCTCTGGCCTTCCCTGGGGATGCAGTTTCAGCATCCCTTGAAGATGTTCCCAAACACTGAGAGGAAAGGGCAGTTTTACATCATTTCAAAGCAAGCATCGTAGTTTAGATGGAATACACAGCCTATACTGTCCACTGAAGCGTACAGCACACACATTCCTTCTCTGAAGGCAGCTTTCAAACTGAAAGCTAAGAATATTTGGGGAAGAAAGATAAGAACGATTGCCAAATGGGCCATGTTTGCAAATCATTGAAATGATTAGAAGAAATATTTAATTCATTGAAATACACATTTGATTTACTTCAAAACCCAAGAATTATGAATGGATACACCTTTGCAAGGATGTGTGTGTGTGTGTGTGTGTGTGCATGCGTGTGTAACACCTTATTTTTCTTATGACAAAATCATATGCTAATTTAGTCTTAAAAGTCAATGAGCACATAGACGGCCTATTATTAGTGCTGTCTCAGTGGACCTGCCCCCAGTACAGTTACTTCTTTGAGATATCATTTCATAGTAACTCATTCTGAGACATAACTACAAGTGTAACAGTGCATGCTCATGCTTTATTGACACATCAACTGTAGACATTGCACTCGATTCCTACCCTAACCTTTAATCCAAGGAACGCTTCAGCCTCTGTTCCAATGCACAGACCTCTCCCCTTGATCACTACATTCATCTCACCCATGACTTATCATATTATGATTATGTAAGTACTACTTCTGTAATATGACACATGTGTCCTTTTACCCATAAATTAATTGTTACCTCATTTTCCTGTTTTCTTAATATTTTAATTATATCTTACTAAATTTCTCACCTGCACCAACTGTATAAAATGATAGCAGGTAATAGTTGCTTAACAAAAAAGCAAAATTTGTATAAAATTATTTTCCTCACTTGCTTAAATCTAAAATCATCATTTGATATCATATTGCTTTCATTTCATTTCTACATTTGAGGATATTTCAGCAGCTATTTGGGCCCTAGATTTCTGCTTCTTGTTTTCCAGTGAGTTTAGACAAACCTTTCCCATTTATGCACTTGTAAAAGTAATTGTTTTCATCCTTAATCCACAAGGATCATCGTTTTTTCAGATCCTTTTAAAATTTATTTTTAATTTCTATTCTTTATATACATTACACCCAACTGTGCAACTTCCCCTCCCTGCCATCCTCCCAGTACCACCCCACCTCCCCTCTCCCCTAAATCCATTCCTCCCCCATTTCTCTTCAAAGATAAAATGGGATTAAAAAAACAGCAGGCTTCCCAGGGATATTAACCAAGCATGGCATAATAAATTACAATAAGACTAGGAACAAATTGTGCCTAATCAAAGCCTGGATGAGTCAAATATACTCACAGAAGGAAAAGGGTCCCAAGCACAAGCAAAAGAGTTAGAGAGACTCCCCACTCCCACTGGTTTCTAATTCTTTACTTACTTGTGCTTTTTTTTAATCCTTTATGTCAACAGGGCTTTAGAGATAAGAAGGGGGATAAAAATGTGCTTAGTTTGCCATGCATTATCTTAGCAGGTTTAATCGATAAAGGTAATAACATTTCTTGAAGGGATTACTAAGGTATTTATAACGTGAAACCAAATTTCACTGGCCTCCACAAACAAAAAGCAAAAGCATGTGTTTTAAGTGATCACCTCCCTAGAAGGAAATGTGAGGGTGGGAAGGCATTTTGCTCAAAAGATTTGAGTTTCTTTTCTCAAGTTCCATGGAGTCTTCTGTGCAGGAAAAGGGACAAATACCAGTTCGTGAGAGAAGATTTTCCCAGGAAAATGCAGGGCTTACAGACAAGGTGCTCCACGGCATCCTTAGGAGTGACAGAAGAGCAGAAGGTCACGTCCTCTCAAAGGCCCTGAATAAGCCAACCAGGCAGGCCCTGAACACAGAAAACTAGGATGTGAGACAGGGCACAATGCAGTATTCTTCCCAAAGTCAACGGTCCCAGATGACTACCCCTAACTTCACAGGTAATGGTTTCCCCCTTCTAGGAGAGAAAACTGAAAGGCAGCTCAGTTGAAAGCCCTTTAACTTAGGAGAAAACTAGTATTTCTGGCTTTATAAAAGTCTTAATATAGGGCTAAGGAGGCTCTGTGGTAACGTACTTACTACTCTTACAGAGGATGCTAGTTCAGTTCCCAGGACCCACATGATGGCTCCCAACTTCTATACCTACAGTTTTAAGGCCTCCAACATATGCCTTTTACCTCCATAGGCTCGTGTATATATGTATGTATGTATGTATGTATGTATGTATGTATGTATGTATGTATGTATGTATATGTGGTATATGTATATATAGATAGATATAGATATAAATATGGTGCACATGCATTTGACCTGCTACATGGGCGCGTGCGTGCGTGCGCGCGCACACACACACACACACACACACACACACACACACATCATAAAAATCTTACGTTGGTGTATGTTTGTCTATTATACTCATTTTGACTTTCACAGCGCTCTAAGATCTGGATATTCAATGCCAATTCTAAGGAAAGGGATACAAGATGAAGTGACAGCCATAGCAGTAGAGAAGCTTAGACAAGAAGCAGACCGAGGTCTGTAAAGTCAATCTATCAGGCTGTACAGGCTGAATTGCAAATGGCTTCTCAAACATTATTGACGTTACTATAGTAAGAACAACATGAAATCCACTGAGTAATAAATCACTTGGCCATGTGTACAGAGAGACAAAGGTGGGGAGAAAGTGAGGGTGATGCTTATATGTGTAAGTGCAATGCTGTCATAGAAATGAGTGAACTAACCAACATGGGTTCTCCAAACTGAATTCCCAATAATTTTTTAATGGCCAAGCCCTTTCTTCAGGAACCAGTCACCTTATGCCCCCTTTTACCTTTTTATTAGTTCTTTGTGAATTTTCCATCATGTACCCCACTCTTACTCATCTCCCCGTCCTTTCACATCCTCCCTCTGCCCTTCCCCTCCAAAAGAAGACATCTCGACATGGAAACTGCATTGTCTCACAATGTGTCCTACAATTGAGCCCTTTTGCCCAAACAACTTTACTTGCAAATGTTCATTGCAGTGAATCATTGGTCTGGTTTGAGGTCTCTGGCTTCTGCTACACTCTCAACACTAGATCCTCCCTGGGACTTTTTTCTGGGATACTATTGTGTTGCCTTGTGCCATGGAGATCCTACAGCTTTGGATCTGTAGGACCAGCCCCTTCACACACTCCAGCAGATGACAGATGGGGTGAAAGTTGACGGGGAGCAACTCAAAGCCCTAAATATGGATGTGGGTGTTAGCGGAGCTGGTCGGCCAGCTAGCTTTCCTGACCACATCCCACCAGAGCCAGCTACCTCACTTTTCCCACTTAACTCCTTGGGGTTAGCTCTCCTGCATCAATACCACCAGAGCCAGCTCTCCCATTCACCAGCTCAGCATGGCGCTAGAACATCAACATGACCTTAGACCACGGATATCCACGTGGCTTTTGGTGGGAACATGGGCTTTGGACATTAACCCAGACCCTGGCTGCAGAAGAATCATGGACTCAGACTTCCTCCTACCCTGACCCTTGCAGCAGCATGGACCTAGACATGGCTCCAGCATCAGCATGGGCCCAGATGTCACCATGGCTTCAGGTGACAGCAGAGGACGCTCAGATCACTGTGTTCCCCTTGAGGCAGCATGGCCAATAGATGTCCACATAGTCTCAGGCAGCAGCCCAGATGACTGACATCCTGATGAACTTTGGTGGCAACAGACATCAGCATAGACTCCAGCAACTGTAGGACCATAGGTCCAAATGCAGCCGTTGGCAACCCCCCAGCCCCAGGTATCACCAGGGTCCCAGGTAGTTGCTCTCATATCTACATATCCCACCTCTCTCCACAGTGTAAGAACCGTCGGCTTCCCTTTCTCTCTCATCTTTCCCATTTTTCCCTCCTCATCTCCATCATGTATTCGCTCACTGTAGTGCTGGCCACTGTGGACACGTGTCTCTTTTCTTCAGCCTCCCCAGGGCCACACACCTGGGACGAGCGATTGCGTGTGTTTCTCCTCATTCCCCTTTAAAAATACAGAATGTAGAAATAATTTTAAAGGGAAAATGTTCACTAAAATAGAAGAGAATAATAATTCTTAGGATATAAAATGTTGTACATACATTGAAAAAGAATTCTTTTTTTTTCATTTGAACAGATTTTAGTGTTCAAATCAAGACCATATCTTAGATATATATGCAATTCAGTGTTTTCGTTTCATGTTCAAGTTGTATACATTTGTACATATAGAAGTTGTATATATTGTGTCCAAGATGATGCACAGGTTTCATTTTGAGCTCAGACCTCTTAGGAGACCAAGATGCAAATCCAGGAATCCAATGTCTTTCCAACTTCTCCCATGAACACTCATCTTGGCCTGTTTGAATCTAATCATGAGATCTTCTGGCTCACTCCTCCTGGGGTCCCTCCCTGGCTGCCCTTAGCTGCTCTTTCCCAAGATAGAATGAGGTCGATGACTGACTTTATTCTCCTTTATTACACATAACCAAATGGCAGTTGGGAATTACTACCTCCTAGAATAGTCCTTGAACCTGCCCTCTCTTTCTCATCCCCAACAACTTACCTTATGTTAGAGATTAGGGACATTGTCCACATTGAAAGCAGACTCTCTAAAGACTTTTCTGGATTCTTTCTCCACACTGTGACCAACTGGTCTTTCTGCATTAATAATCAGTCATTTTCATGCCCTTGCTTAGAATTTCCCCAGGCACATGCCAACCTTAAGAATGAAGTTCAGATTCCTTAATCAGGTTTATTTAGCTGGCTGGCCCTGCAGTGCTATGCTCTGTCCTTTGCCCCTTTCCCTTTAGATTCCAAGTTTAATCTTCCATATAGATGTGACTAGGCCATGACCTTTTATAACTCAGACTTTCCCATCTAATATGACTCCTCTCCTCCCTCCCATTCAGCCCCCATGCCTCACTGCAAAACTCCACTGATGTCTACAGATGCTAGACTATGCAGATGTTGAGAGGTTGCTTTCAACTCTACTTCTGCTTCCAACATTATAGCTTCTTAATATTATACATTACTCAAAGCATTAACTTAATATATTTTAAATTAACTTTAAGTATTATTACATGTAGACATGTACCATTGACACACTCTCCCTTAAAGGCAACCTCAGGAAGAATATAAAGTCTAAAATTATTCATATTTAAAAGTAGTTTTTAGAATATTCTTTTATTCTACATCATATTGTTATTGTTAGAATATAGTCATTATAAAATGATGCATGATGCATAACTAGTTTCCTTTGCATAGATTTATGCAAATTTTACCCAAGAATGACTCAGTAAAGGAAAACAATAATATAACAAATACCACAAAGATTCTAAAATAATTTAAGTAAAGAGTCTAGAAAAAAACTATGAAGTTATATTCAGGCAATATCAGAATAGTCTGATACCTTAGCATTCTTGCTCCTAAATCCATAACCATAATAAATGTCAATTTAACACTAAAAGATCCAGTTACCCAGGACCAGTTGCATGTATAATAAGATAAAAATGAAAAGTAAGGAGTTAATAAATCTCTCTATTAGTCTATCAATATTCTAGCCATCCCATGATGGGTAAAGCATCCCCACCTCTTCCTCTCTCTCTTCTCTCTCTCTCTCTCTCCCTCTCTCTCTCCCTCCCTCTCTCTCTTATTCTTTCTTTTTTCCTTTCTTTTTTCTTTTCCTTCCTTTATTCCTTCCTTCTTTCCTTCCTCCCTTCCTTCCTTTGTCATTCTTGTTTTGCTGCCCCAGTCTGTTTACTGACATCCTGTAAGTTATAATAACCTAAGCCTTTTTCACCTCCACAGACAGGGAGTTGCACTGTTAGCTTTATGCTATATAAGCTGTTAGTACATCTTAAACTGTTCAGGACTGGGTTGTCAAACAGCAAACAAAATCTTTCATGAGACTTTACTTTGAAGGATTTGCTTACTCTACTACTTTTAGATGAGGTACTGTTACAAAAGTTCACTGTGTATTAAATAAGCCTAGTATGCTGGAATATGTCTAATTACCCAGCACTGTTCAATGCATTTTACAGGCCTTAACTACTTAAAGATGAATTTCCTCTCTTTCTGGTCTGTCGGACAGATTGTCTGGGAAGCTTCTGCTCCACCAATAACTCAGAGACAATCTTTAAATAAAGGGCTTTCCCTCTGTCTTCTCTTGGGTCCTTAAATGGGAATCTCCCCGCCAACACCTTCCTTTTCTGCCTGTTCCTAACTCTCACACATGTGAAGCATCCTTTCCTATGGGCAATCTCCTTGACCACCCACCCTTCTAACCCAACCAGAGGAGCAGCGTGGGTATTACTGGGATAGCTTGTACTTTGCTTAGCTGGCTCCTTCTTGTGAGACTTGTTGCACTACAGGACCGTAGATCCAGAGTAGGATGTCACCTGATACCATGAGTGACAATTCTAGGGAATAAGGAGAAAGGGTGTCCATTTATTATCTTCCTCACTGAGATGTCCCATGGCTTCCTAGAAGGCCTGTTTGATAAAACTTACACAGTGGATTTAAAACTTAAGGCCATTGATGGTGGAAATTAATGATTGGAAAACCTTCAGGCACGGGGGAGGTTAATGAACACAACACAGAGCTTAAAGTTCTGAGTCCCAAGCCTGAGCTCTCTCCATTTCTAACTCTAAGAGAGTTGTTTGCTCTGGACTCACAGTAATTAGCATTTACATTATCTTGAGGCCAGGAGATTAATGTTTGTCCTCTTTTGTCTTTAGCATCTACCACTGCATTGATAGCTGGTATCTAAATGAACCAGACTACACCGCATCCTAGAGCTGCAGTGTCTACTGTCTTAACTTCCCTGCTGCAGTATCTTGCCTCATCTTCCTTCCCTTTCTCATTCCTTCCCTTCGTATTTCCTCCCTATTAGTTCCCTTATAGGTAATCTTTATAAACTGCATTTTCTCATAGGAAAAAAAACCTTACTGTTGATTCTTCCATATGAGCATCTATCTTTATCTCTACCTATCGCCTATCAAACAAAGGCTAAATTGCAGAGGCACTCTCATAATAAATTTCCTCTATCCAAAGGACACCGTCCATAATCCCTCACTCTTCACAAAATTATCGCATTGTGTCTAACCTGATTCTCTATAAGTCAACCAACATGTTCAGGGTATGTGGGTATCTTTTTTATTTTTTTCATTGTTGTTTTAATTTAACTTGTTTTAACCCATTGTTAAGCTGTAAGAACCTTATCATGGATTTCTCTATTTACATGCCTTACTGCTCAGTGAATTCGGATACAACACAGAGTGATTCTTAGGAATCACAGCACTAAAGTAAGTCTGAAGCATAGGTCTGGTTTTCCTTAAATAAGAAAGCTCTGATTTTTTTCCTTTTTTTTTATTGGTCATTTTATTTATTTGCATTTAAAATGTTGTCCCCCTTCCCAGTTTCCCCTCCACAAATCCCTTATCCCTCTCTCCTGCTTCTATAAGGGTGCTCCCCCACACCCATCCGCTCCTATCTCACTGCCCTCGCATCCCTCATATACTGGGTTGTCTGTCCTTCACAGTATCAAGCGCCTCCACTCCCATGGATGTCAGATAAGGCATCCTCTGCTACATTTCCAGATGGAGCCATGGGTTCTTCTATGTGTACTCTTTACTTGGTGGTTTAGTCCCTAGGAGATCGGAGGGGTCTGGTTACTTGATATTGTTGTTCTTCCTACAGGGTTGCAATCCCCTTCATCTCCTTCAGTCCTTCCCCTAACTCTTCCACTGGGGTCCCTGGGCTCAGTCCAATGGTTGACTGCAAGCATCCATATCTGTATTGGTCGGGCTCTGGCAGAGCCTCTCAGGAGACAGCCATACCGGGCTCCTGTCAGCAAGCAGTTCTTGACATCAGCAATAGTGTCTGGGTTTGGTGTCTGCAGGTGAAATGGGTCCCTAGGTCCCTGGATGGCCTTTTTTTCGGTCTCTTTTCCACTCTTTGTCCCTGTATTTCCCTTAGACAGGAACAATTCTAGGTTAAAAATTATGAGAGGAGTGGATGGCCCCATCCCTCAACAGGGGGCTGTGCCTATGCACTGGATATGCTTTCTACAGATTCTGTCTCCCCTTTGTTGGGTATTTTGGCTTATGTCATACCTCTTGGGTCCTGGGAAGCTTTTGCTACCCTAGCATCTTGAACTTTCTAGTGACTACCCCAGTTCTTCATCCCCCCACTGCCACACATCTCGGTTCAATTTCCTGACCCTCTGTTCTTCTCCTTCATCTCCTTCCACACCTAATCCTGCTCCCCCCTTTTCCTCCCCTTCCCTCCCTCCTTTACCTTCCATGATTATTTTGGTTTTTTTCTTTCTAAGTAGGACTGAAGCATCCACACTTTGGTCTTCCTTCTTCTTGAGCTTCATATGGTCTGTGAGTTGAGTCACGAGCATTGCAAGCTTTTGGGCTAATAACCACTTATCAGTGAGTGCAAACCATGTGTGTTCTTTTGTGACTGGGTTACCTCACTCAGGGATGATATTTTCTAGTCCCATCCATTTGCCTGAGAATTTCATGAAGTCAAGAGATGGCTCAGCTCTTAAAGGCTAGGCTTACAACCTATGAGTTCTGACACTCTAAGCTGAACTACACTCAGTATTAAGATCTCTGCAAGTTCTTCAGCGCCATCAGAACCCGAGCACAAGACCAGAAGCCCTTCACTTTTTAAAAGCAGTAATTAAACTTGTTAGATGAGAGGGTAAACAAAAATCTTCACACGGCCTAAAAAGCCAGATAATTTCAGAAAACAGTACAATTTCTCAAACCTAATTTTATACTGAAATCAAATACTACTTTAAATTCAGGTACAATTAAATATTTGCCTTTCCATGGGCTATATATAGTTTTCCATTACGGTGATTTGTTTTCACTCCGACTCCAAGCAGTAGGATACCAAGTTGATAGAGAAAGATTCTGCAACAATATTATCTAAAATCTCTACTCAAATTAAGTAGCACAGGAGAAGAGCAAGGAAGAAAATCTTGTGAAATGTGAGGATATAACCTGAAAAATGACAGGGTGTGTCTGAGGCATGTAATGGATCCTGAAGGCTGACAGCAACATGGGGTTGTGAGTGCCAAACAGGAGCCATGTGTGGCAAGAGAGATAAAGAAAGAGGAGTAGGGGTGACATTTTCACACTCTTGTCCTATCATGTAAGCCAGGAGCTCCCAAATGTCTGTCAGCACGGTACAGACACACTGTTAATCACCTACTCAACCCAAGCCTGGGGATCTGGCCTTCCACAGTTAAAATTGAGAATTTTTATCTTCAACAGGAATGGCTGTCCTGAACTAATCTTCCGAATAATGGTTTAGCCCAGTTATTAAGGCTGTAGTGGCTGACATAAAACTAAATCTTTCCAACTAGTCAATTCATGGTGGAGAAGTTGGAGAGCTAGCTAAGAACTTAAAGTTTTCAAAGGCCATTATGCAATAATTCGTCTTTTGCCTACTCCAAATAAGTACCATTTGCTTCCATTCTGTGCTCAGAGACACCACACCCAAGTGCCACCTTCTGGAGTCTCTCTTACATGAAAGAGTCGTCTTAAGGACAAAATAAAGCATTAAAGTGCTGTGACGTGTACAGTATCGATGCCTCCAGTGCTGGACTATGACAAAAATACCTGAAAGAAATGACTTATGGAGGAGGGGTCATTTGTCTAACAGTTTCAGAGATTTGGTGCTGTAGGTTGTTTGATCACTTCGTGAACCCCAAGAGTGTGAGCTGGAAAAACCTTGTTTTCTGTAACCAAGAGATGGAGGAAGCAACCAGTTGATGGAGTGAACATAAGGAAGTAAAATGGAGGGGTTGGGGATTTAGCTCAGTGGTAGAGCGCTTGCCTAGCAAGCGCAAGGCCCTGGGTTCGGTCCCCAGCTCTAGAAAAAAAAAAAAAAAAAGAAATGCGGGAAAAAAAAGAAAAAAAACGGAAGTACAATGGAGGGTCTTTGAGTTGAAGGTTATTTAAGACAACGTGGAGAAGGAAAAAGAAGTGGTGTAGGAAGGTCAGTGGGGTGCTTTCCCTGCCTCTGTGATAGCAGGCTTTCACCACAGTGTCTGGCTCCTGAGTTTTCAATCCATAAACTTGAACGTTTGGAATTTTGTTTTAAAATCAACAGTTTGCTCCTCTGGCTCCGTTGCTTTTGGTTTGTGGTGAAGCAGAACATCATGATACCAAGGATCCACTGACCACATGGAAACAGAGAAATCCAGAGACAACCCAGACAAGATAGCGTCCACCAAAGATGTGTCCCCATTGTCCCATGTCCTCCAGGGTTTCGATCACCTCCCAGCAATGGCATCCAGTTAGGAGTCCAGGCATGAGTCAACCCATTGACTAAGTCAGAACCCTCATGATCAAACCATATAGCCTGATCCCTGGTGGGAGCCAGGTTTTAGCAACAGGAGCCTCAACAGCATCCATCTGCCCATCATCTGCATCCTGTGTCACTTCCTCTTGCCCTCAGTCTCATCTATGTTTGGTCCCCTCCTGCCAAAACAATACTGGTATGTCAGAAATGAAGTCCTGGTATCCTTACTTCTGTGTTTAAATTGTCTGGGACTCCTAATTGCTGAAGGAAAAAGATGTGAAAATGGTTAACAAGGCATACAAGGATCCCTGATTCAGCATCTCACAGTGTGTGTAGCCTGTATTCTGGCCATCCCTCAACAGTCCCACTTCCCACGTTGTGCCTGATCTCTTGTGTCTCCAAGTCATGGACCTGATTACATTTTCTGACAGTCTGTGCAAATATTAGTCTGCCCACTGCTTAGATACGCAAAGCACCATGATTACAATTTCTGCCCTGTCTAGTCGCTAAGTGCTTTTTTTTTATTCTATTTAATTGCTGCTTTCCGCTGTCACCATTCACCTCTGTTGTATGATTTTTCTCAAAATGCTATTAGCACATCTTCTATTAGGAAAGCTCCTCATTTTTCCAAATACTGCCTTTCTGGGTGGGACCTTCTGACTTCTCTTCTAGTCAGGGTGACAGTTCTCTACATCTAACTTAGGTCTTGTATATAGTTCCATGGGGGAGGAGCCACACCCATTCTTTTACCCATCATCCCTGCTGCTATTGTATTACAATGGGAAGATGTGGTAAGTGTGACAGACATGATTGAATTGTTTCTCTCTACTCCTTTGCTCAAAATGTGCTGGTCCTTGGCTAGGCATACCTAGTGCGTACCTTTAGCCTAGCATCTGTGAGGCAGAAAGAGGGAGACCTTGTGTCTGCAGTGTGGTCTACAGAGTGACTTCCAGGACAGCCAGAGCTACATAGTGAGGTCCCATCTCAACAACCAAAGCAAAACAAAGCAAAACAATACAAAATTTTTCTGACCCTTGGTCCTGGATGTCTGAAATTTAGGTCTGCTTACACCACGTTAAAAGCTGGCTTCATTCCAGGTCTACAACAGACTTTCTTCAATTTGAAGACATACTTTAAGGTCTGGAAAAAGAACCTTTTTTCCCCTCATTTGTTTAAATTCAAACTTACCATAAACAGCAAACAAACACGTGAAAATTCTATATATTTGTGGGCTGCCATGAGAATTTTGAAATGTATTTATTTGTATAATCGAGCCCAATATATCGGTCTTCTCAAATATTTATCATTTATGCATGCTATAAACATGAAAATGCTGTTTTCTAGCTTTGCTGAAATGAGCAGAACTTCATTTTTAGGTTCACCTAATGCACAAAAGCACCCCAGAACGTCTTCCCTCTGACTGTAACTAATAACTCTCTGCCAGTCCCCGTCCCAGTCCTCCCCTCCCCCTCTACTTTTTCCCACTTTCTGGTGAAGATCATTTCAGTTTTAACTCCTATGAGACTTCTTTATTTCAGAATCCACATAGAAGTTAGATTCCGCAGGCCTTCTCTTGTGGTGTCTGACTTGTTCACATATTCTAATGCTCTCCAGTCCCATTCATGTTATTGCAAGTGGCAAGAGTCCATCCTCTTTGGCCAAATAGTATTGTTGGGGGAGGGGAGGGGAAACTAAGGCATTTTCTTTAAGTTCTTGCTAGCGGATGGACATTTAGGTTGCTTGTATTTCTTGAGGGTCGTGATTCCTTCTTCAATGACCTGGATATTTCAATGTCTCGTCACCATACTACTTTCATTTCCTTTGAATTTGTACCCAGTAGTCGAATGGCTGGATCAGTGTAAAGATGTGAGGAATTTCTGTATGTTCATTTGCCACAGTATCTGTCCTAACATACATCCCACCAGCAGACTTCAGGCTCTATTTTCTCCACTTCTTCGTGAGCTCTTGTCATTGGCTGGCAGTTAAGTAACAGCTGTTCTTAGTAGGGCGTCTCTGTAGTCCTGATACACACTTCTCTCATAATGTGTGGTGTTGACCACTTTTCACATATCTGTTAGCCACTCTCTGTCACCTTATAAACAGGTTATCATCCTCAATATTATTTTCTACTGAGTCCCCATGCATTCTGGATACCAATTCCTTCTTAGATATATACCTTGCAAATGTTTGCAAATTCTCACACTCTCCTGTTGAGTCTGTTGAGTAGGTTATTGGCTATTCTGGTTTTTTTTTTTCCTCCCCTTCTCTGCACTGGGAATTTTCAGCTGAAAGTTCTGATTAAATGTTTCTTTGCAGATGTCTGCTCCACATGGTCTTGTTTAAGGCAAGCTCTTGCTGGTCTGTCTTCCCACTTCTTCGCTCTTCCTTTTGCTCTCCACCCCCCCTCCCCGAAACAAGAGCATGTCTTACTCCTCTCACCATACTCAATAAGATGTCTTTAAACTTTGCATATCCCACTTTTTGCCCCATGAGGCATTTCTCTGGATGCTTTCTGTTTGTTTGGCTTTAGTGTTTGTGATGCCTTGCTCTGGTGACATCCTCCTGGCTGGTCCTTTTTTTTTTTTTTTTTTTTTTTTTTTTTTTTTTTTTTGGTTAAATCTATGCAGCTTGTTAACATTCAGAAATGAGGCACCAAAGGAACCAACTGTGACCTCTAAATACATACCAGGTCCTCAGTTTAGCGGGAAGTGGGCAGAGATCCTAACCTTAATTTTAATTTATTAAGCCCCGACTGCTCCCGTTAGTAAGAGCTAACCCACGATCCATATCCTGTTTCTGTCCTAATTCTCCCCAGGGAGGTCAGTTGGTATGTGTGTTTGGCTAGAGGCTGCTTGGATGTTAGCGCTCTGATGTTCTTTTCATAAACCTCCCTGCCTCTTTAACTCTGTTTCATCTGAGTCTTAAGTGTCTCTAGAGTTCTGTGGGGTATAGGACCCAACCCCGCCAACTTGAATACTATCCCTTCTGAAGGTATGCATCTGACCTCTTACCGTGTGTATATGCATGTGTGTGTTCATGTGCCACACAATCCATAGGTTACACGTCAACACTGTATGCGTTCCTCTGCTTTCCACCTAAGTCTCACACACGGTCTTTCGCTGAACATTGAACCTAAAATCTTGACTCGATTGGCTAGTCTTCAGGCTCCTAGAAGGCGCCTGTCTCCCGCCACTCCAGAGCCTGGGTAAGAGATGTGCCTCTGTGGGTGCCTGAGACCTGGAATGAGCCCAAGCACTCTGACCTAATCAACGTCTTTGGCATCGCATTCTTCTCTCACTGTGGATGACGGATAAAACTTAAAAAGGCTTCACCCTGCATTCATAAAGCTCCAAATTCATTGCTTAGTACTATTCATTCCTATAATCGCAGGACTGAAAACGGTCAGGCAGGATGATCAGAAGTTCAAGGTCATTCTCTGCTAGGATTGGAGTGAGAGGCCAGCCACTGGAAGAAACAAAGACATAAATCACCGAACGCAATGTTCCTTTGTGTAATGGAGCTGCTCTCTCCATAGCTAGTGAACAGCCCCACACGCACACACACACACACACACACACACACTTTCTATGAATTATTACAAGGTGCTTCCATCCTCTAAATACTCTTCTATTTAATATATATTTTAGATTTCAGTTCTTCTCAGAGCTCTCATCTATTTGGAGATTAGTCACAGGAAATGGTCTCCAAACTATTTGTTGAAAAAAATAAATGAATAAAAGGGGATTGAGGAAGGAGAACACTCCTTAAGAAATGACAGGATGTGCTATTTAGCCAGTCTTTTGCATGCTGAGTACTTGTCATCCCCACCTTTCCCCAGAGACACAAGCGATCCCAAGATCCCTCCAATATTCCTTACTTTTGCAGCTACTCTAGGGAAAGCAAAGTAAATTGCATTGCCCCTAAAGGACACAAGAAGAATTTCCTTTATTTGCTGTGGTTAACCAATAGTGGAATCTGTCACCAGGGCATATCTCCTTTGGGTTAATACTAAGGAGATCAATACAAATATATTTCCTAGGGGAATCAGGGGAAAGGTAAATGACTTGATGCTGTTTCCATGGTTCCTGGAGTGGTGATACCCTCAGTTGAAAGTATTCTCCCTGATCAGAATTACCAGGAGAACTCAAACACTGTAAGCATGAAGGACTTTACCTTTTGAAAGCCGTGTGCATGTTGCAAGAAGTTGTGGATTTGTAATCATCCCAGTGGCTGGGATTATGCCAGATGCCCCTGATGAGACATTCGAGCTGAGCTCCAGAATCCAGCTGCTCTCCCGAAATCCTCCAGGCCAGGGGCTCGTGTGAAAGTCCTCTCCACAGGTAGAGAAAATGGAATCGGAGTTCCAGAGCCTTCCCTTCCTCTGTGACTCCCTGCATGGCTGAATCTTCAAATTGCTATGCCAAGCACATAAAGTAATTCACATAAGTGATAAATTTACAGGCACAACGTTCTTCCTGCAAATCTCCTCTCTCTTCCGTCTCTCCCTAAGAAAGAGAAATATAATTTCAACTTTGTCTTCCCTCTTCAAATTGTTTATCATTGCTTTAGGGTACACAAGTGAATGTGTTTTATTACTGATCTCAATTTATGCCGTTTCCAGAACTGCAATTCCAGAGCAGTTTGTCAATATTATCTTTCCAAGAGGAACCAAGCAAACTGCCAGAATGCATTTTTAATGGCCTCCTGTTGGTAATTAAAATGTCATTTATGAAATAATAGCCTGTTTGTTTTACCTGGGACGAGAAATAACTGTTCAGTTTTACTTAGGTGGCATTGCTCTTTCCATACTGAAGACCTGTATTTACAGTAATAGAAGAATTATGTATGTACTAACATGTATTGAAAACAAACATCTACTCCTGGCAACATGGCTTCCAGTGTGGAACACTCACTGGCAGTGCAGTGTAAATCACTCCTGGTGACTTTTGGCTCCTCCTTCCCCCCAGTACACTTCCCACCTTAGGAAGTAGAATCTGAAATTAGATTCAATAAAGCATTTTAATGTGAACATTGGGGAAAAAAACTCACTTCAGTTGTAATGAGTAAGTGCTTTGCCATTGTTTTAGTTTTGGATTTCCTTTGGGGATGAACATACACCATGTTATGGTTAAGTAGTCAGACCAGAGAACCATGTCCAGGTCATAGGTCAACCAGTTGTCAACTGGGAGCATTCTGAACAGGTAGTTCTGCTCCTCTGGCCTCACTTCATCCCATGGAAGGTGTGAATAGGAGCACTTACCCCACCGGTGACTTCTGGGAATTAACTTACACCAAATATTTAGGTAATAACTACTGTGTGACTTACAAACATCAGGCCAGTAAAATGTATTTAGTGTGTTCTTAAGGGTCTTCTTCAGAACACTTTGAGGAAGATTGAAAGTTACCAAGGAACGAGTGTAGGAGTTTAGGGGAAACAATAGCAATTCCTTTTGAGATAAAAACACAGGAGGATTCTGCATTAAGAAAGCATAGGTGCAGCCTATGGGAACAAGACCTGTCCTACTACCAAGGAGCGTCAAGAATTCCTTTGAGTTAGTCATCCCGATGAGGCTCAGATCATACCCCTCTTCATGCCTCACTCTCTATATTTGTAAACTAAGAGTACTACACTAAATAGATTCCAAAGTCCTTTTAAGGAAGCCTGCTAGTTCTTAACTAGTTCTTTCGAAGTCAATTCTCAATTTAAGTGTGCCACAGAAAGCTTGCCACCAAGAGAGGTATGATCACTAGAAAATGCGTAATCATAACAAGCACACCGCGTCCACTGTGAAAGGCAAGTGAGGCCGTCCAGAGTCAGTTTTAGCTCCAGATACATTTTCGTGGTAGCTAGCTTGCTAAGCATGTGCAAAGCCCTAGTATTTCCAAGTTCCCACTGTTCGCAGCCAGCACACCTGTCCCTCCGCCTTAGCAGTGCGTAAAGCAGGAAGTGCAAAGCTCTCAGTTCCGCTCCCTGTAGCCTCACAGACTATGACTTCCCTTTTACATTCATTCACACCCTGTACCGCCCACTGAGAAACCTCATCCAGGGCACATGCGTTGGCTCCCAATAAATATGTACTTTCCACTCAAGGGATTTTGAAGTTATTAATTAAATTAAATTCCTGAGGGAAAAGCCCATACATATGCATATCTCAGGATGCTAAAGTGGGCATTCACTTTGTCTATGGCAAAGCATACCAAAAGGGAGGAAATATGATAATTAAGGTGCAATATTCCTGGACCATTGTAACATAGCAGATGATAGTTAGGCTGGGGAAGTAAAAAGGACTAACATTGAAGCATCTGTTCTTGTGGGCCCAGAATCCTGGATGTTGTTCAGGGGTTTTACTTCATTAGTAGATGGGAATCATTATATTCCTTACTTTTTGTAGAAAATACGTTTTTTAAAGTTTCCTCAGTAGAGTCTCATACAGTACATACATACTGAGACAGAAAAGTCCGGCACTGTCAGAGAAGGCTTCATTGTACTTTCCAGAGGGCTTCAAGATAACACCGCTTACGTTTTCTCTAGTTCTGTTTCATTGATCTCTAACTGATACAATAAGGGGCCATTTCATACAGATTTATGCTCTTATAGATTAATAATATCATATATCCCAGTGCTTTATAGGAGCTGCCATGGGGCAGACAATACATCACATTCTTCTCTCTGCCACGGGTTCCGCTTTTATTCACCGTGTACGAGTGTGTGAGTGTGTGTATTTGTGAGTGTGTGTTCATAAGGATGTATGAATAAGGGTAATTTTGAGTGTGTGTGAGTATGTATGAGTGTGTGCATGTGTGTGTGTGAGTGTATGTGTGTGCATGTGAAAGTGTGTGAGTGAATGTTACTGAATGTCTGTGATTGTGTATTTGAGTGTGTGAGCATGTGTGTGTGTTTCAGTATTTGTATGTGTGAGTATGTGTATATATGTGTAAGAGTACATTTGAGTGTACATATGAACGTACGAATATATGTCTGTATGTTTGAGTGTTTGCGTATGTGAGTATGTGTGTATGAATGTGCAAGCATATGTGTGTGAGTGTGTGAGAGTATGTTTGAGTCTTTCTCTGTGTGTTTATATGTGTGTATGAGTGTGTGTGAGTACGTGTTTGAGTGTCCATGTGAGTGTGTGAGTGTATTTGTGTGTGCTTGAGTGTGAACATGAGTGTGATGTGTGTGAGTATGTGTATTACAACATTTTAGCTACTTTTAGGTATACAGCCCTGTGGCATGAAAACTCTTCCATGGTTTTGTAATTGTCACCAGTTTCCATCTCAAGAGCCATCTACTGGGACCACAACTTTAAATATAACAGATTCCAATTATATTTCTATGAAGTTTGGAGAAGCCTCTTTGATACTAGAGACAGATGTTTCCGCTTACAGCTGGGATCCAGGTAGAATGTAGAAGACGGCATTTCATACCACTATATAAAGTAGCATCAAACTGCTGGAGTTAATCAGCTGGTTGAGTCCAGCCTCCTGGAAACTCAGTTGGATTTTTATAAACTTGCTAATTTTTGTTTATAAATACAATCCATAAATTGCATCTACTTCAGATGATTTCAAAAAAAAAAACCAGTAACTGAAATAGATACTATTAATCGAGACTCTACAGGTAATTAAAGCTTACCTAAAGATGGGAAGAAGTAAGTCACACTTTTCAGTGAACAGCACTTTGATGACTGAATTAGCAAATATAAGTAGCAGTCAGCAAAGAACAATCAGCTACAAGAGCTCAGTGACACCTATTTCAGCTTCCCACCATGCCGTAAGGGGCTGCTAAATGTCCTAAAATAGAGCAGGCCTTAAGAGAGCTATGATGCAAGCACAAATAAAATCAGGCAACGGCAAAGGTTGGTGAGGATGTTGAGAAAGTGGATCTTCGATGCACGTGAGTTGGAAAGCAAAACTGTGCATATCTATCTTGGAAAATAATATGATAGCATTCCTACATGGTAGTTTCCATACATGCTAGCAACTCTGCTTCTTGATATGTAAATCAAATATTGAGAGTGGCTGCCCCAAGTAGGTATTTGAAAAGTGATGGTACTGCAGTGTTTGTCACAATAGCCGAAAGGTTGGAAGCAAAGTAAATGACCACGGTGGATATATGGGTAAGTAAAATATGATCTATCCGTTAACGGATGACACTGTCCTCAAACAAGGATGGAATTCCAACCTGTGGTACAGCATAGCTGTAGGGAGCAGAACAAGCCCTGAATGACTGCATGTGTGTCTTTGACATAGACAGGGCCACGTCTAGGATACCACACCCTCAGGCTCAGATCAATGTCTAATCCTTTCTTGGGGTACTGAGTGCAAGCCTTGGCAGCGTATGCAGGAAATGTCCACCAAAGCTCCCCTCTGCATCTGTACAGAGACTACTTCCTAGATTATCTAAACCAATTTCCTTGATCCATCTGCATAACATTGCCTTCTTGTTTATCTGTAAGTAAAAACCCTGCCTCCCTTTTCAGCTATATGCAGTAATCCCAGCTCTCTGTTCAACTCTCTAAAGTAAGCACGCCGAGCTTCCAGGATGATATGGATTCCCCGGCCAAGTGCGCATACCACCTGATCCCTGCTTTTCTCTTTGCATCTCTCATTTCCTCATTACCTCACTCCTCTGGTCAGATCCAAGACCCCTGGAGGCAATGTGAGGATGAATTATAGGTCTCACCCTAGAAGCTGTTATCCTAACCGAAATAAGCCCCTTCAGCACATGAATCACATGCCTAGAGCACTCAAACTCATGAGCACAGAAAACGAAGTGGTACTCATAGCAATGATAGTTTAGGAGGTTCTGGTTTGAGGAGACTAGAGTTTGGGTTTGAAGGAATAAAAAATGCTTCTGACGATGGTAGCGGCATTTGCACAGCGAGAGAGCATTCATGCCCCTGAACTGTATGCTTTCAAATGATTAAAATGCTAAACTCCATATCATGTGTGTTTTGTACCAATGAATAAAAATGGAAGCTCATCAGGAGGAAAGAAGCCCCTGCCTTAGTTCAGTCGGCCACATAGAAGCTAGAACTTACTCTACTCCTTGTCAGCCTCAGTGTTACATTCACAGTTGTTTGTGAAGACCAAAGCACTGTGTGTCATGTGGGGATGGGAATCTGAGCTCGACCTTCTGATAGGACTCCAGTCTTTCCTACTTCCTACTTTTATCAGGGCTGAGTTCAACAACCATGCTGGTTCTGAGCTGCTAACTGCACAATTCTCCAACTGCCCTGAGATGGAGGCCACTAACATTTCTGGATCTGTACTCTTATCCAGTACAAATGTTCTATTGCCTTTCTACATATGCAGTCTCCTAGAGCTAAAATACGTCACCTTACCCCCCATTTTCTAATTGGGTAATAAGCTGAAGAACAAGTAAGGAATTTGACCACAGCTGCAGACTTTTTGGCACTCAGTCATGACCTCATAATAGAGGATGTGCGTGTGTATACGGATGCTCTGTATCTCCAGATCTCCAGGTCCGAATGGCGCCGAAGATGATAGTCTACAGGATAGGCAATGTTCCTGTTTACGCTCCATGAAGTTAGAGCCTGCTCACATCCCATCACGTAAGACCAGGGAATAACATCACCCTATCAGCTCTCTCCCAGCTCTACCTGCTTTCCTCTCCTAAGGTATTTCAGGCAATCTGAGAGTCGCGGGGCAGCCATGTTCTCAGACCAGTGAATGAGGTCGGTGTCGCTGCTGTCCTTCCCGGAGTGCCTCTTGTCGACATGCCCAGTGCCATCGCCGTTTGTCTACTGGTTGCTGTGGCGCCATCAGCCACTTGCCACCCTTCCCAGGAATTGTGTGACCTTCTATACACTGTCATTTGACATCTCTATTTCTCTTCTTAGGTACCACAGTCCCCTGGGCATATATGTTGGTGCCACTTCCTTATCTACCTGCCTTCTGAGGTAGAGTTCCCTTAGTTCACCAGCACTGCCACACGTATACTCTCCATTGGCTTGAAACCTTCCACCCCAAAGTACAACGTTTGTTGGAAGTAGAAAAACCCTCTCTCCTGTTTGAATAACTCCGTTTCCGGAGCACATCAAACTCTGTGGCAAATACACTGATACAAAATAACAATATACACTGATTCCTCTGTCTTCATAAATTACCCTCACATTATGATGACATCCAGTCAATTTGAGTGGAAGTCACCAACCCATAGACCATGCCATTCCTCTGCACCGCTTTTGAAATTAATGCAAGCTCAAAGTAAATCTTCCCTCGGGTGTTATTTTTTCTGGAAGCTTCTTTTCCTTCCATGCACATGGCCTCCAGACTGGCCTGTTTCCCGATTCATATGGCTCTTCCTAACATACCAAACTTCCAGCAGCAGGCTGAGCTCAGGCTCTACCCGCGTGCCCCACTCTAAATCTGTTGTAGCATGTAAATCTCACAGAACCCAGGGATACACACAGCATCTTGCACAGTTTAAAGATATGGAAACTGAGTGGCTATGTAACCTGCTGTTAAACAGCCACTCTGTTAACGTTAAATGCTAAAACATCTAGTTAGCGGCACATCAAGATTTGAGCTAACGTAAGCTCTGTAACCACACTACCTCACCTCCTAGCTCAGAGCCTTGCCTAATCCCAGCCACCTGCCTCAGTCACCTAGCACAGCAGTGGAACATCTAGGCTACTGCTCCTGGTGAACCTAAATGCTATTCCTTCCTCATTGCCCTCTTTGCCCATGAGCTCTGTGATTATGCCACCCAGAGAACCTTGGGGACCTCAAAATGTTGTTATGTGGGAAGGTAGCATCGTTCCCTTCCCAGAAGAGTCCTCCCGAAGTCCAACTGTTCTAATATCCATTCCTTAGGACTGGCTCCTGCTCTAATTAAAAATGTCTTTTCAAGGAAGTTGGATGCTCTCAGGAGCCGAGCTAGCTCAAGCCACTCCACTGATCTGGGCCAATGATGTGGAAGCACTGTTTGTTATATGTTTTGGTTAGCTGTTTTCCCATCACACCTGGATTATGTAAGCTGTGCTTGGCAACCTCTGCTACTTGCAAGGACTGATGTGATTTATCCTGTCAGGGCATTGGAGCTCAGTGCAGGAAGCCAAATTGTCTCCATTTGGCTCCCACTGAATTCTCCAGCATGACTCAATTAGCATAAACAAGAGAATTGAAACTCACCTGTAGGTTATCATCCTATTCTTTCCCGCCAGCATGTGATTGTTCGCCTCAATACTGGCCAGCACATCATGATTCTAATTATACACATATCAGAGGCAAACCTTCATTAGCAGTTTCCCCCGGGGGAGTTCAGTTGGGACTTGTAGACTTTGGGGTTGTTGCTCTCAGCACCCAGAATGGATCTCGCCTTGCCTTCCTCTCTCTGTTTACAGAGATTTGTCTTAAGCTCATTTGGGGAAGCTTTTTGATTTTTAAAGAGTGATGAAGAAAGGCGTGTTTTTACCCCCAAGAGGCTGAGTTTTAGTTTTAGATATATTTTTGTTATAAATTATTATAGCAAGTCATTTCAAAGTGAGCTATTAATAAACAATCCCTATTCACCTCTGCGTTCATACTTCTTAATTAGTGACCAGAGGGGCAACTGGCATCTCCTTTGAGTTTCTACTGATGATAAGAGGACCTTGAAAACTTAAATCTAGGAAGTACAAAAAACAACTAATTAGGGGCAGCTGCATGCCAACACTGACAAGCAAGGAGCTGAGTCTGGTGGCACACGTCAGTAATTCCAGCAACCGGTGGGCTGAGGCAGGAGGAGCATTAGTTAAAAGACAGGCTCAGCCTCAGCCTCAGCCTCAGCCTAGTGACATAAGACCTTGTCTCAAGAAGGAAAACAAATAAACAACCACAGCTTGGAAACTAAGTGAAATAGACTTATGTTCTATGAAGGAATAAGAATGAGTACAGGAATGGATGGATGGATGGATGGGTAGATGGATGGATGGATGGATGGGTAGATGGATGGATGGGTAGATGGATGGATGGACGGATGGATGGGTGGGTGGGTGGATGAATGGATGGATGGATGGATGGATGGATGGATGGATGGATGGATGGATGGATGGATAGATGGATGGATGAGTGGATGGATGGATGAGTGGATGGATGGGTGGATGGATGGATGGATGTGTGGATGGATGGATGGGTGGATGGATGGATGGGTGGATGGATGGATAGATGGGTAGATGGATGAATGAGTGGATGGATGGATGGGTGGATGGATGGATGGGTGGATGGATGGGTGGATGGATGGATGGGTGGATGGATGGATGGGTGGATGGATGGGTGGATGGATGGATGGGTGGATGGATGGATAGATGGGTAGATGGATGAATGAGTGGATGGATGGGTGGATGGATGGATGGGTGGATGGATGGATAGATGGGTAGATGGATGAATGAGTGGATGGATGGGTGGATGGATGGGTGGATGGATGGATGGACGGACGGACGGGTGGATGGGTGGGTGGATGGATGGATGGATGGATGGATAGATGGATGGATGGATGGATGCATGGACTATGCCTGTACTGGTAACCTTCTCTGGAAAACCTCAAGATACCCAGAGTTGTGCCTTAACAATGCCCTATATCCTTCTCAATCCAATCAGGTTGAAAATAAGGATTAGCCATCACACTGAAGCACATTGAAGACCCAGGCAGCTCATCGCAGGGCCATATTCAGAAACACCTGTCTTTCTGATGTGCTAATAAGCTGTTCACCAGTCCCATTTATCTTCTAACATCTAGCTCTGCTTCCAACTCCATTTTTCCTACCAACAATCCTTATTATTGTTGTTCACATAATGTTAGTCACTTTGACGAACATATCCTGAAAATCGATGCTAAGTAAACACTCACCCAATAGCCATCCAATTCTTGCAGAAGCAACAATAGAACGTGTGTACTCTGGCTCAGTCGCTGTCTTGAAAGAGCTTACTGGGTTCCAGACTCCTTCCTTAGGCCATTCTATCATTGTCAGCAAGGGGCTTCCAGTGTCAAGGAGCTAGAACAAGATTGCTTATAACATTGTCACTGGCCCAACCACTCATATCTACATTGCATTTCCCCAAATGTAATTTTTTATTTTCTTCTATATCCTGGGTAATACAGTCCCCTTCATTTATACCGCACAGCCATTTTATAGAGCCCACATTAATAAGCTTCTTTCAGTGTGGAGAAGGGTAATATTTATGAGCCACAGATCTTTTTGCGGCATTCCTATCTAATGGCTCCTCGAAGCACTGCATACCCTATGGCTGAAGGTTTTCGTGGGCTTTTCCTTACTTGCTACATTTTTTAATGGTGTCTTTTGCTGGTCTGATAGGGAAGCACTCATTTTTCACATGATAAGGTTCAGAACACACTCCTAAACACTACAACCACTTGGCATTTGAGAAAACATCACGAACATGAATGGAAAACTGATGAATTCCCCTCTGCCCTTTCTCCCCTAAAGCAAGAAGTCATAAAACCTAGAAAGGATTTTCTGACTTTCCCCTGAAATAGTTCAAAGGCCCCCACATGAGATGTGCTGTCACGAACCCAGACAATCGGAGTGTCCTTATCTTGGAAGACACAGGGATACAGAGTGTAAGCAGACAGACTTTAGAAGTATCCGTCTTACAATTACATCATGCCCCTGCATCCGATCACACCTATGCACAACTGCCCACTTCTTCATCAGTATAAAAGTCAGTGTCTGTGGTTGCTTGGTCTCATTTCCACGTGGAGGCTCCTATGCCGCTTAAATATATATTTACATGATTAGCATAAAGGATAATATTTTAAAATTATATTGACTAGGAGGACTAAGGATACAACTACATGTTTACTATAAGATCCCTGAGAAAGCACATAAAGATCACAGCACCAGTGGCAAATGATACCAGTTAGCACTGGTGAGCTCTAGGAGAAGCGTTTGTTCTCTTAATCTACTTTTTCTATAGAGGGCTCCTGTTGAAGTCAGCAGTTTCGGTCTCAAGAAAAGACATTTCTCTTCACCTAAATGCCAAACTATGTAAATAATGCGAAAACCCGTTATTCCTACAATTTTGGTTAACCAGTGTGTGACTTCATTCTTGAGAAAGCAGCCTGGAAATGATCTTCCTTCTGAAGAGCTGATGATGTGCCCACACTCTATTGTGTTGTGTCAAGCTCTTTGCCTGGGCCAGCTTTTGCCATTGTTTAACTAGAAAGCATGAGAGAATAAGCAATGGTACTAATGACTCTCTCTCTCTCTCTCTCTCTCTCTCTCTCTCTCTCTCTCTCTCTCTCTCTCTGTGTGTGTGTGTGTGTGTGTGTGTGTGTGTGTGTGTGTGTGTGTTGGGGGGCGCAGTTTTCATGGAAGAGCCGTAGCATTTCCTCATTCTCCCCTCACTGGTCCACTGTTGTGTCCATAGTCTCCAAGTAAACGCTTGCCTAGACCTCACAACGCTACTTAGTAATGCCACTACTATCTCTGTATGGTATTCTTTTGAGGGTTTTATTTTAAGGATGCAGCAAAATTTTGTATTCCCATTTACCCATCAATATAATGGAAATATTGAAGCTGACAACTAGGCTACTTATCTACTGATTAGAAATCTTAAGGCATTCAGAGTAAACTGTCATCCTCGCGTGTGTTCCCATTGGTCAGAAATGGGATCGAAAATAGATGTCTGTCTACTCAGTAGGTGTGGATGGGTCAGGCTGAACATGTCCATGATTTTAAGTCAAAATAATTTCAAAACAATATAGAATAATGTGGTTGATTCTTTTCCCTAGTCAGAGGCTTGTAGAAACTGATTCATAAGAAACTCTCTGTAGTCTTTCTATTCTAAATCACCTATTTTGACAGAGGATACTTTCAGTATTTGTTTGTTTGTTTTTACTTTTTATTGGCCTCACACCCTGTCTGGGCGGGACTGGTGGTCATCTCAGGCTTGTTTTTTTTTTCTTTTTTTTTCCAGGATCTTTTGACTACTAATCACTCGGATGTTCACAGGTTAGAACACTGAGCATAGACATAGCCTCTGTCCTCTCTGCCACTTACTGAAGCATGTGTGACACAATGGCTACCTGTAACCCCTCTAAAGGAAGAGAGGATTCTTATAAAAATGCTTCAAGACTCAGCTGCTAAAGCAGATCAAGATTTTTGTAGGTTACAGGAGATATCTAGTCTGCGGGCAATTCTACAAGAGGTGGCTTTGAAGCCCAGTTATACAGTATCTTCCTCAAAGGACAATAACTTTTAGGGACATACTAAGGGACATGCAAAGGCAGTAACTTGTGGGAAGGCAAACAAATGGTAGCGGAAGCAAATCAAGGAAGCCTACTGCTGATTCCTGACACCATCTAGAGGCCTATAGACACTTGTGTTCAATATTTAGTCAACATTCGGATCCCCTGGCAGAAGGTAAAGCATGATACATTTTGTAGTTGCAAATCTGTGTCCTCCTTTTAGGCAAATAGAGGGAGGTCAAAGGTTATTGTATCTGCTGCATTTTTACTGTTTTCAGCTCAGCATTCCTCTTACTTTAGAGAGACATCTTGATTCCCACACTATGAGTTCTTGTGTGTCGCTAACTAGTCCTTCAAAGGCATTCGGTGTGTACTGTATGACACTGTGGTATTAGTCAGTGTGCATGAGACCGGGAACATAGCTGGAGATCTCATCAGTACTAGAGATGTGGTGCAGCTCCTAGTCTAGGACAAAGGATGGCTGTGTCTGAGGAAAGTTCCACGAAGCCTTTAGCCACAGAGCTGAGACCTTGCCTGTAAGCAAAAGGCTTAGTGATCCCTGCTAAGGATGCAGGACCTGAATGGAGACAACTGTGAGCAGAGGCCTCTGGGAGCCATGGAAGAAATGTGCCAGGAGGAGAAAAGGTTTCTGTGGAAGACTGAAGATATTTGGCTTTGTTCAGACTTCACCAGAACAAAGAGGAGAGAAAGCCCTCCTTCCCAGTGAGAGCCCTGAACAGTGGCTAATAAACTAATTAGCATTTCAAACAGAGGAATAAAGGTGCTAACAGCCCTTGCTCTGGGAAGCAGGGTGAGAAGGCATTGCAGTTCTACTCCACTGAGGCAACCTTTCTTCTTTCCCTTGCCCTCTCCTACTATGTGTGTCTGGAGGTGATTTCATTCTCCTTCTTATCTTCCTCTTTCTTTTTATTTATCTTTTATTGGTGTGTGTGTGTGTGTGTGTGTGTGTGTGTGTGTGTGTGTGTGTGTGTGTGTGTGTGTGTGTTTAAATTTCTCAGCCTGGTAGCCTGATAGTGGTGGCTACAGCCCTTCATCCCAGTACTAGGGAGGTAAAAGCAGGCAGGTCTCTAGATCTGCAGCCAGCCAGAACCACAGAATGAGTTCCACAACAAGTTTGGAGAAATCCTGTCTCCAAAGGCAAACAAATAAAAGTCTCTCCTTGCATAGAGCTTAGAGAACCTTATGGAAGAATTGCAGAGGGTATGTGTGTGTGTGTATGTGTGTGTGTGTGGGGGGGGGGATTGAAAGCCCAGAAGGAAATAAAACTCCACAGTAGACCAACAGAGTCAACTAACCCTTGGGGCTCTCAGAGACTGAACCCCCAACTAAAGAACATATGTGGGGTGGACCTAGGCCTCCCTGAACATATGTAGCAGATGTGCAGCTTGGTCTTCATGTGGGTCCTGAACAACTGGAGCTAGGGCCATCCCAAAAGCCATTGCCTATGTGTAGGATATGTTCTTCTAACTGGGCTGTTGTGTCTGCCCTCAGTGGGGGAATATGTGCCTAGCCTAGAAGAGAGGGTTGGGGGGATACCCAGTGGGGATTCCACTCTCTCAGAGAAGTGGAGGGGGATATAGGAAGAGGGATTCTGGAAGGGAAAGCAGCAATCAGATGTAAAGTGAATTTTAAAAAAAAGTTTCTCCTTTTTCATTTCTTCTCTTTTGTCACTTTCTGCATGATTTTTCCATCCACAGGACTAGTATAGACATTATATTAGTATGAATCTATGTGCCTCTATTTACTTTATGGAATGTGTACATAATTTATCTTTTTATATATACTATTTTCATTTCATGGCACACTCTCGAAGCCCAAACCATGCCACTAAAAGCAGAAACCTTTGTCCTCCCCATGGTCTTTTCTTCTTAGGATCTTCTTCCTTGATGTCTATTGACTTTGAGCTTTTAATCCTCATCATAAACACAACAATATACTACTACTAAGCTTTAATAATAATAATACTATGACCATCCAAACAAATGCACTTCTATTCCCCCAAATTTTTAATACTTGAAATGAAAGCTAATATGATGCATACGCTATAGGGTATATCATTGAAAGCATTTTTTCTTTGGCCCTTTATGCATAATTTGTGACCACTTTATTAATGGACCCTAAAATAAGGATATAGATCTCAAGTTTAAAAGTTTGTGATACAATCTAGTTTCCTTAAAAACTGGAGGTAATTCTCCTGGAGAAATAGTATAATATGTTACACTTTATTCTAAAGGAAATAACATCGACAGAGCAACAGTTCTCCTCACAGACTTTCAGGTTTTATGCTGGTTTCTGTTTCTCATCCAAAGCAGTCCTGTTGCTGAGCTCTACCAATGCCAGATCTGCCCAGCCCCTCACCTGCTGCTGTGGTTTTCATTCAGGACAGAGCTCTGCTTGTCCCCTCACGTTGACAATCATTTTTATTGTTTATTCATTGATCACATCAGCCAGTGCTAATCGTCTCCTAAGCCGTGTCTACAATTCCTAGTCACTGTGTGGCCTGCACGTTTATTCTCTATTTTTATTGGATTAAATGCTAAATGTAAATAAAACAGGAAATAACTTACTTCAGAGTCTCAGTGTGAGGAATACAGGGTTAAGTGCATGGTAACTTTCTCTAGCTATAACTGATACCTCGCAGATAGAAAAGATTAAAAGGAGAGAAGCAAGTTTATTTAATGATGTTCTCATGGCATGGACGCCTTCAGAAATGAAGACCTATTCAACCCAAGTCCAACTGAAGAAGTGAATAGTTGTGGTGAAATATGACTGGGTATCAAGGTAGTACTTCAACGGGAGAACCTGAAGGGAGCTGACCAGGGCTGCTCACTCAGATGCTTCCTGAGCTCTATGTGCGGCAAACATTCCCAGGCCTGTGCTCTTCTGACTGCCTTCTGTGGGAAGTGGATGAGAGAACCTTCCTATGGCTCATGGCTTCCTTCCAGGGAAGGGGCTCCTGGTGTCTATGACTCCTTTCATGGAGAGAAGGAGTGAGGCAAAGACAGGAAGAGGCACCAACAGCCTTTGCTTCTGACCTCATAGCTTCCTTCAATTTGAAACACTCAGCACACCAAGATACCAAGTTTAAGTTTTACATACTCAGTCCTGACAGCAATATCAGAATAACAAATTCAAGCACATACCTCCTTTTCAGCTCCCAGAGGAAAGTAGCAGATTGTGAATGTCATAACAACCCCACATGTGAGTATCCCAGAACATTAGACACTATGCGTCCCAAACCCTAGTTAACTTATCTATAATCTTGAAGTGGTTATTGGTATACAGCAAAATAAGAAAGAGAATGCATTGTACAACGGTGTATTCTTTTGTTTGTTTTTAAGTTCCTCCTCCTAGATTTAAAATACGGCCTTTATTCTACTGCTGTGGTAGTGTGTGTGTGTGTGTGTGTGTGTGTGTGTGTGTGTGTGTGTGTGTGTGTGTGGTGGGGTATTATACATATGTATATATATGTATATTATATATGTAATCTAGAATTAAAAAGCTGACAAAAATATTATATATGTGTGTACTTAGGGCCTGTCTTCCTCTTAGGATCCTAAGAACGATGTGTTAGCACTAACGAGCATGTGTTGATACGCTGTAATTAGCTTATACATATGTGATTCAAGGACCCAGTGCCCTTCCTCTGTTCTAGAAGATCACACAGGGTACTCCACTGTGTTGAGTTATTGTGGATTGATGTCTAAATGCAGGCGAGTGCAGGCACAAAACAAAACAAGGCCTGTGATTGGGCAGTGAAAAAGAAAGGTGGGGACAGAGTGTTTGAAAGGTGGCAGAGAGAGGAGGAAGCAGAAGAACCAGGATGGAGGCAGAGAAGGACGACCCAGACCCATGTGGCTTTAAATAGCCACAGGTAGATATGAATATCTTATAAGGGACGTATTTTTACAGGACAATTTGCCTGGTAGGAAGTTTATATCAGTATCAATTGGCTTTGAGTTTATTGTGTGGACATTTTGTGGGGACAGAATTTACGGATATAGATATAATTGATATATTACAAGTTTCTAGAGTTTGGATTTTGTCCAGTTGCTGGGAATTGTGACTATAACCACAGGAGGCAGAGGCTGGGAATGTGAGCAGGGTCTGCAGCAGAGAGCCATGTGATAGGCGGTCTCTGCACGGGGCTGGCGTGCCAGCAACCTGCCATGGGGCTAGCCATGGAGGCGGAGACACCACCGGGGACAGAGAGTAGCAGGAAGTAGCATGGCTTGACACCTGGTGCCCTGCATCACATCTTTAATATTTCCCATAACCACTTGCCAGACTGCCCTTTTCTACTTTATTTATGATATACATGTACTATTAACATACATAGTAATAGTATACATTCGGGTTTCCGAAAGATGATTTTTTTTTCAGGTACGCCATGATCTCTGACCATACTCACAGCTCGAACCTTCCTTTCGCTTCACCCACCCCCATTATTCTCCTCCTTTCCCTTGATTTTCTTTATGCTTTATTCACCAGTTTTTAGAAAATCTCTTTTCAACGTGTGTATTGAGGTATGAGATTATGCTCAAAGTACACTATATGCACATATGAAAATGATCTTTTAAAATCCTGGGTAACTTTTTAAAACCAGAGGGCTGTTGCTGAGTGACTTAACTGCACTATTAATTAGGTTCTATTCTAATCCATCTCATTCGATTTCATTGATCTAGAAGTCCATATGGTGCAAGTACATGGCTGTTCCCATCCCTGTGTCTCTTTAGTATGTCTTCAAATGAGACACTGATAATTCCCCCAGATTTCTTCTTACTCTGCATTGCTTTGGCCCCTGTGGAACGTTTGTGGTTCCCCATGATTCTAGGATTATTTGTTTGATTCATGTACAGTACATGCTAGGGTTTTGGAAGAGATTGCATTCAGTTTATTGTTTACTTTTGATAATGTCGCGTCTTCCATTATCTCCATCTGCCAAACCAGGAACACGTAAATGCTATCTATGTCTAATCCTTGAGTTGTCTTCAGTTTCTTTCCTCAGTGTCTTAACAGTGTTCATTCTGAAGTTCCTCGCTTCCTTGGTCAGGTTTTCTCCTTGTTCTTTGGGGTTATTTTGTTTCCAAGATATTTTTGAATAGTCTTGTTCATCTGATTTCTTCGAGGAATGTTCATTATTGGTAACTAAAAAGCTATTAACTTGGGGAATATTGAGTTTGTATAGCGATTCGTGCTCGGGGAGGAAGCATGAGATGAATGCTGCCCCCCAGCTAGCATTCCCATATTTAAAAATATTTATGTATATGTGAGCATCTGTGAGTTTATGTGCACCATCAATGTGCACATTATCCATTGATAACAGCTAAGGGCACGGGGTTCCTTGTCTAGTTCATGTTTTCAGCCATTTACCAGAAAATGACTCAGTTAGCACAGAGAAGGAGAGGTAGACACAAAAGTCACACCTCTTACCAAAGGATCTGTTTGCACCTGATGCCTGCTGGGAAAGGATAGGTCAGGTTCTGCCAGCGCAGTGCTACTAGGTATATTAACCACTCTGAGGGAAGGTCCCGTGCTCAGGAACAGATCTCCAGTACAAAACAGACTCCATGTTTGTTTTATGGTGGTTGTTTTGTGTGATTTTTGTTTCATTTTGTTTCAGTATTTTCTATCTTATTTGCCTTTTTTTTAACTTTGCTATTTTGAAAGAGGTGGGGATGTAGGTAAGGAGGGGAAGAGGCAGAAAATGAGGAAAGGAAAAAGGAAAGGGGGAGAATTAAGTTTGACGGTTAGGAAGGCGGAGAGTATCTGGGAGGGTTTGAACAAGGGGAAATATGAAAATATATTGTATGAAAAAATAATTAAAAATCACCTGTGACTCAGGATATCTCAGACTTATGGTTTTAGTACTGAAAGTTTTGAAAAGTAATGCTCAGGTATTGTATAGAGTGACTCTAACTGGGTTTGTTTTGGAAGCTTCTCATGGGTTCCGAGGAGCAAGACTGCGATTCCAATCTCATTAAGTCAGAGCAGAGGTATGAAGATTATTAGGACTTGAAGCCATTGAGATCATGCGTGACGACTACACGGCTCAGGGTTCTTCACTGCAGCGTCACCCGAGTTCTCAGCCACTCCAGTCCTTTCTCATCCTAGAACCTCAGAGAAAGCGAGGTTGTTCAGCCCATATGTAAGGGAAGTGGGGATGGTGCTTCACTTCCCTGAGGGAGTTATATGCATAAATTGCTAGAATTCTACACAGTACATTTGAGCATTCTTAAATTAAATTGGGATATTTAATTTAGGCTTTGGACTATGATCTAATAATTGGTTATTTTGTTCCTCTCAGTTTGTCCTAGCTACTAGCATATTTATTTATTTATTTATTTATTTATTTATTTATTTATTGCCATTCTTGAAGTTGATCTCATAGCTTTATGCGAGCCAGGCACACATGCTACCCCCCAGCTCCATCCTGAGTCCTGCATCGATTGTAAATTGAGAGGCCGGAGGGATGCCTCAGCACTTAAGACCACCAGCTCTTCCAGAGGTTTGAATCCCAGCACCTCCAGAATAGTTCACAATGATTGGCAGCTTCATTTCCAGGATATCTGCAGCCCTCTTCTGACCGTGCCAGCACCAGGCATGTATACGATATGTGTCCTTGTATACAGGCAAAACACCTGTACACGACGATTCAGTAAAAGGAAATGAATAAAAGTGATATTTGAAGGTTGTTTTGCTTAATATTGTTATGGGGCCAAAATATGTAATAAGCCCGTGCTTTCGCTGAAGAGAGATTCCTTGGGGATGCACTCCCCCCCCCCCAACAAAATAGAGAATTGTGAGCTCCAGTGATAGACATCTTTATAGAAAGGGACATTAGATCTTTTCCGACTAAGAATTCACAGAAATGGCATTACAGTGGAAGCAGAATTTAAGTACACTGTTGAAATTTTGTGAAGATAGGGCTTAATCTATTTACCGAAGCTGATTGTTTGAGTTGATAGCCATTCTCTGCAGACAATGATGCTGTTTTATCATGTTGCAGACACCTAATATTGTAAGTGGAGTTCAATTCAATACTGCCTTATCATCACCATGTCTCATAAACTTCACTGTAAATCATGTTCATCACTCTTCACTGACGGCAAGGATATAATTCTATTTCGGAGAGATTCAGAGTGGGTCACAGTGTTTCCTGCTTCCGGAAGGTACCATGGATGCTAATTGCTTGATTTTGTATGCTTGCACTTCCCCAGGGTCGGGATTCACATATATTCAGTCAAGCAGCCATTAAGTAGCTTTTAATCAGCTACAGTTCCGTCCTTACCAGATAGCTGCAATTTCCCTTGGATAGGAAGTAAAGTCATCCATACAGTGAACACGCGTGCAGATTTCTTCATATTCCTCAAGCGCTACTGAAATGACAATAGAAATAGGAAAGTATAGAATCCTGTATGAAAAGGGACCGGTGAAATGATGAGCCCAACAGGAGCTAAAAGGAACACTGTCTCTAATGACAGTATCAAGATAAACAGTACCAAAATGGAAACGCTGGCCAGTAGGAGTGCTGCGATGCTGGTGAGGAACAAGTTAGTGTCCTCCCCCTGCCTCCCTCCTTAGAATCTGAGAGGTCATAGGAATGGGAAGCAGTGGGTCTGTTGAAGGTGGGGTAAAGCATAGACTTCAAACAGAATTACGAAATGTCAGAAAGCTCACCGCCTGAGACCATTCTCCATCTCTCCCACCAGATCCTCTTTCTTCCTCAATGTAGCCAAATATCGTATGACAATTTACTGGAGAAGTTTCACCTCAGAAACTAGGGTCTGGCGATGGGCATTGCAATGGACAATGCTCAGAGCCAGCCTGAACACAGGAGGATAAAGAAGGCTCCATTTCAGCCTAGCTCCGAGGAGACTTAAAGGCAACTCAGGGGCCAACTGTTCTTGATACTCACCAGGACCCCCCACTTCCAGAAAAATGCAACTCTATTCCAGGCAAGGTCCACTGAGAACTGTTGACAAATCCCACCCAGTCACGCCATGGGGCCGACACTTTCCTCATCTAATTTGAAAGTATAGCAAGGCTCATTAATTTGATCAACCCTCAAACGCGAAGGACAAAACCCAAAATGAAGAGCCAAAGGAGGCTCAACCAGAATTGAGAGCCGAAGACAAGGCAGGGATGAACATAGAGCAAATGTGTATATTTCATAATATAGCAGGAATATAGAAGGAATCATTTAGCATCAGAATAAGAAGGAGCAATGAGAGCCATTTTAGAGTGAGACCTTAAAAAGGTGTAAGAATGTTATTGAGGTAAAGGAATGGTCATTTGCCGAGAAAGCAAAAGATGACTGCACAAAGCCTGAGTCACTTCCAGCCTGAGAGTCCCTGAAGGAGAGAGTAGAGGACTCCATGGAAGAAGTCCCCAAAGAAGAAAAAACTCTAACGTTAGTTACCTCAAGAGTCGTTGGCCTGCAAAAGTTAGGAAATAGTCCCCAGCATACATCATTGTGAAACTTTAAGGCACCAAGGAAAAGAAAAAGTGTGAATGGTTTCAGAAAGCAAAAACTGCCTATTCAGGATAAAGTGCTACACTGACTCTGAACAATACCACAAACGAGAAGACAGTAAAAGAAGGCCTTCAGAGTCTAAAAGAACCAATTCTTCACCTAAAAATACAACAAAAATGGCAGGTAATGATGTAATATTATAAACCTAAAAAAGAGTTTTCAAATATGGAAGGAGTCGAATTATTTACCTCTTAAAGGCTGTTGCTTAGAAAACTAGAGTCTTCCAAGAACAAAAGTTATAGATGGGAGCCAAAAGTTTCAGGAAACTGATCCATTCAGTACAGGACCAATCAAGGAGCCAACAGAAAACTATCCTGTTATGAAGAAATCGAATCTAAATGCTGAATAAAAAAGAAAATAACATAAAAAAGAATAAACTACCTTTCTGATCAACAAATATTATGTAAGAGAACCAATGACTCTCCTTCTGTAATACATCAACAGGAATATCCAAAGAGGCTAGCCCAAGGTTGGAGGGTTCAAGGGTTCAATTGTTAAGAACACATACTGGTTTTGAAGAGAATCCGTGTTTCGTTCCCAGAACCCACCGATGTCTGACTACTTCCAACTAAGTGTAGCAGTAGTTCCATGGGAATCTGATGCCTCTGACCTCCACAGGCGTTTGCAACTCTGTGGACATAAGACACATACACATATAATCTAATAAATATATAAATATAAGAATAGTAAGATAAGAAATGGAAACAAAAGTTAAAATTCTCAAAACAAACTCCAAGCTAGTTATCAGAGAGTAGTAAAGAAATTACTTTTACCTTTAGAAGCTTGGTAAATTTATTTGTTCAAAATGTGTGAAAATCTGTCTTGTAGGAAAATGTTAAAACTTGAAGCTTAGTTAAAATGTTAAATGGTAAAACTTAGGCTTAGTGTTCAAGGGCACGGTGGCTCACAACCATCTGTAACTCCCCTTCCAGGGGATCTAAATCTCCTTTTGGCCTCCATGAGCACCAGGAACATATGTGATATGAATGCATACATCTAAGTGAAAAGCTCATACACATAAAACAAAAATAAGATTTTAATGTTAAAAGTTTTAAATCCTCTATAAGAATAAACCTCTGTTACAATATTCCAGAAAGATCATCTAGTTTCAGTTACTTATTGCTGTTCATTAAATCAATCTAAAATCTGTGACTTACAGTAACATTATTTAAAGTTTTCCATGACTCAGAGCTAGAGCCCTGGTTCGTCAGCTAAGAGTACTGGCTTTTCTCACAGAGGACACACATTCAGTTCCCAGCACCCACATGACAGGTCCCAACCACCTATAACTCCAGTTCCAGGAAATCTAACACTTACTCTGACCTCCCCGGCTTCCTTCTTGCACATGGTATACACATGTACACACAGACTCACTCATACAAGCATGCATAAGATTAAATAAATACTTAAAACTTTCCCCATGATTCTACTAGTTTTCAGGTCTTAGCTAGACTCAGTTGGGTAATTATTCTGTGACCTACTATGTTGACTAGCGGTGAGCCATATTCTCAGGTGTGCGATTTCGCTTTGTATATGGTATCTATCTTCCTCCTGGACTATCCATCCACATAGCCCTTTCTCTCAAGACAGCTCAAGGGCATCCTTTGTTATTAAGAGGAACACTACAAGATGTTCTGTTTGTCTAAGAGATGGTCGTCCTGCTATGGCATACCTTCCTTGCCCAAACAAGTCAGAAATTAAATTCAAGTCAATAAGATAAAACTCATGAAGGATGTGAATAGGAGAACATGGTTCATGAAAAAGCACGTGATGGATGTGTGCACTCTACTGTGCTTTATTTTATTTGAATATTTTTAAGGATAAAGTATAAGACATGACATACTCGAATTTTATCCATAAATAAATCTTAATAATTGAATTATAAACTATGTGAAGCGCAGCAGGGGCCAGGGAGTTAAACCTTTACTGATTCACTAAGTTGATAGAAGTGGCAAACAGATTCATTCGTCCTTCTGAATTCTCTAACCTCTTCTTTAGTGTCACAAGTCAGCCTTTGCGTTCCTTGTGCTTTATGGTGTTACAGACCATTTGCTTATCAAGCCCTATCGACCATTTTCAGTCTGTATGTGTTTACAAAGATTTGAAGACCATTGGACTCACACTGAGAAGTAATATGTGCCGAATTTCAGTGCATGATACAACTTTGTCACATAAAAAAGTGAAATTTAAAATTCCTTGGAAACTTCCCAAAGCTACAGAATAAATATTGCCAGAAATATATAGTCTGGTTTTGCAAAAAAAAAAAATCTAAACCTCATCTTTAATACCAGATAATTAGAGGTGGATTCTAATTCATTAGACAAACCATAGACTAGAGACTGGAAACTCATTATGGAGAACAAAAGTCTCCTCTTCCCTACATATATTTTTCTTAAACTCTACATTTTCTTCCTCTCTTATCTTTGTCTTTTGTTCTTATTAACAAATAGTAAAAAACCAACTTAATGTAATTTAATTTTCCATAAAATATCTTGACTGTTACTTGTGCTATTAAACTGTTCTTGTCGTTGTAGAACACCCAGCATGGCTGTTATAAATGACTCAGAGCCCTTTCCAGAGATCAGATGCCCTATATACACGTTCATAGTAGTCCGCAACCCATTTAAATGGTGTTTGATCTGGCAGAAGTTGCTATTTCAAGGATCTTGGAGCCATCATAAATTTGGATACCACCCTTGCTTACTGGGTTTCAAATTCCCCAAATGTTCTTTATTGAAATCCAATATTCATTCCAAAGTATATTATACTGAATGCAACTTAACAGAGAACAGGATCCAGAATGTTCCATTTTCCCCAGTCACTCCAGTTAATGATAAGAACTAGACCTGGAGAACACAGTTGATTGGATTATCCTCTCTCTCACTGTAAATGCTATATCTGCAGGAAACTTATCAGGTTTCTTTATCATTAATTTACACATTGGGAAGTGAAGGCTACTGTAATTCCAAAACACACCAGGGGAACTTGTTTATTTAAAGTAAATCAACATGACAGAGAGCATTTTTCCTTCAAGAAGATAACAGTGATTATGAAACTGGCCTGTAAATGAACACAGGACTGAAACTTGTACAATTTTATTTATGCAGACTAAAACATGTGCAAACTTAAGTAACCAAGATTTGCCTCCATCTCAGAATTCTTATTTATTTAAAAAAATTTTGATATTGAATTGTTACAGCTCAACTTGTCATGTCAAAACCTAAGGCTCATTGCTGACAAATTCATTGTGAATGAATTTAAGGCACAGAATAATGGGAAAGGAATCCAAAGTCGGATGACCTCAAAACCCACAAGCAAGAGGAGGCATAGTTGACATCCAAACCTGAATTCTATTGTACTTTATGTTGCTATTGTTCAAGGCCGAGCCTTTGGGGATTAAGACTTTCTGGCAGTCCTTTCTCCAACTCCTCCATTTGAGACTCCATTCTCATTCCAACGGTTGGCTGTGAGCATCCTCCTCTGTATTTGTCAGGCTCTGGCAGAGTCTGTCAGGGGACAGCTATATCGGGCTCCTGTCAGCAAGCTCTTCTTGGCATCCCCAATAGTGTCTGGGTTTGGCAGCTGTAAGTGGGATGGAAAAAAGACTGAAGGATCTGAAGGGGTTTGCAGCCCCATAAGAACAACAATATCAACCAACCAGACCTCCCAGAGCTCCCAGGGACTAAACCACCATCCAAAGAGTACACACGAAGTGACCCATGGCTCCAGCCATATGTGTAGTAGGGAATGGCTTTGTAAGGCCTCAGTGGGAACAGAGGCCCTTGATCAGGTCAAGGCTCCCCAGTGTAGGGGAATGTCAGGGTGGGGAGGTGAGAAGGGGTAGGGTTTCTGGAAGGGAAACTGCGAAAAGGGATAACATTTGAAAGGTAAATAAAAAATACCCAATGAAAGAAAAACGAAAGACTTTCTGACAGTCACCCTTTCTTTACTCCGCTTTCTTACCGTGGTCTATGAAATCATAGCCAAATGGGAAGCCAGAGAGGTAAAAGGGTTTCCTGGGACACCTTGTTCCTATCACTGTGCTAGGAAGTGTGGTTTCTCCTGTGAAAAAGTCACACTAGGTAGGCATTGACATATTGAACGCTCTTTCATAAACACTTCTCTTTTGCTTGGTTACTATTGTACCCACCTAATTGGCCCAGGAAATACTTCTTCTTTTTTCTCCCCAACATCCTATTACCTTGAGGACTAATGTTGCCTGAACTATGCTGGCTGAACCTCGTTCTGTACTGAGATCTTAAATTTTAAAATCTCTAAAAAAGTTATCAATGGTTCCATAATATTCGCATATACTGACAGGCAGGTCATGAAGTGGAGAAAACTATGTGTTTTCCTGGGAGGGAGTATAAAAGGTTTTGTTCTGTTTTTTGTTTGTTTGTTTGTTTGTTTTATTTTGCTTCATTTTTTGATTTTTGGTTTCTTTTTTTTTTTTTAAGTGATGAGAAGTATTCTGCCATGTGACTATGTGGTTGAAATGATCCAGTAAAGACATGGAAAGCAGTAACATAGAAGAAATAAATATGGCTAATAGAGAAGAGAAACAATAATGGGTATCAGAGAGAGCTACAAAATGCTCACCCTTTCAAATGCATTTAGAGCCTACTTAAAAGATTGCTTTGCTCACCTGTCCTTCCCTTCACACTTATGGTTCTCACTAGATAGTTGCTGTGTGCAGTATGTATTAAACCAGAAATTTCTGTGAGAGAGAAAAACTACAGATCTTTGTGTTGTGGGTGTTTATGGGCATCTCTGTGGGCTCCTTGTTGTCTGGGAGACTTAGGAATTGAGACGTACAGTTCCACCTCTTTTTATGCAGCATTTGCCAAGTGCCTGAAGGAATTCCACTCATCTCAGAATGAAGAGCCTATTCCACAGTGTCCCTTTTCTATAGTAAAATAGGAATATGAAGTATATAAATAAAAAATAGATCAAAAATAATTCAAATAAGCCTGAATATTGACAAAGGGGTCTATTCTTTCAGAGTTGATTACTCTATATTAAGATGAAAGCCTGTCTTTTGTTTTGCTTTTTAAAGAACGTCTCTGACGATGTTGGATAACATCAATTGCTGTTCAGTAACACAGCCGATTGCAGCTTTGATAGTGTCTTAGTCAGGGTCTCTACTCCTGCACAAGCATCATGACCAAGAAGCAGGTTGGGGAGGAATGGGTTTATTCAGCTTACACTTCCACATTGCTGTTCGTCACCAAAGGAAGTCAGGACTGGGACTCAGGCAGGTCAGGAAGCAGAAGCTGATGCAGAGGCCACGGAGGGATGTTACTTACTGGCCTGCTTCCCCTGGCTTGCTCAGCTTGCTGTCTGATAGAACCCAAGACCACCAGCCCAGGGACGGCACCACACACAGTGGGCTGAGCCCTCCTAGTTGAGAAAATGCCTTACAGCTGGGTCTCATGAAGGCATTTCCATAACTGAGGCTCCTTTTCTGTGACAACTCCAGCTTGTGTCAAGTTGACACACAAAAACTAGCCAATAGTAAGGTAAACTTTGAAAAATCTCACATTGCCAAACAGAGAAAGGAACTGCAAACAAGATTTGGTTCTTTTTCATATGTAAATAAAAAGGCCATCACGGGAGCTAAGTGAAATCTCATCCTGTGAGTTAAGCATTATGTTCCATAATTTTCCGAGGTCTCAATGCTACTAAATAGTAACTTTATAAAATATTAGTTATTAGTAAAAAAATGACATTTTAATATCTGCCACGGACCTTGGATTAAAATGAATGCTAAGGATTTGATGTTACCTGATGAAACTTTTCAAAGAGTGTCAATAAAATTAATGTGTTCATAGTATTGTGTCACGTAGATTCTCTTGGATGTGGCCTGATATTTGAGGTGTCTCCTTCCCTTGACTCTGTATCTGCAGAAAATCCACTAGCACATCCACCCATTGGTCTGCTCCTTCTGCTTAGGGTAGCATTACCAGATCAGTCAGTCTCAATGTCCCATTAACCCTGTGTCCTGTCAGCATGATGTCTGTTGGGGCCCTTTCCTTCTGTCTCCCTTCTCATCACGGTGCTGCAGGCCACATCTCTATGCCCTTTCTCCCAATCTCTGAAAATTACCCAGGATTCTCATGTTCAAAGCCTTGACAACTTTCTTGCCTCCAGATCTATCGATCCGTTCTTTCACTTAGCTTCCCCTTCTACCCTGTCTTGTCCAGGAAAGTCAGTCTTTATCTCCTCCCACTTCCCAAGCAGGATCCCAGCCTCTCAGATTTGGGGCAGCCTTTGCTTATGAGTTCTGGGAACCAAGAGAAGGTGTTACTTTCCTTAGGACTGTTGTCTGGGCACCATCCCACATTTCTGGCCTTCTCAATTCTCCCAGCTCTTGGGTAACTAGCACAAAAATCACCTCTCATTCAGCCTTACAACTCCCCAGGAATAATTGTCTTTGCAAAATGGGCTCCATGGTGGCAACCCCAAGCATTATCCTTATTTCACAGACGACTAAACTGAAGGAGACCCAGGAATGCTTAATGCTTTGCCTACGCCAGGAAGCAAGTGTGTGGTACCCTGGGATGTCTTTAGGGCACGAAGCTGCTTCCTAAATGTCCTTTAACTGAATGAAGAAGTAATTGAATTTGTCATTTTTCAATTTTTCTTAATTGGGAATAGGGAAATACTAAAGGAAATGTCTGTTACTGAAAGTTTTGTAGACTAGAGCAAAACTGATGACATGTTAATGACATGAGCTAAGGAACAGAAAGCATTAGAAATTTTGTAAGTAAAGCTTATTTGAATATGTTGATTATGAAAAATAACTGAGTGAAAAGCAATTGTTTTTACTCATGTATTTTAATGTTACAATATAAAACAAAATTCATATTCAGAAATAAATTAGATGCGGCCAGTACAGGCCGGGAATGGTTAGACAATTTACATAAATTTACTTTAAAAGTCAGTGCTTAAAACGATTATATGAGCTATGGAGAGTGTGCAGTTAATGAAGTTCTTACCATAGAAGCATGAAGACCCAAGTTCTATTCACACAACCCACTAGAAAGCCAAGTATAGGGACATTTACTAGGGATTCAGAAAGTAGGGAGATTTTCAGGGTTCGCTGCCAGCCAGTGTAGTCTGTTTCATGTGCCCCAAATCAGTGAGAGATTTTGTCAGAAACCGTCTAAGGTGGACTGCCCCAAAGGATTGATAGCTAAGGTTGCCACCTCCTCATTTTCACATGCACAAGGACATACAGAGCCCACACACACACACACACACACACACACACACACACACACACACACACACACACACAGGTGACCCAATTGTGCAGGTTAAGAATCCTGGGGCCATTTCAGAGTTGAAAGTGGAAGATTAATAGATGGAGTAACTCACCTCACATGAGGCATCCATGTTACAACTGAAATTATCGCAGCTCAGCGAATGTAGAATCATCTATTTTCACTGATATAGCCGAAAATATTTAAAATCATGTAGGAAGGAAATAAGATATTTTAAGATCCTTTTTATAAAAAAATCACATTTCTAGGAGATGTTGGCTAAAGGTTTTGTTGATAATAAAAATTATTTCTCCTAATTCTTTACAATAAAACAGTCCTATATTCATCTCCAATAGCAAATACACCAGATACACGCCTACAGTGCCAACACTTAGGAAGCAGAGAGAAGAGGACCAGAAGTTCAAAGCCAGACTCTGTCTCAAAACAGAAACAAAGGGCTAGAGAAACGATTGAGCAGGGGATGGCACTGGCTGCTCCTGCAGAGGATGGGGAATGAGGTCATAGCACCCGCCCACATTGCCCCTCACACTCCAGTTTAAAGGGATCTAATGCCCTGGCGAGCCTCTGAGATGTACACTTTGGGAAACACTCATAAAATAAACTATTAACTAAAAAAAAGAACACCAACAAAAATGTCTTATTGTAAAAAATAAATTTACTTGCAAGGAACTTCAAATCTTACTTAACATCCACTACTAAACAGTAAGTTTTATAATTAATTTAGCTGAAATGAGAAGAGTAGCAGTCAGGGTTCTCTAAAGGAACAGAACTCAGAATACAGAACTCATAGAATGAACATATATTTATTTCTATGAATTATTATGATATATTAATTCTTATGTTAAATATGCTTTATATCAGTGCAGAGACCGTGAACTATCAATGTAATGCCCATGATTTATGCCACGAATAAGCATATACACACACATATATGAGTATATATTGATTTATATCACTTACTATAAATCAATATATAACTTATTAGATTGTCTTATATGATGTAGTCCAGGTAGTCAGACAATAAATAACTCAAGGAAAAGCTGATTTTCTGATAGTTACACAATCCACAAAACTGGATATCCCAGCTGCCTAGATCTCATTTGGTTTGATTTTTCTGTCTGGGTCGGAATCTCAAAGGAACTGTTTTGAATATTGGTGAAGGGATGCCTTGCCCATGAGGTACATGAGCTTTCCAGTGAGAGCTGGTACGAGGTAGCAAAGAGCAAAGCTTCCTTCCTCCATCTCCTTTGATGTGGGCTGTCTTCAGAAGGTGTGGTCCAGAAGTAGGATGGGTGTTCCTGCTTCAAACAGTCAGATTGGCAACACTTCCTCACAGGAAAGCTCGGCACCCCGAATATAAGTTGGTTCTAGAAGAGGTGGACCAAGGAGGTTAGTCATCCCCAGAAACATTGGCTTTCAGTGTTGATCTGAGCCTGCAAATTAAAATTGGGTTAATATGAAATTAATGTTAGGCTTCTGGGCATCACAAGGGCAGAGCTGGCCCTGGAGGGTGTTAATGAGTCTTCTTAAAAGATGAAAAAGAAGAGTCTATTACCCTGAGACACTGAGTAACATAGGACATTGACTTTTTCACAATGCTGTACACCACTCTCTAGATAGATAGATAGATAGATAGATAGATAGATAGATAGATAGATAGATAGATAGATAGATTGATAGATAGATATAGATATACATATAGATATAGATATAGATATAGATATAGATATAGATATAGATATAGATATAGATATAGATATAGATATAGATATAGATATAGATATAGATAGATATATATTTGCTCTTAGTATGTACTCTTCCATTACGGTTGAGGTCTCTGGTCAAAATAGTGGTACCTAACTGGGTAGGCTCCTTCTACAGTGATCCTTTCCAGACCATCTCACCTCAGTGTGTGTGTCAGCGTGTACAGAGTCATCATCCATTTGTCTCCCTTACCCATGGGCTTTGAAGATATAACTGCTTTGCCAGGCACATTGAGCATGTCACACATAGTAGGAAATTACGGAAATGCTACCTTGATTTGTTCACAGTTAAGCTGTTAACCCCCTGAAGTCCGTCAAATTTGGTGAAGCGTTCTAGAGTTTCAACTGTTCACAGACTTGCACACTCTATTCGCGGTGCAGCCTTCCTGCTGAGCGTTTGCACTGACATCCTGGGCATTGCACTGACCGCACATGGTCTCTGCACTGGTGGAGAACACGTCTAACATAAGCATGAACCGTGTTGCTGGGAAATGTGCATCTGGAAATCAACATGGTACTTTGGCTTTGAAGGGAACCTATCACTTCTGCCACTAGAACTTACTGAAGCTCTCAGGATTCCTCTGAGAAAAAAATGATCTGTGTGGGAATTTAAAACACAGTCATGGATGACTGGGGTCTTATGGCCCTGAGTTAATTATGTGGGGCCTCATCCCTGGCTCATTCTGTGTCTCTCTCGAGTGGCTCCAGTCTGTTGTCTTTTCATGTTCCTCGTTTCCCAAAACTAATAATCCTAGAGTCATGGCTGCTTTGCATCATAAACCTAATGGTCAAACGCATGAGGGGGTTCAGCTAATCATCAGCGTCCCGCATCGGAAGGGTATGCGCGTGTGCCGCCTCGTATGGCCGATGAGCCTTGACCTGAGTCCCTGTGGTCATTCGGTAGAACTCTTTCAAATGCGACTGAACAGTTGCTCTCCAGCTAGTTTTTTTTTCTTTTTAATACATTAAACAATCATCTTTGAACTTTTTCTCTGACAAGTTTCAAAACCTCCTAGTCGTACTTGATCCTCTGTCCAAGCCTCTCAGCCGACCGACATGGCTTCTGGAGAAATTTGAGAAGTATCCGTTCCAAAGTGTTTGTAATTTCTCTCTTTCCCACACGCCCTTCTAACCAATACTTCCACATTGTCATTATGTGGAAAGATCTCCACACATATGACCATTTGGTACCAAAAAAGAAAAAGAAAAAGAAAAAGAAATCCAAAACGCTGGTGCAGGGAAAAGAATATGGAAATATTTTTACATATATAGCTGTGATGACTACGAGTTTAATGTTAGTATTGTTAAAATTGAAAACTATAAAGCAACAATTTGGCAGCAACACACTAAAAGAGGCCTAAATTCTAAGAATTCCTTCCCTGGGGTCTGGGGAGAAACAATACGTTCATGAAAGATCTCTTTGAAAAACAGCTGCAGCAAGAATTCTCTCTCCAAGAGCATTCTCTATGGAGCACGCGTCCCTTTATTGCTGGACAAATTATCTTTTAATGCCTCAGAAATCTGGGATTATTACCTTCTAATAACAATACCAAGGTCTTGAAGAAATATATTTTATTCCACTTAACTAGATGAAGTGTGATTTTAATTTTACCAGTTGCAGTGAGGGAAAGAGTACACCAAGATGCTAAACCTTCTTTCACTTGAAATCCTTCCATCAACTTTTGATAAACAGCAGATGTCCTTTGCTTTCAGCGCTCCCTGACTCCATCGCGGTCCGTTCCAATCAGGCGTTTATTATTCTTTCCTGCTGTTTGGATTCCTTAATCTATGAAAACGTCACACAAGTAGCAAAGAAAACCCTGCTGGGTTTTGTGTGGTTTTCGTTGCTAAGGAAACCATTCCCTTTCATTACCGTGCATGCATGGGACATCTGTGCCACATTGAGCCTGCCACAGAGAAATGCATAATCTCAAGCACAGAGTGGAGACGGAAGGAATGTAAAAGCACAAAATGGGAAGATTAATACAAATAAAATTGCTTTTAAATAATGTTGCCACTGACGGTTTTATTTTACATGAAGGAAAACAAAGGCTGTGCGCCTGCACTCTCAGTAGCACGGAACGTCTTCATGTAAATAACTGGCACTTCCGACCTGAGTCTTGGGGTCCCTTCCAGGAATGTCCTGTGGGTATGTACCCTCAGAGGGACCTTTCTTGTACATCTCACACAAAACTCACCATGATCACAGTGGGTTCTCAGAGGAGGGTGTGCCTGAGGCTAGTGGCAGGGTAATGATAGTTGAGGTGGTACAGGCTTCCCCTGTGGCCTTCTGCCCTTGCTTGCAGCTCTATGCCCCGCCCCAACCTGCCCCGCCCCAGGCTGCCCACCACCCCACTTCCTTGTCTCTCATACCTCTCATTTCTCCATCTCCTGGCTTTTCCAAGACTCCTATATTCCAACTTTAGAGGCTTTAGAGCCTCCTGTGCCTCATCTCTGTCCTCCACAAGTATTTGTTTCTTAGCTTACAATTCGCACAATGGCCCTTTACTTGCTGGCTTGATTGGAAGCCAACCATCCTAGAGGATATTGCCTGTCGCTTCATATTCTTGTAGTTCTGGAGGCAGAAGGAAGAAGAGCCGGTCTTCAACGTTTAGTGTCCACATTGGATTAAAGTTTCTTCAATTGTATAAACCTTCTTATGATTGATTGGTGGCACCTTCTCACCATCCCCCATGTCCAGGTCACATCTTTTATCATTAACATTTGGGGACCCAATGTATATTCTTCCTGTATACCAACCTAGGGCATTTCAGTAGTCTTGTTAGTAACCCAGATAAATATTGTGCTTTGGCTCTGGTGACCAGGCCATTTCATCCCATTCTATCTGAAGTGACCATTCTCTCTCAGACTCTTGTACTTGCCAGGACTTTCCTCTCTGACCACTCCTCCTGTTCCACCTCACAGAAACCTCAGACCCTGACCTCGGTTTCCTGCCATGTTTCTCTGCTTTTCTCTCTTCCTTTCTACAAATTCTTACATGAAGGTACTTACTTAAAACTACACCAAAGGTTTTATACATGGAATTCTTCCTCACTGAGCCCTTCCCACTCATACACCAAAGACTTTATACGTGGAATTCTTCTTCCTCACTCAGTCTGTGACCCTTTGCCTCCGACTTTGCTCATGTGCTTTTATACAGTACCTGCCCAAGATCCTCAACCTGGAAGCGTTCTCGAATCTGTCCACTCTCTAGAGTAGTTAAGCCTAGAAAGCTAGAGCAAGCTTCAGGTAGATAAAACTGAAAACCGCTATGAATCCCAGATCTCCAGCTTAGCGTGCATAGATCATGTAGGCATCTTCTCTGCATGCTCTATGAGGCTCTATATTATCCATTGTCTTCTGTGTATAACCTATATAGGCAGAAGTAGCTGCCTTCAGTAGATCTTTTAGCCCTAGAAGCAGCAAGATAACTGCATGACAGTGAGAACCTTGTCATTACACAAGCATACCAAGTAACCTATAAACTGAGTGTGTGTGTGTGTGTGTGTGTGTGTGTCTGTGTGTGTGTGTGTGTCTGTGTGTCTGTGTGTGTCTGTGTGTACAACAACTAAAGAAAAAGAAGCCATGAAGGCAAATGAGGCAAAGGAAGGTGTCCCTGGTCAGTGTTGGAAAGTATAGCTGTTCCCAATGCTTTGGGTTCCCGAATGAAAGACACCTGCGCATAGCCTTTATACTTTGATATGCCTTAAACAGCTCAATGACTGGACCACTTCCTAATCTCCACGTGGCTAACCCACCCCCTCCAGTATTCCCGAGTTATTAATTACTAAAGTCTACATTCCATCTTTATTAATTAATTAATTAATTATTAATTACTAAAGTCTATATTCCGTCTTTGCTGCCGTAGACCCAGTTGGGTCCCCCTGGGGAGCGATCTCTGGTGGCTGTGCTCTCTGCCCTGCACCTATCAGACATGGTGGCTCCCTTCCCTTGTCCTGGCATGACACATTTCTCTCTTCCTCCTTCCTCCCTCAGCCCCTGGCCCGAGGATCCTAAAAGTCCTGCCTCTGTCTCCCTGCTCAACCATAGCAACTGGCAACTTCATTAATCAAGCAAAACCAACACGGGGTAGGGTTCCCATGGGGTCTTATGTGCTGATGTGAGGATTCACAGGAAGTTTTGGGGACCCAGATTAGCATAATACAAGGAGCATTAGACCAAACCCACAACAGGAAGGAGCAAAGCAATGGGGGAATTCATAAAATCGTATTACAATCTCAAAATATAAAAAAAATTAAAAATATCTGTTAAGAAGAATTATACAAAAGACTGACTGTCAAGTAGAAGTTAAATTCAATTCTGCCTATCTTCTTTTTCATTAATTAATTTATTTACATCCAATATCCATCCCCCTCTCTTCCCAGTTGCCCTTCTCACAGCTCCTTTTCCATTCCTCCCTCCTCTTCACTTCTGGGAGGGCGAGGTCTCCCCCCTGGGTGTCATCCCACCCTATACTCTGCAGGACTAGACACCACCTTTCCCACTAAGGCCAGACAAGGCAGCCCAGTTAGGGGAATAGGATCCACAGATAGTAAACAAATTCAAGGATAGCCCCAGCTCCAGTCGTTAGGGAACCCACAGGAAATAAAGACCAAACTGCAAATCTTCTACATATGTGTGAGGGCCCAGGTCTTGCCCATGGTAGTTCTTTGGTTGGTGGTTCAGTCTCTGGGAGCCACCAAGGATTCAAATCAGTTGACTCTGTTGACTTTTCTGTGGAGTCTCGATCCTCTTCAGGGCCTGCAATCCTTCCCCCATTCTTCCACAAGACTTTCTGAGCACCTCGGCTCTACCTATATGAAACCAAGAATTTATTATTGTTGTTGACATGTTCTTCCACATTCATAATATTCTCCTTTGGAAATTATAAAAAAATTATACATAATTGTATGATCTATCGATGTTTTATGTAGAAACCACCTAGATGAACGCTCGCAGAAATTAAATCACAAACGATAGAACATGGCCATTTAAGTGTTATAATTATTACATTTTGCCACATCAAATTTGAAATTTTTTTCCTGGCACTTTATTCATTCTCCCTTGGAAGCCCTATTCACATTTGTGGCTTCAATTATCACCTCATGAGGCTCCTCAAAACCAATCTGTAACTCACACATTTGTTCTGGACTAAGCCCCAACTGTCCGAATGATGGTCAGACAGACAGCTGTGTATGAATATTCTACTGACACCTCAGACCTACCACACCGAAAACAAATTAATACGTCTAGTTCTAGCGCAATCTTTTCCCCTCCTCCACGGTTTCTAAGCCACACCATCGTTTCCAAGTCCTGGCAATCATGCTAATCTTCATTTTTTTGTCCCTCTCTCCTCCCAAAGATATGTTTTCTTGTCTCAGATTGCATTTTCTCAGACTTAAAAACTCTCTGTTTATCCCTGCTTTGTGTATAGTGTGGCATTAAATTATTTAAAATTATATTTACATTTCACTTGTTTTGTTTTTTTAAAAGCCTTTTTCTCTTTTTCTTCCAAAATGTTATGCATGCATATCGTGTGTTTTGACATAATCCATGCCCCCCTTTCCTCTACTATCACCAACCACACCCCCCAACATTATGTGCTCTGTTCTTTAAAACCCACTGAGTCCACTTCTTGGTTTCTGCATGTGCATGGGTAACCACTCATGTCCTGAATCTCTAAAGATATCAGACTCTTCCTCGCCCAGAGGCCATCAATTTCCAATGGCAATGGCTGTTCAGCTATAGGTGAGACCCATTCCCACTCTACTATGGTAGGATTTTGTCTAGCTTGATCTTACACACGTCTTGTGCCTACTGTCATAACTACTCTTAAGTCCATAGGTCCTAACTTCCATGAGTTCATGTGTGAACCTGTTGCATCCCTAAAATACTGCTGTATCACTGTCATTCTCCATCTCTGGCTCTTGCCATCGTTGTACCCTATCCTGGGATGAGAAAGAAAGTGAGTGTGATGGAATTGACCCAGTGAAGCACTGCATCTTCTTCTCTGCACATTGACCAGTGTGTGTCAACTTGCTTCTACTACAAGAAGAAGCTCCTTTGATGAGGCCTGAGTGATGCCCTAGTCTATCTGTATAACTAACTACAGGTCATTAGAAGTTGATTTAATTGTATGTCCATGTAGCACAATAATAGTAGTAGGTTCTTTCTTAGCACCTACAACATGCCTAACTAAAGACACTTGGCACATATAATGGTGCTAGCCGTGGATTCCATTTTCTTGAGAAGACCCTAAGTTCAACTGGACATTTATGCCACTCCTGTAGCAGTAGGCGTACCTCACGGCTGGTTGTCATTGTAGCACAAAGGGTTCACACCTGGGTGAAGTTGATGGTCTCTTTCCTCTAGCAGCTTTTATAGAAACTCCCAACATTATAGAAGTTTGCCAGCAGGGACGAAGCGTTCAGGTCTTCTATCGGTTAGATTTCTCCACTTACTAGGGCAGAAGTAGGTTGTATCTTCAGCAATCAGCAGTAGGGTCTTGCTATCAAGTTCTGGAAGATAGCCAAGACAATTGACACTAGCCTGTTAGGTTTGGGGCCTGTGGATCTACACTGACCAACAGGGACAAAAGAGTTAACGCATTTCTGGCTCTGGAGAATATTCGATGAGAGTTCTCTCTAGCAGTGTCATTGTCCACTGTTACTATTTAACTCTGTTTAATCTCTCTCTCTCTCTCTCTCTCTCTCTCTCTCTCACACACACACACACACACACACACACACACACACACACACACACTTCTACAATCCTAGGTTTGCATTTGCCTTCACCAAAGGTCCTTAGACTCAATTGTCATACACCATATTCCCTCCTCTCACTTGTCCTTCCATGTCCCCATTCTTTCTCTATTCTTCCCCACTCCTGCTTCATGGGCACCTCTATTACATCTCCCCTCCCTTTAAAGCTCCTCAATCCCGTGCCTCTATGACTAAGTCTATTGATTTCTAAATCTTCCAGGTACATTTGTTTCTTTGTTTATATATTTTATCTTTTCCCTTACTGTTTATAAGATTGTTAACATTGCTGATAGTTCTCCAAGTTGGTGGTGGGTGGCAAAGGAAAATCAAACGTGTCTCTATGCTCCTATGTATGTGTGTGTCTCTTTGCAGAAGTCTTCTTGCTTTCACTTGCATTCACTGAACACTTGTCAAGGCAGGATGTAGTAGTGTGAAGTCTTGTATGCCTGAGGCCTACAGACGTGTAACAACAAAACTCAAGGAAAGGGGACATATAGCCCTCCTTTTCTTGTTAGTTAGTTTCCCTTACTTAGGGACATTCCTGTCCTAATGAGCATTAACATGGGAAATTAATGTAGTATCAGGTAAAATAGTACATGCCCATTGATAATTACTTATGTTCGTAAATACCAAATTTATAAAATCACTACCTGCTTTAGTTAAGCCTGCAGCGATACAAGAAATGTCCTTGCTGCTCACAGAATGGTCTTTTCTGAATTAAACATCTTTTAGTTCCCCTCGTTTCATTCCATCCTGTAGTGATGTAAAATGGAAAGAGTTTTATGCTCGACAGATAATTATTTCTTTCACATACAAGTCAATCAAGGAGTATATGTTTATAGAACTTTATAACTAAAACCGAAAGAAAACCAGAAAGTAACTCCTTTTTTCTGGTCCCCACTATTGTTTTGCATTTATTTTTTCAATATATTCAGGTGGCAAACTACTAACAGCAGGCTTCCAAATATGCAAATACTCCCTTTGATGACCTGGGGACAGGTACAGAGAAACCTTCTCTGCTTTTCCAGAAAAAGTGTTCAATTTATTGAGGTCCACAATCGAGGTCTGTGGAATTCAAAATTAGGATGGTTTGGGTTAGCATAAGCATACAGCAGCATCCTTCCCGTGACCTTGATAGGAAACGAGCGGTTCTCTCCCGTCAGCCTGCTCTGTGGACTGTAGATTAGGCTTTGCAGATTAGAAAGCTATCCCCGGGTCACCTTCCAGTAGTTGCCATAGCACATCTGATCACTGCTGAGCGGGCCACCAAACAGTGACTGAGACCAAGGCCAAGCTAAGACTGTTGCAATTGCTGTCACTTTGGTGAAAATGTTTCATCATGAGACACATGCTAAAACCAGCACAGAGAAGCAGGAGATGGGAAAGGGGTAACAGCGAGGTCAGGGTCGTAGAGCTCGCATTTTGGCCCTTGAAGATGGAGCTCCAGGTTGGTTTTGAAGGTATCTAGACCTTGCAGAATCAAAAGTAACCATTATCACCGCCTTGTATTTACTAAAGGGTATTGTTATTTTGAGGTTGCTAAACTGCACCTCAGAGTATATTTTTAAATTTTTTATTTAATTTAAATATTTTATTTAAAATGTTTGATACTAGGGAATTGAAAGCAGGATCTTGACCTACATCTCTACTCATGAATTACAAATATGCACACATGTGCGCAGGCTCACACACACACACACACACACACACACAGAAACACTCTATGAATAATTTGTTAAGTTAAATGAATTTAATTGAAAGGAAAATTTAATTACTTTTTAATCCTTTTTGCTATCTAAAGGTTTTGATTACAGTAAGTCAAGTGAAAACCAGGTACTGTATTATACACTATTACATATAGATGACAGATTATTATACAAATATTTATTTTACAATTAATGTTGTATTATCTCTGGCTGAACTTGTATGAAAACAAAAATATATACTTATGGGGAAAAATCTCTTAAACACCACTTGTCCCACGTCCACTTCTCAGCAAGCGATTTGAGACAGACTTATCTGTATTCAGCAGATAGTGTAAAGTATTGCCATACGCCTTGATCCTGTAGGAGACGTCCAGACCAATAAGAACAAGCACTCAAACAATTTACATTTAAGCAGGAGACACAAGTCACATAGAGAATAAACCGTACTTTTCGAAAGGAATTTCAGTAAGTGACAGACAGGATCAGCGGTAAGAGGCCACTTTTATTTTTCCAGGATGAGAAAATGTAGCAAGAAAATAATACTTGAGCTATGCATTTGAAAGCCTTCATATGGACTCGTTCACTTGCATTTTAAATAAACAAAACCCACCCTGTGCCACTGGCCATACTGACATCAGCTGTGGTGAGGGTGAATGAGTTTTTAAAGGCTAGACAACTAAATCTCTGTTTAATGCTTCTTTTCCTCCACCATGCCACCATGAAGAACACTTTTGTCCCATCGATGTATGTTATGTCTTCGTCATATTTATCTATGTGGGATGTGAGTATTTCTAAGGAGAATCCCCTGATTTTATTCACAGAACTTGGAACCCAGCACTTAGACAGGATTCATCTTTGTAGGCAAGAGCCTGCCGGCAGAGTGAGAGAACTTGCTGCCTACAAGACCAAGGACAGAAAACATGAGTAAAGCGGAGACCTACCAAAAACTCCGTTCCTTTATAATGGCTTTGTGAATGAGGAACATACAGATACCTGCGCGCGCGCGCGCACAGACACACACACACACACACACACACACACACACACACACACACACACACTGGGAATGTTATAGCACAGCTCGTTATGAAAGGAGATATGAATATAAGCACAGGCTATTTTGTGTACGGGTAATATGTGTAACACATTAGGAGACTAAAGCCATACTCCATGTGTTACTGAAGAACTCATCATTCTGTTTCTTTAGAGGGAAAGCATGTAATCCAGAACAGACAGTCTTCCAATGCCACAGTTCTCTCATGGAGAATTCTCAGCACAGGAAAGGAGAAATTTCAGGCAGGGAGGGGAAGGCAGCACGTTTCCTTGGAGGAAAGACCTGAAGAATGTTTGAGAACAATGAGTGAAACAGCAAGACTAGGCAAAGCCTGTGCTTATTCTCCATAGCCTTGGCTGGAGATACTTGGGTCCAGGGATGCTCTCCAAGTACTGAACAGTCGCAAATACAGGGCTTTCCCTCCACAGCTGGTCCTGATTTAATCTGTGTTTCATACAACTATGATGAGTTTCCAACCCAAATTCTTAGGGTTGTCATCACAGCTGCGAGATATGGTGACATAGAATGTTCTGAAGTCAGGTCATGTGGATGTCATTGAGAGGTCACACGCATCTCAGCAAGGGCCTACTGAGCCAAGTGTGTTGGCCAGGTGAGCATGACCCTTGGCAAGAAGTCAGAAACCTATATTTACTTTATACCTACCTCAGGCCCTAAGCATAAACTATGTTCACAAGAGCCATTCAATCTCACTGAGGTGGACTCTATCCACTTTTCCAGTTCTCACCTGACAGTATTATCTTTCCTGCTTCATGAGGGGGTTTCTAGGAAGCACAATATAACCTATTTAAGGTGTATAACACCTTTTTGGGAAAACAAAATACTAAGCAAATGTGAGGTGTTATTTTGATCAAAGAGCCTTCCAAATAGGCTGTCATGTATTGAATTTTAAGATTAAGTTGGCTTCTAATTTTTCTTTTTATAACATCTGGTCTTAACTCAATAACTATCCCCAAACTTTTCACAATATCATGTCTTCTCAGTGCAGTGACACTTCCCCATACCCACGCTTGATTATTGGTAACAGTCACAATATATAATATATAGTATACAATATATAATGTATGATATATGATATATAATATATAACAATATACTATATAACATAATATATAATAATATACAAGTAAAGCAACAATTATCAAAGAATAAGTAATAAATTTGAATAAGAACAGTGGAGATACATGGGAGAGGATAGAAGTCAAAAAGGGAAGTGAGAAATTTCATGATTATTTATAAATATATAAATAAATATGTATATATTATATCTTGAAACTATTGATAAACTTTATATAAATATATTTATACATTTATCTTTGCAATTTATATATAAATACATTTATATAAATATAGTTTATCCTTAGTTTCAAGATATAATATATATACATGTATATATATATATATACATGATTCAGAGACATGCAGGTAAAAATAAATGTTTACATAAACATTTGGGGTCTGAGTCCTGTAAAATGCTATATAAATGACTAGTCAGTAAATGAAATCCATCCGTGGAATATATTAAAATTGTTCTCATATGCAAGCATACTTCTGCGGGCAAAATTGTTTTTTTTAATGTTCATTCCTGAAGCTCATACAAAACTTCTGATATCTGATCATTTTCTGCACAAGAAAAATGAAAATGTTGTGATTTAAACCAGCAGAATGAGAATGTAGTGCTTCATTTCAGGGGTCCTTATTATACAAAGCGTGGTTTAGATTAAATCGTGTCCAGTCGTGTTTCATAAACAGTTACTGTGGAATATAAAGGCAGAACTTTCACTCTGACCTTCATGTTTAAAAGAAAAACATACAAAAGAATCATAATCTCAGTTAAGGGCAGCTGAATACCTGGAGAAGATCACAACTCTGATCTTTATATGAAACCACACGAACAGTCCCTGGGAAGCAATTCCAGACATTTATTTAGTCGAGACCCTTAGCTGTATCATAGTACTCATGACTTCACGCCTCGCATGCACCCGGGCCTCCTTCTACTAAAGAGACCTTGGGTCTCGGGCTGCATCCGAAAACAGACACAGATGAGCAGAAGCAAAGCACACCAAAAACTTCACCAGGAAAAAGAGACCCAGTGTAATCACAGAAATTCTGTAGTTTATGCTGTTTTTGAAGAATAGATGGTAGTCAAGAAATATAAGGGGGGCAGTGGTGGGGGCAACAATGGAGCTGTAAAAATTAAATAAATGTAATCAGACAGTGGGACTTGGTTTAATGCTAAGGAGTTTGGGGCCTTAGCAAGGAGTTTGTTGAGATTCCTCTCCTAAGTCCCCCATTGTTCAGCTGTGAGGGAAGCTCAGAAAACCTTTATGACCTTTATGAAGACCTTTATGAGGAGAAGGGTGTGGAAGAGAATGACTTCCCACCTTAGCTTTTCCTCAGATGCCTCTAGGGTACCTGGGGATTACCTGTCCTGAGTATTATTGGTATTACTGTGGAAAACGATGGCTTCTTCCCAAAATCAGTTTATAAAAGGCACTGTTCTGCTGAGTTGGGTAAGACATCGTGAGGAAATGAATGAAGACCTGGAAATTTTCCTAGAGTTCACAAATGGAGATCTGAAGCCCAGTGACCGCAAAGCCTTCAGTCAAGGTATGAAGCTCCACAGTGCGCGTTCACATCACACGGGGTTGGGCCAGCCTCGGTGCTGAGGTGCTCAAAAGAGACATCCAGACAACCCTGCTCTGTCCGGTGGGGATCTTCCTTACTGTCCCATCCCTTCCTCCTACAGTAGATCGGTCATACAGTAGAAGAATCACTGTCTCTCAGGAGGTGAGATGAAGCCTCCAGAATTATCCAAGGACTTAAATCCTTCTCTGCCACTTGAGAGCTTATGCAGTTTGAGGCAACATAAATTTCTGAGCTGTAGTTTACTCTTTTGGAAAAATAGCTATTTTTAAAAACATATCCCTGGATGTGTACGTCCTGAAATACAGTGTTTGCAACAGCATAACAATATAATCATTATCAGAAATCATGAGATAAGGATCTAACCTGGCTCTTGAATTATTAAGCCTGAGTTGTTAGACTTGTGAACAAAACTCACTGTGTTCTGTTCATAGATGCAGGGTTATTTCTAGCAGTAATGCTTTAGCCACGGAAGCCCTCCAATCATTTACTATTTGAAGGACACTGAGCTTACCTTAGAGTGTTCCTGTTGATACTCAGTGCCTTGGGCTGTGAGCTTAGGTACATTTCCAACCTTCGACAGTGTACATATCTTACCATAAATATACTTCTTCCACCAATGAGGAACAGTCATGTGTTGCCAATAGTTATTTAAACAGTTACATGATTAGCTATGTTGTGATCCCTAAAACAGAACTGTTAGCATGCCAATGTGGTCATTGTACATCGTAAGTGATGGACTGGTTCCTGAGAAATGGGTACAGATAATACTTTGCGGCAGTATAGAGCCTGAGTTCCAGGATTCACGGGGTGTTTGCTGTACTTAAATTTTTTTATAACGTCTGCATTTTCCTCCCGCCTCTTAACAGTTTTTAAGACTGTCTCTTCCTGCTCCTTCCTTCTGGTAAAGCCAAAAAGCCAACCTACTGCCATTCACAGCAAACACACAGAATTGGCCAATTCGTCCCTAGACTCCAGTTCACTTGGTCCTGGCTCTATCAGTCCGCCCGCCTCTTTCTCGTCTTTACCGTTGTTGTTAGCATTCACAGTGCCCAGCACTGAACCTTGTTTTCGGTAGATCTTGGATTCATGCTCCACTTCAGCCCAGGACACCCTAGTTGGCTTAACAGACGTGCCCCCACCTTTCCAGTGTTCCAAACACAAGTAAGCACCACATGCCTATTTTAGGTAGGATTAATCATAGGTCTGCAGTTCTTAAAATAAGTAATTAAAACTTGGCAGCTACAGATAGCCTTTTGTTGCCCACACCACTGCAGCGTCTCACTTTAATCTGTACGGCTTTATAAGATGGCTTTTCACCTCCATGAAGGCTAAATGTTTTCAGGAAAGTACTTCTGAGGTAAAAGGAAAATAAATGTCTACATGAGAACCTGTGGTTACTTTTCTTTATAACTTTTATCTTTTTTTTAAACAGAAATTGCCCAATAAAACGGCTCAAAGCAAATTGGGCTTTTATCTCCTGGGCAGAGGGAACTGGTAAAAGCATCCTCATGAGACATTGTACATTTGCATGTCATTCACTGCAAGCACAACAGCTGGAGGGCAAGTCGCTCTCGGGCCCCATCAGAGCCTAGAAGGTTCTTCAGGAGAGTCTCCTCAGAGCTGCCCGCTCTAAAGGTTGCCATGCAGCAGGAGGGGTTTTTAAGTATGTGGCTCCCAGATCAGCCATGCTGGGAATATGAATCAGATGCAAAGTAGACGTCAAGAGGAATGCTTTAACTGAGTAAGCAAGGCAGTCAGACCCCCTGAAAGGAGGCACCAGCCAGACAGCTGGCTTGAGAGCAGATCTTGTGGAAGAACCTTGGAAGGTCTCAGAGCCCACAAGCTTATGTAACAAGACCGTTGAATAAGAAAATGAAAAGAAAATGCGCCCATAAGGTAAACTTCATATGCATTAGTTCAGGATAAAACTTGGTGTTTTCAGTATTCCACCACCGTTTAAGTACCACCAAAGAAATAAGAGACTGTTAGGAATACAGTCATCTGGCTGCAAGAAAAACAGAAGCATGCTATGCAAGTTGTAATGTAGCTTCTGAGTCACTGAAGCCCTAGGCACTGTCCTGGGTGCTGAATACTTACCCATCTATCTGTTAATCGCTCAACATTTCAAGGATACAGGCAATTTCTTTTTAACCCAGACATGAACCAAAGCTCAGAGAAGTTGAATTATGATTCAAATCCCACGGATACCAAGTGGCTGGGATTAAAAATTGAATCCTAGAATAAATAACTTTGCTACCCATATTTAGCAGTGAGAGTAGAATCGATTGAAATTCCTATATGAAGTCAGGAGGGTGGGCTTCCCAGTTTAGGACTGGTATCTGAACATTTACAAGTTTACTAAATTTGTTCACAGCTAATGTTTATTAATTCTCTTTTAGTCTGAATTGAATTAACATAGTTTACAGATGTCTTTACAATGGAAAAGTGTTCCAATTTTAAAACTAAAGGATTAATACCGATAGATATATTAACCAATGGTGAGAAATCTTGTATAAGTGCATCATGGAGTCTGTAAATTCCTAGAGTTAGATTATGTCCCGTCTCTATAGAAACTAGACATTAAGGAGGAAAATCCATACGATTCTTTATATTCATTGTCAATTTGAATGGATCTAGACTCACCACAGAGACCGTGGCGGTCTTTCAGAGATGCTCTATATTAGGTTAATTGTAATGGAAAAACCTGTTCTAACCTTGAAGAGCACTGTTCCCCATCTGGGGTACCAGACTACACAAAGCAGAATGTAGCTGGGCAACAGCACTCATCACCCTCTGCTTCCTGCCACCTGTGCGATGATGCTACGAGCTGCCGCCGGATCCTGCGCCCACCACACCACCCCACATGGACCTCTCAAACTGTGAGCTGAAATAGACCCTTCCTCCCCTACAGTGCTTCTTGTAAGGTATGTGTTACCACAGAAAAACGTAGCCGATATAATTGGTTAGAAAATCCATATGTCTGTGATTAAAAGCCAAGATACGGTCTATATATTTCTACAGATGGAGTTTTTCCTTTCTTATGGGAACAAGACATCGAGAGACTTGGTTAGTTGCAAAACTCATAGTGCAGATGAGACAGATGCTGGCTTGCATTATGCTGAGCATGAGCAGTTGTCCTGATGAGTGTGAATGAAGGAGACACAGTATCGCGTAACGGGTACACTGCCATCAAGGGTCACGAAACTTGTACTTCAAATCTTCTTCAGTGTGGTTCAGTGGAGTCATGGGAAAGCAAGAGCTGGGTGCAAGCTTATCTATGCCGTTGCATCTGGCTGTTAACCAGATGTTTTCCTACTGTTGCAGCTTACATTTAAGAGTAGCATTTGGAATGTCTGGAAGACTACACAGGCAATGCATCTTTCTCCTAATCTACAGAAAGTCATGTTTTTCTTGACTGAGCTTTAAAATGCAACAAACCATGCCAAATCCAAGCTTATCCTCTCTGACATGTGTCTTATGCCCTGGTGCTCAATTGCCAGTCAACTGGAGCATTAGATGCTTTCTCAGCTGAGTGGAAGACAGGATTCATTCTATTGTGTAACCGGAGGTGTCACAGCAACGGGTACTGGGAAACCATCTTCGCATTTCTGTCTTAAAGTGGGCTGTCTTTGGGCAACTTTATCAAAAAATCTTATAACCTAAGTGATATGATCAGGAGACATTTGTTTCTCACAGTTGTGGGGACCAGGAAGTCCTAGATCAAGGTATCCAGTGTGTGCACTTTCTAGCTGTGCACATAGACTATAAAGAATGCCAGTGGAGTGGCTACATTGTGCCTGCTGGGTAAAGATACTAATCCCCCTCATGAAAGTATACCTTCAAAACCCTCTGACCTTCTCAAGTCCCCACCACCCAGTGTTGTCATCATGGGAATTAGTATTTGAGCATATGAATTTGAAGCAGACACAGACATTCACATGTTAATAGAGACAAAAGATAAAGGAGATGCAAAGGCAAGACTCTCATCAGAAGATAATATTTAATATATGGTAATAAAGTCAAAGATGGACACTTCCCAAATGATCTAACATCCAGTTGGCATGGTGCTCTCCTGATTTATAACACCTTTGTTTGACATGTCATACATATTTTTGTATAGCTTTTCATTTTGTAAAATTCCAGTTATTTATTTTCTGTGTCACCCTAATAGCAAGATGCCATTTGTAGTTAGCAAAGAATACCGGGACAAAACCCACAACTAAACAGAAATTTATGTGCATCTGTCATTGTGTGTACCTGGTGCTGGGGAAACTGAAATGCATCGACACATTGTGGGGCATGTGAAAAGGACCAGTCAGGGATTGGAGTTGTGCTAAGTGAATTTGGTAAAGGCTCAAGGAAGTGAGACAGTTTCCCTGGCCTGGATTTCATAAGTAGGCAGAAAGGACTCTAAAATTGGAGAGTGCAACAAACTCCCACTGGGAGTTAGAAGGAATGAAGCACAGTGGATTCTGGAGTTGTAAGGTGCAACGGTGGGAGCTCTGATTTTTACCTCAGTCCAGTGAAGTCGATCTTGAGATTCCTCCTCACACCAGTCAGAATGGCTAAGATCAAAAAACTCAGGTGACAGCAGAGGATGTGGAGAAAGAGGAACACTCCTCCGTTGCTGATGGGACTGCAAGCTTGTAAAGCTACTCTGGAAGTCAGTCTGTAGGTGCCTCAGTACTACCTGAGGACCCAGCTATACCTCTCCTGGGCATATACCCAAAAGATGCCTCAACATATAAAAGAGACACGTGCTCCACTATGTTCATCGCAGCCTTATTTATAATAGCCAGAAGCTGGAAAGAACCCAGATGCCCTTCAACAGAGGAATGGATACAGAAAATATGGTGCATTTACACGATGGAGTACTTATTCAGCTATTAAAAACAATGACTTCATTCATTTACTTAGGTAAATGAATGGAACTAGAAAATATCATCCTGCGTGAGGTAACCCAATCACAAGAGAACACACATGGTATGTACTCACTGATAAGTAGATATTAGCCCCAAAGCTGGGACTACCCAAGATACAATTCATAGGCCATATGAAGTTCAAGAAGATGGCAGACAAAATGTGGAGCCTTCAGTACTTCTTAGAAGGGGGAACAAAATACTCTTGGCACATAGAGGGCAGGAGGGATTTCAGAGGAAGGGAAAATGAGCAGGGGGCGTGGAGATCAGGAATGGGAAGAGATGAGGATGATATACAGAGGGTCAGGAATTTGAACAGAGGTTTGTAGCAATGGGGGATGGGAAACTAGGGGTAGCCACCAGCAAGTCCCAGATGCCAGGAAAGCAAGAGGCTCCCAGGACCCAATGGGGATGAGATTAGCTGAAATGCTCAACAAAGGGGAGAGAGAACCTGTAAAGACCATATCCAGAGATTAGGCAAGGCCCCCATTGGGGGATGGGATCATCTACTCATCTCCAAATTCTTAACCTGAAAGGGCTCCTGTTTAAAGGAAATCAGGGGACAAATTGTGGAGAATAGACTGAAGGAAAAGTCATCCAGTGACTGCCCCACCTAACGAAACCCAGACACTATTGTGAATGCCAAGAAGTGCTTGCTAATAGGAGCCTGTTATAGCTGTTTCCTTAGAAGCTCTGCCAGAGCCTTACTGATACAGATGAGGATGCTTGCTGCTAACCATTGGACTGAGCACAGGGACCCCAATGGAGGACTTAAGAGAAAGGACTGAAGGAACTGAAGGGGTTTGCAACCCCATAGGAAGAACAATATCAACCATCCAGACCCCACCAGAGCTCCCAGAGACTAAACTAAACCATCAACCAAAGTGTACACATGAAAGGATCCATGGCTCCAGCCACATATGTAGCAGAGGATGGCCTTGTTGGGCATCAAGAAGGGAGAAGTCCTTGGTGCTGTGAAGTCTCATTTCCCCAGTGTAGGGGAATGCTAGGGTGGTGAGGTGGGGGTGTTTGGGTGGGAGGGGGATTGTGAGATGGGGGTTCCAGAGTGGAAACCAGGAAAGGGAATAACATTCGAAGTCTAAATTTATAAAATATCTGATTTTAAAAAAAAACAACAAACTGGGCTTGTCTGGAGTGGGCACTCTGTGAAGCTGTGTGCTATAGGGGATGATCAGCAGCGGCACTGGACACGGAACCCTGAGTCAGCTCTCCTCAAGCCTCACTTCCTGTCTCAGAGCTGATGAGTTTCTGCTTGCTGATGGTGTCTATCAAAACTGAGCCCCTTAAAGGGACCCCCCACTTTGATAGGACATGAATCTATGTAAAATGTGCTTAATGTCAGAGCAGTCTACCTGTGAAGAAATGTTTACCTTGACTTGGTTAATACTTTTAAAAACCCTTTAGTGATTTAAAAACACCAAAAAACAAACAAACAAAAATGCATGCATCTCAAAAGTCATCTAATCTTTCTTGGCAGTTTCCTCTTACAAGTTTATTCAAGAGAGGTTTTGTTAGTTTGCTTTCGTCTAATAAAAGATGGATATCCAAAGGTAAGTTAGTAATTAGTGATATCAAATCAAAGAAGAAAATAACGACAGCCCCATTGTCTGTGCCGATGGAACAGGGTTGCTCATACAACACCCAGGAATTTTCAGCACTACATTTAGACAGGGAGACGTGACAACAGTCTTGATGCACACCCATCACATAGAGGAACCTCAATTAAATCCTGTTTTGTTGCAAAAGCCAAAACCAGTGTGATACAATATGCACATTAGGGAATAAAGATTTGTTTTCAGCAAAAGAAATTTGCTTTTCATGGTTAAGTACTTTCCAGAAAGGGGATAGGTTTGTGAGTCAGATGATGGATGATCCAACATTGGGCAGTTTGTGAACTCCCAGCTTAGTCAGGAACGCTCAAACAAGAGTGTGATAGGATGCTGAGCTCCCACGAAAGCAAAATGTTAACCAGCCTGAGAAAGACCTCAAGAAGTAGGTCTGGTGTCCAGGAAATCTTAAAGTAATACTACTTAGAATTCTCTAAGAACACAATTACAAAGAGAAAGGGAAAAAGGAAAGCCAGGCTGAGCCTACCATAGTCGGATGGATGAAAAGTGCTAGAATATAATTAAGTGAGCATGCCTCCAGGCAAAGATTCTGCCCTTTGTGATAAGAAAATAGGCAATGAACAGACCGTTGGACAGCCAGTCATTTAGCCAGGCCAACACGCAATATGGAATGCTCTTCAAAGTTGCAGCATCTCCTGTAACACCTTTCCAGTCAGTCTATGTGGAAGACATCGCCAGGACAGGACTTGTTCTGTGGACGCAAGAACATGCTCCTAATTACACACGTGCCTGGGGCAGAGTCCAAATTATTAACTCTGCCCAGCAGAGACTGTGGGTTTTGTTATTAGTTCTAGGTTTCTTACTTTTAGGTTAATGAGAGTCTCAACAATTTGGTAAGATACAGACATTTTTTTTTCTTTCTGCTTAAGGGGCAGAGTGCAGGAGGTAGAGCTGCTGGTGATAGTCTAATCAACACAAGAAAAAGTTTGATTTTATAAGACCCAAAGAAAGAGCAAGATTGAATGAAGTTATAATTTAGACTCAGAATTAACAGAGAAGGTAATTATGCATACAACCTTATCGATCTTTCTTTACATTTCCTTTAATTTGGAGTATTATATTTTAATAATAGCCAATGAACCAGGTGGGAGTGAATCTTATCTGTTCAGTTATCTTCAAATCTAATACCTATTCTAATGACCTCAAAGTAATAATTGTACCCAAGGTAGTTACCAGAAGTTTCAGCAGAATCAAAATCTCAGAACATTTCTTTCATTCCAATAATCTTGGGCAGTTCGATTCAGTACAGGTTCACAAAAATTTCACATGGTTGGTTTTGCATTTTTGCTTAAAAATTTAAAAAAAGACTCATTGGAATATGGGCTTGGAGTTTAGGAAATCAAGAAAAGATTCTTTAAGTGGAAGCATGTAACTGATGAGAACCTCACATGAAATTTATTTTAGTTTCTTTTTTCTTGTTTTCAGTGGAAGCCTCAGGTATTAGAAAGATTTGAACTTCAGGATGAAATATTATCAGAATAAAGTTGAAGCATAAAGACTTTCCTGTGGAAGGAATGACTATAAACACACATACCATTTTTAAAAATCACCACGAATTTAAGTGAATTTCAGTCAATGTCCTGTTGACTAAAGTTAATATACCACATTAAACATCAGTATGGCCCACACTGGCCCGAATTGAACATTAGCTTGCCTTTTTCATTTTGTGCCTGCTACAAGTTCAGAAGTATTAACATAATAGTCTAACCATATACCTTGCCACCAGTGTCATTCAACATGGTTTAGAAATTTAACCATGGCTAATGGTCCAGTATATTGTGATGAGTCTTTTGGCCTTTTGGGTAAATGCAATCTGTTTAAGGTAGCGTTGCATGACAATAGGGCTGTTTGGCGTGACCTCAAAAGCCGCAAGGTGCCGTTTAGCATAAGGTATAAAGATTTACAATTCCTCTTTCCCTTATTCAGTTTATAAAACCTCAGTTGGACCCAGTAGGAAGGCCTATCTTCTAGTGTCATAATTTCCAATAAGAATACAGCACTAAATAGACAAGGTATCTATCTGTGAACTCTAACTTAAGCAATCCCAGAAGCCAGGATAGTAAAAGTTTGCGTGTTTTTTTAATCAATTTGTTAGTATTTTTTAAACTATTTTTTCATTTATTGGATATTTTTTATTCATATTTCAAATGTCATATTCCTTTTCCCTGTTTCCCCTCCAGAAACCTGCTATCCATGTCCCCTCCCCTGCTTCTGTGAGGATGCTCCCCCACCATCCACCCACTCCCTCCCACTTCCTCGCCCTGGCATTCCCTTACACTGGGGCATCAAGCCTTGACAGGACCTAGGGGCTATCCTCCCACTGATGCCCAGCCAGGCCATCCTCTGCTACATAAGCTGCTATAGCCATAAGTCCACCCCTGTGTACTCTTGGGATGGTGGTTTAGTCCCTGGGAGCTCTGGGGGGTCTGGTTGATTGATATTGTGTTCTTCTTATGGGGTTGAAAACCCCTTCAGCTCCTTCAGTCGTTTCTCTAGTTTCTCCATTGGGGATCCTGTGCTCAGTCCAATGGTTGGCTGCGAGCATCCATCTCTACATTTGTCAGGCTCTGGCCGAGCCTCTCAGGAGACAGCTATATCAGGCTTCTGTCCAATAAATATAAAGAACTCAAGAAGTTAGACTCCAGAGAAATAAATAACCTTATTAAAAATGGGATACAGAGCTAAACAAAGAATGTTTGTTTGCATGTTTTATGAAATTCCATGATTGTGGAATTTTGCAGAAGGTCAACATTCATGCTTCTGTTGTTGTCATTCAACATACGTTTATCAAGGACTCTCTGTGTTCAGTGACCAGCTGGACATGCACTGCACACCCCAAACTTTACTGTGCATCTTAATTACATGATGATATTGTTCAAATCCAGATGAATTCAGATTTAGTATGTTTGCAGTAGACCCTAATAAATACTGTTGTCACTGTCTGAAATTCACATTGTGAATAATAACAAGAAATTAAGATAATCCCCAAAGAACATTCTATTATAATCTAGATCCCGTTAAAAATATAAAAGAATAGTATATGGAGAAATTACAGTAAATATAAACATATCCTGCCTTTGAAAATGACAACCTAGCAAGTCGTGTATACTCTTATCAACTGCCTAGAAATTTCTGGAAGTTCCCACCAAAAAAGACCATTTGTAAAGGCAGGAAAGTAGACAGTTTCTCCTTTTAGTCAATGTCTTGACTTGTATGTAGAGCTGTCCACTCAGTGTGCAAGGTAATCATGAGTTCCTGACACAGACACCTATCTCATAAAATGACACTGAGTCCACCCATTCATCTGACAGCCTTTGCTGAATAACTAGCCATAGATAATAACTTTTAGTCACTACCAGTTTAGGCCAGATTGGAGCCAATGACCTTTGGTCAGAAATTCCATTTTCCATTTCCAATCCTTGGGATTGTCAAAGGCCCTTGTCAGAAAATGTGTTATTCATGAAGTTCAGCATGCTGCCCAAAGCCCTAAGCATAGATTGCTTCTCGAAACTTCTATTCGCACTTAGGCTTTTGGTTGCTCACTTCATGAATCTAAACGATTGGGGATTTGCTTTGGGTTCTGTTTTCTTCCTCATTTTCTATGTAGTGATTCAAGGGATTATCATAAAATTTGTATAAATAATTGTCTACCTTAAAATAATTGGAGTCATATTCTTGGAAGTAAAGACTGCAGCTAAAAGACCTGGAGTTTGATAGGTCTCTAACACCAGGCATGTTTCCGCTCTAGTTGAGTGAACCTCATGCTCTTTTAGAGCGCTGTTGGATAGCACCAAGACATATGCGCCACTATTAAACCCTTAATGTTACTGTGCCATGCTGGTCATTTCTGCAGTTCATATTCATAGACATTGTGGGTGGTTATGATTACTGTTTGATTCCCTCCTTTGAAAGCTTGCACATCGTCTTCTGGTACCGTATGAGCTAGTTCCCGGGGAGGAGGTCTTCAGGTCAAGCTTAGATTCTTATGGCCTTATGTTACAAGTGCATGGTATCCTCGGAAACTATTTATGAGACTTCATTTTTGCAAGGAAATTCCCCAAATCTGATTCTACCATTCAATTCTAAGCATAGGATGTTTTGTAAGGAGCTTGGCAGAGACATGGGAACCTCTATAGAACAAGCTTGTAAATATCATCATCTTGATTTCACTGTAGTGGTGGCAGAAAGTCATGGGGCAAAAATGGCAGGCTGAAGTCGTGTTTTCATCTACTATTCATTCCTTTGAGGTAACCATCCAAATTAATAAGGACTTGCCCTTTCATATGGAGGAGAGAGCATGATCCAAATGGCCTCATAAAAAAGAAAATTGCTGAATGAAGTCATTACTTTAATTAGCATTTATGTCCTCAGTGTTAACAGTCTACTTTAAAAAAAATGATGTTCAATACATTCCAATCTATCACATTGAGTAGTGACTGTAGCTTGGGTGCCAATTTTAATTGTCCTTTCAATATCAATTTAGGCTGATGTGCTAATAGGTTTGTGTTATTAGATAGATGCCTCAAGTAATGTCATTATTAAGATGGGCTGAATACCTCTTATGTTCAACACGATATAGTCAACTAGCAATGCTTATTTATTCGTGAGCCTTATATACCTATTCAAGGGGTTTATGTTTCTTTTTAACTACATGTAAAGAATGTTGCTCTTTTGCTGTTGGATAATAATTAATGGTTCTGTCCTCTTCCTGGAAGATGCTGTTCATATCTAGATCACATATTACCGTATCAAACCTCCAAAGACTCCTCAGATTGATGCTTTGCTAATTCCACAGTTATGGAATTGCCAGCTTGGTCATGGAAAATAACTTTAATTCCCAAATGTCTGCTACCATGCTTTGAGCATTAAAAGATCTGGTACATGCACTTGTACATATGTACATATATACACATGTGTAGTTTTCATCAATCCTCCAAGCTGTCACCATTCCTCCCTTGGTTTCAACTAAGTCTATTTCCCATACAGACCAAGAATGATAAACATTTAAAACCTTAACATTATGTCACGTTAGTGCATAAAGCCTTTACAAAATTTCTTGATATGGCTGACCAGACCCTACAAATCTGTTTTTGACTCTTTCCAAGTTCAAATCCGGCCTCTTCCTCATACTGTGTTTCAATATTGTGAATTTTCAACAATGTCTATGCACACTAGCCTCTTTGTTTCCCAGAGGTTTTTTGCTTGCTTAATGATGCTGTCTTTTTCATAGAATATATTGTTCTTATCTGGCTTAAATATATTGTATCCATTTGACTACTCTCTTTTGGCATTTAATACAGTAGATACAGTTGTATCTACTCAGAGCTCAAATCTTGTAAACTCTCAAATAGACATTACTCTTTTTCACAACATTTTGATCACCTCTTTTATATAATTTATTCTTTAATTCAAAATCCTCAATGATAAGAACTTTATCTGTACTGATTACTTCCTGAGCATACATAGTACATCCGATTAATATAGGAATATCTATGTCTGGAAAAATTTAAGTTTGTATTAGATAGACCAAAGTCTTTCAATATATATTAGGTAGACTAATTCCCTTGTTTAGTTTTATATATCCCAAAGGGTAAGGATGATCTTAAAATTTTAGCTGTAAAAACAAGGGATGACAATAGTTTGTATTGTGTGAAATGTTATCAAATCCAACTTTTAATGTTTATAAAATTTTACTAGGGTCCACACATTTAACCACTGCTCATAACCATTGTTATGAGCATACCTGAGTTATTAATAATTGAGATTGTATGATCTGAAAAACCCCAAATATTATGCTTTACCCTTGTCAAAAAATGCCAATCATAAATTTGTTACCTTAAAGCAACTACACTGCTTTTAATTTCTCATAATGATTACATGTAGATAATGATAGAAGATCCTCCAATAGGCTTGATCCCTCTTACTACGCACTGCCTTTGAAATTATGCCTTATTGGTCTACCACGCATTGAGACATTCTTCAAAGGCAGTGAGCTTGAAAAACTCAAACCTGAATGCTCCAATCATTGGCAGGAAGTGCAGCCTGGGAATTAATATTTCTAACGGGTAGCTCCAGTATGGCTCCTTGGGCATCCATAATTTAAAAGCTGTCATTCTGAGATGTAGTTTACCACAAATCACCACAGATATCAAGTAATAATGATCAGGTTTGCAACTTTTATTGCAGGATATGAGTGTTACCTAGTGGCAAATTTCTTTGTTAGTCATATTTATTGTTGCCCACATGCCAATGGGCTGGGTATGAGGAAAACAAAGTTGAATTCTAGGTAGAATTTAACCCCCAAGATGGTAAGACTCTTAACAGATAAGAAGCACAGTAAAATAAAAAGGCCATAACAAGTTATATTAACAAACTGTATAGTAGGTCCACCTACTATACACCTACTATACATTCTACCCAGTAGCATGTATAAAGACATTTTAAAAGGGCAATTCTTTTGGACATTAAGATTGATTTAAATCTCTAGTGTTTCAAAAAGGTGAAGTGTACTTTGCTTTTCCAAATCACACTCCTAAGAAATGTTTTAGTGAGCATGTACATAAAGAATACCTTCTTTCTAGGAAAAAAAAAGAGGTATTATGAAAGTCAGGGATACATTTATATAAAATGATAACTATACATATATGTAAATAAAGAGAGAACTATGTCCATATGTGTAATTCTGCTTTCTTGTTAGCCTCCACAGTCCTTTCCCATGTATCTGGTATCCCGACTTCCTTGCTGACAATATACTTTCTTTAAATAGTCCCTACATCTTTTTTTTTATGTCATATGTTCTTTAACCCACTGTCCTTTCCCTCTCCTCCTCACAGTTGTCCCCTTAGTACTTTTTCCATTTTTATTATCTAGACGAATGATAAATAGGTGACAGGTAGATAGATAAATGGTAGACAGCTAGATGATAGAAATAGATAAATTTATAGATGATAGATTAGATACATAGATAGATAGATAGATAGATAGATAGATAGATAGATAGATAGATAGAGAGAGAGAGAGAGAGAGAGGGAGAGAGAGAGAAATTATAGTAATAATTTAGATAACCGCTTTGCTCCCAGCGGATGAGAGGGCTTGCTGTTCCCTCCCAGGAGCACCCTGGATTCACAAATGAAACACACATACACACCATATCACACACACACACACACCACACTACCACACACCACCCACATACATACACACACCACATCATACACACACCACACACACACACCATACACACACCACATACACACCACATACACACCACACATACACACCCACACACACGCGCACACACACACACACACACACACACACACACACACGTACCAGTTAATTTTGGATATGCCTTGAGTAGCTCATAGACTGGGTAATTCTAATCCACCCTGCAGCTAGCACACATGTCCTTCTGGTAGTCCTGGCTTAATACCCTCTGATTCTGTATTTTATTTTTGTTACCCTAGCTCCTTCTGGGCAGCCGTTCTGGGGGCTGCATTCCTTCTCACGTACATTTCGGATGAATTTCCCTCTGCAGCTCTAAATCTGATCCATCTCCCTCTGAGACATGGCAATATCCCTCCTTCCTTTCTCCTAGTCCCTAGCCCATGCAAACCTAAAGGTCCCGCCTCAGTCTATCTGCCCAGCTATTACCCATTGGCTCTTTATTGATTAATCAAAAACTAATCAGGGACATGGACGTGCAGCATTTGGACATACAGATTCCCAGTTTGAGGGGCTGGGTTAATTCAGTCCCCAACAGAACTAGGTAGGAAACTATATTTTGTATGGGAAAAATAATAATATTTTGCAATGTTGTGTCTTTCTGAGTCTGCCATATTTAACTCAATATGATATTATTCAGTTCCCCCCAGTTTACTGAAAATAATATGATTTCAATTTTATTTACAGCAGAATAAAATATCATAATTGTGTGTGTGTGTGTGTGTGTGTGTGTGTGTGTACATTTTCTTCAACCAGTTTTCTGAGTACCTTAGCTGTTCCCTAGCTTCTAGCTTGACTGTTATAAATAGAGAATCAATAAGCATTGATCTGCAGCCCTCTCAGTTGTATGCTGACTCATAATTCATATACTATATATCATATTCTATATAATGTTGCCCATCCACCTAGTAGTTGGATTTTAACTTTTTGAAGAACTCTTATATCCGTGTGTTAAATTACCTCTCCTCTGTTAGTGTCTAGAGTTTACTTTTCTTTTCGTCTGGATGGCAGCTCCTCTGACCAGGCTGAGATGCAATCTCGGTGTTCTAACTTGTAGTTCCCTGGTGTCCACGTTAAGTACTTTTACAAATATTTACATTTGAATTTCTTACTTTGAGAACTATCTGTTCAATACTATTGAGTGAATGATTTTTTAGCGTTTAATGTTTGACTTTTAAAAAACCCTTATGGCTGCCAAAGACCTTCCTTCATTTTATAGGTTGTCTCTTTGCTCTGTCGATTTTGTTGTTTTTGTTTTGTTTTGTTTTGTTTTGTTTTTGCTGTGTAGATTACTTTCAATTTCATTAGGAACCATTTATTATAATTCTTAGAATTAAAAATTCTAATTTGGTCCTTTATATCAAGTCCTTGATTTTGTGTCTATCTAGAAATTCTTGGTTCTTTTCTCTAGCGTTTTCAAAGCTGAAAGGTATTATATTAAGGGCTTTGATTCATTTCTATTTGACTCTTCTGTAGGGTGATACGTAAAGAAATTGTTTCATTTTTATATGTGTATATCCAGTTTTCTACTGCCCTATTTGCTAAAGGGATGTATTCCCCACAAAGGATGATTTCATTCCCCAAATGGATGGCCAAAGATGAGATGAATCACTATATAGGTTGACTTCTATGTCTGATGATATATCCCATTGGTTTTGTGGCTTTTGGAATACCTTTGTGTCATGTCTTTGTTGTTGCCATGGTTACTATAGTTTATTACTCGGCTTCTTTCAGTTATTGCTTTTTCTGCTTAGAATTGCTTTGGCTACTCAAATTCTTTTGTGCATTCACATGAATTTGAGAGTAAATTTTTGTTCCATGTCTGTGAAGAATCTCATTAGAATTTTGATAGGGATTGCTTTGAATCCGTAGATCCTTTTCTACAATCTGACCACTTTTTGAAATATTAATTTTTATTTTCATTGCAATTCATTTATACTTTAATTAATTAAAATACTAATTAGAATGTTCTGTCAATCTATGAGCATGGAAGGTACTTCTATATGTTCATGTTTTCCTCAACTTTTCCTTAAGTTTCTTAAAACTTTCATTGTAGACGGCAGGATCGTTCTCTAGGTGAGACATCGTGTACTATGTAAGTGTTGAGAACCAGCTGAACACTAACAAGAATGCACACGTTCATTCCTGGCTGAAGATGGGACTAGTTGCTTTAGGTCCACCATATTTGTTTTCCTTGTCAACTCTTGGGTGGATTCTATGCATTGCTATTTTAGTGTCTAATTCATTAATTTCTGACCTAGGAGTTATTATTGCTCAACCTATAACTCTTTTAGAGTTCGTCATTTTCTCTCTTCTCCTGTAATGTTGTTTCCTGTTAGGTTATTTATTTGAGGTCACTTTGAATTTCTAATATCATCATACTTGTAAGCATTCCTCTTAAAAATGCCTTAGGTGTATCCCAAATTTCCAGTAAGTTCTGCCATCATTTCATTTGATTTTGGAAGTTTTTAATTCCTTCCCTGACTTTTCTGTTTTTCTTTCTTTTCTTTTTTTTTTTTCCTTATTTTTTTTTTGGAAATCTGAAGAATTTTTAATTCCTTTTATATACACTAAACCACTTTATCACCATTTAAGCTTTCACTTGCATTAACCTTAAAACACCTTCTTAAATCCTAAAGCACTTTCTTTGTTTTTATTATTAATCATTCCATTCATTTACATCTCAAATGATATACCACTTTCAGGTTACCCCCTCCACCAACCCCCTATCCCATGAGATCCCACTTCCGGGTTACCCCTCGGCCATTCTCCCCATCCCAAATCTACCCTTTCCCCTCCTCTTTGCCTGTATAAGAGTGTTCCCCCACCCACCCACACTCTCCCTCTGCACCCTGACCACTCTAGCATCCCCCTACACTGGGGCATCAAGTCTTCTTTGGGACCAACGACCAACCTCCAATTGCAGTCAGACAAGGCCATCCTCTGCTATATATCTATCTGGAGCAATGGATCTCTCCAGGTACACTCTTTGGTTGGTGCTCTAGACTCTGGGGGAACTGGGTGTTCAGGCCAGCCTATGTTGTTCTTCCAAGGGGGTTGCAATCCCCCTCTCTCCTCCAATCCTTCTGCCAGTTCCCCCACCAGGTTCCCTGAGCTCAGTCTGATGGTTGGTTCCAAGCATCCCTATCTGCATCGGTCAGTGGCTGGCTGGACCTCCCATGCCTGCCATGCGAGGTTCTTGTCAGCAAGGGCCTCTTGACCACAACAACAGTGTTAGGTTTGGTGTCTGCAGATATGATGGAACCTTAGGTAAGGCAGTCCCCAGTTGGCCCTTCCTTCAGGTGGGGCAGTCCCTTATTAGCGCTTCCTTCAGGCTCTGTTCCATTTTTTTGTCCCTGTTCTCTCTTTGAACAGGAACATTTCTGGCTTAAAAACTTTAAGATAGGTTGGTGGCCCCATTTCTCCACCAGGAGCTGTGCCTATCTACTGGAGGTGGTCTCCACAGGTTCTGTTACCCACTTCTCTCTGCATTTCGGCTAAAGTCATCCCTGTTAGATCCTGGGAACCTCACGTTTCCCTGGTGTCTAGGACCCTCCGGTGACTAGCCCCAGTTTCTTATCCCCCTGCTATATATTTTTGTTCGATTTCCTGACCCTCTGTACCTCTCTCACGTCTCTTCCAGACCCTGATTCTGCCACCCTTTTTTCCTCTCCCTCCTTTCTCCCTTCCCAGTCCCCCTTTCCCTCCACCTCCCACGATTGTTTCCCCCTCAAAGCAAGACTGAAGCATCCACAGGGGGTCTTCCTTCCTTCTATGATCCATATGGTCTGTGGGTTGTATTATGGGCACTGTGAACTTTGGGGCTAATATCCACTTATTATTGAATGTCTGGGGTTACCTCACACAGGATGATATTTTCTAGTTTCATTCATTTGCCCATGAATTTCATGAAGTCATTGTCAATAGACCTATGATATAATAAAGGCACCAAACCTTTAGTTCAATGGGACCACGGGGCCGAGATCAGAACTAAACTCATAGAATATCCATTCCGTGCAGTTGCAGCTGAAAAGTTCCTAAGCCCTAGAGAAAGAAATGAGCATCTAAATAAAAAGGGCATTTAAAACCCAATATATACATAACCAAAATTGAGCTTCTCCACAAATTTTGTAGTCAATGTAACAAAAATGCAGACGAATAAATACTACAAGCTGTGAGGGGAAAATGCTAATTCAGTTACAAAGGAAAACATATCAGAATAACATCAGATTGCTTGTTAAAAGCATTCTAAAATCCTGGAACATATGGAAAGATGTGTTTCATGACTTCACAGTAAACAGCTGCCTAACAAGGTTGCTATATCTAGCACAATTCTCTTGAATTGATGCAGAAATAAGGACTTTTGTGACACGAACCAAGGCCCTTTATGATTAGTCTTGCTTGGCAGCAATTCACTTTCATGACTTCTTAAGCCTCTTAAGACTCTTCTTGGTGTTCTCAAACTATAACCACGTGATTTGATCAGAATAACCACTTTCATCATTATTTCACTAATATCCTTCATCTCAAAGGGGACCTCATTCAGTTTCCATTGACTGGGTCAACCAGGGAGGGGCTCACTACCCCTGGTGTCATTTGAACTTTCATCTCACTAAGAAGATTATTGCTATCATGTCCAGTGCTGTCCTAGGCGTTTACACTGATTTTTATCTTTATTTCCATCTACTTTTACTAATTATAGATATAATCCCATGCTACTAGACTCTTGTAGTTTTTACTGTAAAAGAAGTTTTAAATTACAATATTGTGTACCTGGAAGCATCATTTTGACTTATTCTCATTGCAAAACTTATTACTCAGTGTTTTGCTTCTTTCCTGTGGATTAAATTTTAACATTTAGCATCAATGTCAAACTTATAAGTCATCTATATTCAAACGAGCCAAATGTCAAGCTTTTCAAAGCCAGATATAACGTGTGGCTATTATGTTGTTGTAGTGCAAACACCAAGTGTAAACACCAAGATTAGGTGTTGCTGTGGGACAGTATTTACCTCAGGATCCTAATAGAATTTTTCAACCTTAAAACAAGGGATATGAACAACTTCCTTCTCCTAATTATTCTCTTTATTTTCTGTTTATTCAAAAAGTTTCTCAAATCCAGTGTCTTTACATGGACAAGGCAAGTACTCTAACATCGAGCTCATTCCAATTCCTCTGCCTTGTTTGTTTGTTCATTGTTTTGACCTACATAGTTCTTCTTCTACACATGAACTCAATTATTTTTTTGTAATGAAAAATTCATTCTTAGGCCTTTATTATAAAATGATAGGAATGGTATAAAAGGGAAAATACTAGTAAGAAGTTATGTAGTAGAGCCTGGTATATCTACATAAAATATATATCTTTGAAGTGTTGATAGTTGGTTACTGGTTTATACAACATAAAATTTTATTAGTGCTGATAGCATTTTCCTTATTATGAGATTGATTTTCATAGACAGTATGTATATTGGTGCAGGTTTGTGAAGGATCATGGAGGAAAAGCCTTTGTGTAGATTCTAAAACCTCATGGTTTCCTTTTTTTTAGGGTCACTTGTGGTTTTTTTTTTCTTTTGTTATTGTACATAAGTAATATTTCCTCCCTGTAAATTGCTGCTCAGTTTAGCTACACCTTGTGGTTAAAGAGAGATCACAGGTGGTCACAGTGGACATGTCTCTCTAAAAACATGGAGAGAATTTCAAGTGGCACATTTACAAAAATATAAACTTGAAATTTTTCAGTGTGGCCTTCAAGAAAGTAATGGTATGTTGGGGGGATAGACTTTGGAACGTTCTAGCTCACCCACAAAGATGCATGCAAATGAAAGCCTTGTGATGAAAATAGAAAGCCTTAACCCACACCCAGTTTCGGAGAAGGGAATGTGCAGAGAAGTAAAAGATGGATTCAAATCAGTTATCTATATTTATCTTAAGGGAGTCTATGATTCGAGGTTCTAAAGTAATTGAAATTTTTGCGTTTGGCTTGTTTTATTCTTTTTGACATGGAGGCAAATATAACTGTTCCCATTACATTATTTATTTTTTCATTACAGAATTTCAGAAATGGAAGTATTTTGGGACAGAACTCAGTCTTTAATTTCACAAATCAGAGAACTGAAGTTCAGAGCAATTTAATGTGGCAACTAAGGTCATTCAGGATGCTAGTAGTAGAAACGCTCCCACAATATTCTCATAAACAGGCAAGCAGGCAGACAGACAGACAAATAGACATAGATGTGGACATAGACATGAACATACATAAAGAAATACACAGAACTCTTTCTCTTATGCCAAACTACAGAACATCTCCATTCCACAAGCAAAAGTAACATTCGTTTTTATTGTTTCTGAAACTTTTATTACCAGCCGAAGATTAGAGATTTAATATTTGACAGATTTCTTTAGTCATTAACCAACCATCTACATACAACTAATGAAAAATGCCCCCCCCAGGGATTGATGTTATGAATGACAAAATGAAGCCTGGGTGGTCTCCTAATGTGTTACTATTACAGCTAATGGCACCACAGAGAGGTGAACACGTGACAGACCATAAATGTTGCATAGGAAATGTAATATTGTTCTAGAAATATCCAGTTCCTCTAACAATTTTTGAAGACAGACATGTAATTAAGATAATTAATTCTGAAATCTGCTAAGACTGGTTAAAAATTCCATTACTATTTCACTGAAATTTTGTTTCTACTTTCTTATTTGTGCAGCGTGGCTATAGAAGCAATTTCTTTTACTCATCAACCCACTAGCCATGAGAAAATATCTTCAATAATATGGATGAATAGGGCTCTACTTAAAACATTTGCATGTAAAATTGTTATTAATTGAAATTATAAACTATTTCATTCTCAATGCTGTTTGACAAAAATATTTCCAGATATCCTGCTTATGTTCCCGGAAGTAATTGCCACTTCTTCTCTGTCTAACAAACACACCCACGATGATTTGAAACCGCCAAGAGCTCTTCTGAGAAGTATAATTCACCAGTTTTTGACTAGCTGCTTTCCAAATTCAGTGATCAACCTTTGCGAGTAGAGTTAGTAATGCTGTTGAAATTGAAGTATTATGGAACTGTTTTGTACTCATTGATATGCTAATTTAAATTGAGGTCAGAGTGCTAAAGTTGTAATTTAGCAAAGCACAGAAGAAGGTAACATAATATCTAAAATCAGACAGAAAATGAAAAATTTAACCAGCAATGTCGACTTACTCCTGACATCTCAGTACTCGGGAAGTAGAGAAAGTAAGATTTCATGTTCAAGGCCAGCCTTTGTGGTAAAGCAAGTTTATGGTCAACCTAGGCTGGGTGAGGCACAAGCTGAAAAAGAAATAAAGGGAAGAAAGAACAGCATTGTTGTCTGAGGAGAGTGTGAGGTGTGAGTCTAGAAGACAAATGGGAGGCTCGGATGAAGCTCTGCTTCTGCTGGACACTCTTACCCTTCCCTGTGGAGGCTGAAGTCAGGGCGCACCATTGACCTCATCCACGACAGGAAGGAGGGCTACTTGTGAGAGTCAGCAACGTGAGTTACAAATCAGTTATAAAGAACATCTGTTAGTCCCATTTATAAACAGAGTCGGGTCATGTGCATGTGAAGATTATTGTTTGAAACACTCTTTCAGGTTTTGTATTCGCAGTGTCACCTACATCCTGCTATTAAATTTAAAAGGGAAAACTTTAAGTTGAGGTAAAATTGATGGCCAAGAAGTAGGACACAAGAGTTTCGCCAAGGAAAGCACATCTTCTATTTCGTGTGGTTTTACATGTTCTCCAGACAGCAAAGCAACTGGAGAAGGTTCCACTGGTGTAGCATCACCTGAGATCATTGTCACGATTTGGGACTTAGCTTGACGAGACCTTTCAAAATCCTGATTGGCAAGTCACTGCTCCTAAGAAAACTGGGTTTCTCGAGTAATAACGTGGAGCCTGTTTCGTTTTTCAGTGATGGGAGTTTCCAGGACTGCATTGTAGACACCAGGCCAGCTTTTGAACGTAGACACTGAATCCACAAAGTGATGATAGTATAAACTTTACACTGTGTTTTAGATACACAGTATGGAAAAGGTAAACAGTGGCTTTAATAGCTTCGTATTAGGGGGCTGGAGAGATGGCTCAGCGGTTAAGAGCACTGACTGCTCTTCCAGAGGTCCTGAGTTCAATTCCCAGCAACCACATGGTGGCTCACAACCATCTGTAATGGGATCCGATGCCCTCTTCTGGTGTGTCTGAAGACAGCTACAGTGTACTCATATACATAAATAAATAATGTTTAAAAAATAACTATTATTACATGTTGAAATGCTGTCTTGATAATTACTAGATAATGTAAATTAGTAAAATTATTTTCACATTTGAGCATTTTGCAATGAAAATACCTTAATTTTAAATTATATGCATATCTCATATCTGGATCACTTTTTTTTACAAAATATTCTTATAAGTGGTTTAATATCATTTCAGTAGAAAATGCCTGGGAACTGTGCTTTTGCTTCTCCATATAATTGTAAAAATTCAAGTGATTTCTCTCGAAAGATGTACATGTGGCATTGTACTTGCATTCCTGACTTCTTTTCATTATTCGAGGCTTTTCTGTCACAATTTCTTTGTTATGTCATGTGCCTCACTTATGAAATTTTCTTAAATTTTTTATATTACCAAAAGAAAAGCTTCCACAAAGGAAATAGTATCTGATATCCTCTACATGAATGAACTGTCACCCTAGGCTGTCTGGAGCTGTCTATCTGGTAAATGTAACAAGTATTTGTTCCCATGGACTGACATAAACACATGCATGTGCATTACAAGAAGCCACTGAGTCCTTAGGTCTGCATGATGTATGCACAGTTCAGAGGGCGGTAAAAGGCCAAGCTGGGCTTCAGAATGCATGGCACCACACGTATGCTAGTACGGATCCAGAATTATGCAATTCTTACTTGACATCCATGTACTGGGATTATGAATTATTTCACAGAACAATTTGAGTCTAGATGTAAAGCAGCATGTTCAGATTTTCTGTAGTCACGTGTACTCGATGCAGAGTTTTCAAAATTGTTTTGGTACTGGTCATAATATACTATTTTGAATGCTATTCCCATTTGTAACATGTGGAAGAAAGATGTTTAAGAGAAACGACCCTCATTTAATTCCCTGCTGCCTATATGTCACATGGTTAGAAAATGATATGGTAGATTTTTTTCAGTCCCAAATCTGAACATGAGATAGTTTGTAACTTCAAAGATAGTTTTTAAAGGGCATTTTTTAACAGTTTAAACATTTATGCAACAAATACGTATCATATGTCAAATGGATCTAACAAACATCTATAGGACATTCCATCTAAATATAAAAGAGCACAATTTCTTCATACGTATTCTCCAAAACCAATTATATATGAGAACATAAAGCAAGTCTCGGCCAGTTTAAGACAAGTTGAAATAACATACGACTGACCACAAGGACTAAAGCTTTCAACAACAGAAATGCAGAACAGACACAAATTCGAACCGGTTAGCAAGACGCTACTGAGGGAATTAAGAGAGGAACATTGTCAATTCTGGAACTGAGTGAAAAATGAAAACAAAACATGCCAAAATTAGTGGAATACCACGAAGTCAGACTTTTTCTTTAGAGATACTTTCATATTTATTTTATACAAATATACTTTTATCCTCCCACATCTATATTTCTGTTTTTGTGACTAGCAATAATATCTAGGACTACCTAGATATCAAAACCGCAACCAAAAATGGATAGTTTCATACCCCATTCAGGCACAGCTTGGTTCCTGCAGACAGGGCGAATACAATGGTTATGTAGCCTTTCTTTCTTTGTTTGTTTTTTTAAATCGAGTATTTCTTATTTACATTTCAAGTATTATTCCCTTTCCCAGTTTCCTGTCTATAAGTCCCCTAGCCCCTCCCCCTTCCTGTCTATAAGCCCCTCCCCTTCAATCCCCCTTACCCCATCCCTCGCCCCCAACATTCCCCTAAAAGGCATTCTGAAGTGAGCCTTATTGACTCACTTTCTAGTACGTTATACAATTAGGGAACTTGACTATGCTGGTACTGTAGCTCTCCTTACTTGCTGACTGTAGCCATATGACTGTAATTCTTCCTGTTCCTGACATAACTTTTGCTGATCTGGGTACAACTTTTAACCCAGTCTTCATTACTAGCTTATGGTAAGCATGTCTTGAAGTTTTAAGTTTGTATCCATAACCAGTTGTGAAAATCCAAGTTTCTGGTGTGAATTAGAATAATTGTTTATTATGCTTGGGCGGGCTTTTTCATATTCGAACCTGCAAGTATGAACCTCCTTGTTTAGTATCAGAGACAAATCATCCAGACACCATTGAGAAAGCCAATTATCAATCTAGTTTTCCATTTGTAAAACTGAGATGGGTTCCCTAACAACTGATCCCCTTCACAGAGGCTGGTCCTCCAGTCCAGTGGATCCTAGTGGTGGTCTGACTAGTGCTGTGGATGGTGCTTTAGTCCCTGTAGGGGTCCAGATTTCTTCTAGTGAGCCATCATTCAAAATTGGTTTTCTCTGGTTAGCAAAACTGGAAGGAAAACACTGAGGATATAGAGCAATGTGTGTGTGTGTGTGTGTGTGTGTGTGTGTGTGTGTGTGTAGACTAATGTATGAGGTATCTTGAAGGAAAAAATAGAAAATTCATAAATTTGACCTCTACTTGAGTTCCTTGATCTACATTTTTATGCAAATGCTACATGTTATTATATACTCCGAGTACTGCAACAATGAAATTGACACCCCAATCTACAATTTAAAGTGAAAAATTAACCAAATTATGTTTCGATCACGGTGCGTGATTTATGTAGTGAGGAATGTTAGGAAAAGTGCTTCTGGGTGTTCACTGTGCTTCTGGGCTTCTAACAGCAGAATTTAACAGCGTAGCAAGTGTGCTGCTTCCAGCAAGGAGCATCCTGGTTTCTACTACTATTACGCCAGAACAGCATGAGATGAACTGGTTTCTTGTTTCTTTTCCCACACTGGCCTTACCAGTAAGATGTTGTGAAAAAACAAAAAAAAAGATGGCAACCTTCACTTAACATCATCAGACTAAGGGCTCTGTCAAAAGGTTGTCTTGTCAGATGCAGAAAAGGCAAACATTCTGTGGTGCTCCTCGGGTATTGGCCTGTTACTGAGAAAGCTATTTTCCTCTCATCTGGATGATTGCAGAATGGATCTGGCCATAGTGGATTAGGGCTCGGCTTTGCAAACCCTTCTAGAATCCAGTTGAGTTCCCAACCAGGTAGTGTGTCTCTGCCCTACTGTCTTTGTAAAAAAATGAGCTGAAGCTGCCAAGCGTCCATGGGCATTCAGTAAATATTTAATGAAATAAGCACATTGTTGGCATTTTATATTCTGACCCTTTAATTCCCATTTTATCTCATTTCACTCTTTTGCACCCACATTTTTACAGGTTAAAACAGTATTGATACATAAATGTTTAGATGAGAAATCAATTGATTTCCTTACACAATTGTCACATTTATTTTCCAGCCATTGATTAAATAAGACTATGCAAATTTACAGATATTCGTGTGGGGCAGAATCAAGGGAACGATTGTACATAACACTTTGTGATCATAGCAAATTAGGGGACTTGCTTTCACAGTTCATTTAGATGGCTGCTGTGGAGAGCATTCTTCACAAAGACTGCCACTGACTAGCGGCCCGGATAGCTGGTGTCCCCCGTATCCTTTTCCCAGAGTGTACACACACTTAATTTTAGGTGAGAGAAGAAATAAAAGCAAACTTGCCTTTCTCCTTTGGAGTAGATACTCTGCTCACCAACCTTGGCTTTGAAAAAAAATTGCTTCACGACTCTTTTCCTGCTAAAGGACATGAAGTATTCTTGTCATAGTGACAAAATAGAATAGTTGTAAAATTCTGAAATTAAGCAGGTATAGCTTTACTGCTTCCTTTATATATAACGGGCAGGGAACCATGCATTTCTTAGAGCCTCATAGATGTTCAAGGTAAATGGATGCCGAGTACCGACCAGATCTCCACAGTTTACACTGATACGTGCTATTTCATTATGACAAATATTACCATTGATCTCCGCAATCACACTACGAATAAGTCATCATGACGCACATTTGAATGAAGAATTCATAGGCAGAAAGTGTCCAGCTCTAGAAACTGTACTGGCGGTCTTGCCAAGAATTATAGTTAAGGTGGTTGTAGTTGTTTTATAAAAAAAATGTTTCTTTTAAGACATAAATCTCATCATGTTACCCGTACTGGTCTTGAACTTATTGGCCCAAGCAGTCCTCCTCCTCAGCCTTCTGATGGCAGAGACAGCCAAGGCACTCACAGCACTGTGCCCAGTGTGTAGTTGCCTCTGTGACTAGTCATTTTAACCAGACCAAACTAAGCATCTAAAGAGGCAGGCTTGGGGGGCACAGAATTCAATGTTAAATTTATTTCACCGGAAACTATGTCATATTTTGAGGGGTTTATTTGCGCTTTGGGAGTAGAGGTTCTCTTAACACTGGTAATATTCATAAAGGCCCTTCATTTGTAGCAGAATAATCCTGAATTGTTCTTAATTGGATTAAGCATAATTGCTTAATTTTTTTCTGAAGACATAGTGCTTTGTTTTCTCAAAGGCTCTTTTTTTCATTGCATATGGATTTTATGAACTTATTATAGAGTCATTTCAGTGGCTTAGCTCCACAGCTGTCCAGACGATCCTCACTATTAGTCTAGGTTCCTCTTAAGCAATACAATAAAACTCCCGGCTTGGTGTATATGTTCTTCTCCATGAATGTTATCTGTCTAGTGTGGTAAAGTGTGAAGATTATTTTGTTACCTTTTGCAAGCTGGTATTTTTCTAACAATGAGAATCTTAACACCTTAACTAATGGTTCCACATCCATAAGCTCGTGAGCATTTAAACTCACATAAAATTTCATAAGACCAGTAACGGAAGAATGTTGCTATGTAATTTACAATCATACCACCACGCCAATAGATGTAATTATTTAATAATATAAATTCAGTGAGATCTAGTGTTTAATATTTTAGCCTGTCTATGCATTTATTTCTAATTACTAAGAAGCGATTTGCCTATGAATATAACTTAAAGATACACAGAAAAAAAATTCTGAAGCCAAATATGTTTTCTTAGTACTGTATATATCTAAGAGCGTCCATTATAGCAGACACCATATAAAATCATATTGTTCAGTGAGCTAGGCAAGAGCTTCCTCCCATTTTGGCATTGCGTCTAGTTGATAAGTATATATTGAAATTTCCCAGAAGGTGCTTAGAATTTCGCTTGCCATTAAGAATGCTGAAATACAAGTTTATTGAGTACATACATCTACTATTTTTAGTCGAGCCTCTCTAAAGTTTTCATTTAGTTGAAATGCTGCAAATCAGCCTTAACCCCTAACATCATGTATGTCATCCTCTCAGACGCCTGTTTCAAGAGTCCCCCATGTAGAAGAAGCACTTAAGAAAGCACCTTTTCTGAATTGTCTGAGTGTGTATGAGTAAGCAGGACAGCATGATCGGCATGGTTGCCCTTCACAGCATCCTCACAATTCATCCCAGCCTAGGGCTCCAGCCCTATTAAAACCAATGCATTTTTACAGTTTACGAAGCTCCTCTCCATTCGCACCAGCTTTATCTTAAGGACAACTTGTAGAGAAAGCATTTGTTATATCTGCCTTACTGTCTGTGCAGAGCACAGAGAGAAGATAGGGTGAAGAAAGGGCTCTGCCTTTGCGGTCGAGTTCCCTAAAGGAATTGAGCCAGCAGAAACATTTACATAGCTGTAAGAGAGGAGCTATTCGATTGGCTAAAGCAGCTGCTATATAATGTACAGGCTGGGGATCTGGAAAGCCAATAGCTGATGAGTCCAAGAAGTTGAAAGCTTCCAAACGAGGAGTTTCGAATCCCAGAAGCCTTAGGAGCAATCTGTGGGGTTGACGGTCTGAAGCACCGGAAGCAGATCTGCACGTGACAGGAGCGGCCATATGGGAACTCCCTAGGCAAACCCGGAGCAGTGTGTACTTCCGGCTCCTTCTTTCCTCCCACTGTTGTTTACCTGAGCCCTGAGCTTGCTGATCAGAAAGACCCACATCGAGGTTGGGTCCCTTCAGTTGTTCACCTGCCAATCACCTCACCCTGATCTGTGAGTCAACTTATAATTGTTTTGAGTTGACAGCCAAGTTCAGTCATCGCCAGATCCCTCTTCTGAAATCAAAGTAAAACAGGCCTTTTTTCTGCCATGGCCTCTGCTCACTCACCTCTCACACTACCTCCCCACCCCCCACCTCCGTGGGGATGCTCAGCCAATGGCAGCTCTGCTACGTGACTTCCCTAGATGTGGGCAAATCAAAGGCGCTGAGCAGAGTCTGAACTTCTTTCCCTCAGAGGCAGTTTGTCACATAGGTCAAGACAGATCTTCATTATAATGAGGACCTAAAGGCCCGGAGGCTTAGCCAATAGCCTTTCCTTCCCAGACACTCTTCCATGCAAAAGGTGTTTAATCTCAGGCTCACTCTGAGAAGTGGGGTACGGTTTTACTCATCCACCTGCCACCATAGACTGCCTCTTTTCATGGGATCCTCCATGGGGAGCCATAGAGAAGCCCTTCACCTAAGGAGCTGCTGCCTAATCTCTCACAGAAGGCCTCCCTGCGCTCCCAGCTCCCAGCCGTGGCTGCCACCAATTCCAAGCCCACCACCCCATCCAGCAGAAGACTCTCCAAGTGGAACCACCTGGATCATCTGCTCTCTTTTCCCCCTCAGCCTCAGGCTATGTCCAGCCCTGTGGGTCCCCACTCAGTTCTCAGCTCTTCCTGGCATACCATGGGTGCTTGGATGCCCAAGAGCCTGAGAGTCAGATGCCCAGGCCTCCTTGCAGGCCTGGGTCCAGAGCTGGCTCCAACTGTGTTCTACACTCATCCCCAGAGCTGTGTCCCGCAGCTTCTCACAGCTCTGCGGTGGTGTGGGATGAGCTCGGTGAAATTTCCTGAATTCTCCCTTCCCAAGCAGACACAGGACCCCAATCCTACTAGACACTGTGTCTTTGACTTTAAGAGCTGTTTCTTCACATTAGGGTGCTTTCCTAGATGATTTCAGTAACCTATGCAGATAGGTGGCTGTACTCCCTTTCTTGTCTCCTTACAGAATTTGGTTCATGTTCCATTACAATGCTTACGTGTTTGATGTCAATTTTGATCTTCTATAGCAGGTCATTGAGCATCTTATAAGATAAACTCTTACTGCACTCATCACAGTTTCTCAAACATGCAAAGGAGCGCTTTGATGCACAGTCAATACCAATAAAGACTTTGATAACTGATTCCAGAACAATTACTCCGTTAACCACACACACCAACATGTGTGTGAAAATGTAGCTAAAATTTGAAAGCAATTTCTCAAATTAACACCTATGTTCTTTGCTAATCACAATTTTGAACATTCTAAATAAAATAATTTCTCTTGAACATGCAGAGGCAAACGTGTACTTGAATTATTCAACAGACATTTATCACATGCCCCTTATATGCCACCTTTTTACTATAGAAATAAGTATGATTTTAAGAGGTGAAAATTGGGTGTGGATATGATCCAAGCACATGAAACTCACATATGAATATTAAGTAACATGTTAAAAAATAAGTGTGTTCTAGGCTTCACACAAATAATGAAATCTCACTGACTGAGGAGGAAGGAGAATTATCTCACAGCCCAGATACTGGAGCTCTGAGAACTGGGCAATGATAACCTTAATGGGAATGAGAGGAGCATCTTACTTTCTGCAGCTAAGGGAACCGTGGACCTGGCCTGGAGGCAGCTAGGCAGGACAATAGCCAGAGTCCTCCTCAAGAGACAAACAGTGTCCTTTGCCCTTGCAGAATGATGTGAGATGTGAAAATTAGAACAAACCCAAAGTTTGCCTTTACTCTCCATGATTAACATTCTCTTTTAAAAGGCTTAAATAGATTTGAAGACTTAGTATGAAGCTGGCTTAAAATGATTTGAAATCAATTACATGCCATCCGAAAGCAATGTGTAGTTTCTAACTTGGAAGCTCAATACATTAATGTTGTTGTATAAATATAAAAATAATAGAGTAACAGTGTCTTTTACCCCTCTACCTCTGTACCGTGGTGCCCTGATATCTGCTAGATTATCTTGGCGGAAACACATCCCAGCCGCACACTTTCCTACACTCAAACCCTCACATAAAAGAACACACAACACAATAATCTTAGATCCAATTGGTAAGATATAATTGCCCACTTAAACACACAAAGCCCAGTACCATCCATCCCTTGAGAACATTAATAACAACCTGTAAATACACAGAGCAGAATCTTAACATCACCTGCCATCTTGTCCTGCCACGGCTTCTCAGCCCCTCTCCTCCACCCTGTCTCCTCCTCTCTCCCCTAGTCTCTTCCTCTTCCTTCAAACTTCTCTCCCGCCCATCCTTCCTTCTCCTCCAATGACAGGCCTCCTTCTATCCTGTACCTGCCTCACCTGTGACATCATCCTACACATTAAAACACACAAAGATGCTAATTAGCACGGGGCCTTGATCTTACCCATTAAAGCACAGTAAGATAGAAATAAAGATATGTAATATGTGCTTCCAAAGCCACATATGTGAAATGTGTGAATTGGTAGATGAATAGAATACAAATGTATATAATTTTGGCTCTTGAAACACCACCCACCCACCTGTGGGAGAAAGATTTGACCATAGACTCTTTGGATATCTGTTGCAGACAACTATTACGGCACTCCAAAGCCTCCAGCTGAACCAGCACCATTATTATTAAATGTAACAGATCAGATACTCCCGGGAGCTACTCCAAGTGCTGAGGGGAAGCGGAAAAGAAATAAGTCTGTGACCAACATGGAGAAAGCAAGTATAGAGCCACCGGAGGAGGAGGAGGAAGAAAGGCCTGTGGTCAACGGAAATGGCGTCGTCATAACACCAGGTCAGTCTTTCACAGTCTTTACGAGATAAGCAGCTGCTGGTTACATTTTCACATCTTTAAGACATATTTCCCTGTGTTTGTTTATAGCATGTACATTTTTCTAGTCTTTTATAATATAAAGTGTATTGTTCTAAGTTTGAGTATGTGTGTGGTGGGGTGTACACACACAGTTGTGTTTACAAAGAGAAGATTGTGATGTCACATAGAATAGAAAAGATATGATTCTTTGTTGCTGTTAGTTTCTTGAGGTACAAGGAGTATATGTGTAAGCCCTCATACAAGCTAGGCAAGGACCCCCACTGTCACACTACATTCCTCTCACCCCTTAGAATATAATTCCCATATTCACATTATTAACTCCAATTTTGGAGTGTTTATTCAAAATCCTAAATTTGCAAACAAAAAAATTGTTTGTTTTGTTAAAGTTTATAAGCATCCAAATTAGGCTTATTGTTTATAGACCTACAGAATATAATTTTAAGACTCGGACTATATTTTACCCATAGATACATCCTAGTGCTTCTTAAAACAATCAAGTTGACAGCCAAAACCGTCATTACAGCATCTGTCTTTAAATACGTCAAGGTCTGAGTCTTGGTGCTTTATTCAGCTGCCACAACCATCTACAGACAACCAAACGGGCACTGTAGTCTTTCATTCTCGTTTTATATCACTTGGTGTCTTCACAAACAGCGTTTTCCAAATTTAAACCTATGCTATTATTGTTTCTTTGTTTTGTTGTTGCTTGGCATATTTGTTTGGTTTATCACTGTGTAGCCCAGACTGCCCTGGCACTCACTGCGGGTCCCAGGAGAGCTTCAAACCGTGAGGGCATTTGTCTCGACTGCCTTGTGCTAGGGTCCTAGACGTGGCCACTACATCTGGCTTTGTCTTCTAGTCTTTCAAAAGATAAAGGCAAGTGCACGCAAGTCTATTTTAAAATACATACTTTTAGAGATGAAAGCGCCAAAGCACCCGGACGTTGAAAATACCAAAATAAATAGACAAGTAGATGTCATTCTTTCCAGTGGTCAGATTCTTCAGAAACGTGAATTCCCAGAAACTTTAGTAGATGGATTTCTTGGACTTTCTTTTTTCACATACGTTACTTGCTATAGTGATTCACTATTCCCTGATAGCTTTCTCTCGTCAGCTATGAGTCAGTCCAGGGCAAAGAATTAGAAGTGCACATAGACTTTAAAAGCAGTTCAGTCGCTCTGTTAACACACACACACACACACACACACACACACACACACACACACAATGCCTGGAGGAGCAGCTCATGAGAGCTTCCCAACAAAGGGAATACAGTATGTGGGCACAGAGCTGCCTTTTCCAGGCTCCCAAGCCTGCAATTAGTGCAGATGAACTGCATCTCCCAGAGAGCAAACAGAGTGTCCCTTATGTGATCTCTGAGTGTCCTCAGCGATGATCTCAGTTCACCGTTGGGGACCTGCGTCCCAGTGCTGTGCCGCTTGGCAAGTTGGCTGTGCATGCCCCATCAGTCCTGGTGCTGTGAATGAGGCCCTGTCAGTCTCGGAAGAATGATGTCCTCCGCAGTGAATCTCGCTGTTTTCCTGTGAATAATGCCCCACTCTGAAACGGCCACAGCGCCTCTCCCCTGCCTAGTTTTATGTGAGTTCACAGAGGCTGTGGTTTGTGTATGCACTCAGATCTTTCTCTGTTTTTTTTTTATCCCCTTTTGTTTTGGTTTCCTGACATGACTTAATTTTATGGTTTGGTCCCAAATGCTACACTTGGTTTTGTCTCCCCGTTGCCTGGCAGGGTTCGAAAAGGGAAATGGGTAAAATTCTAGGACTGTATCAAAGTATAATTCCACTTATAAAGGACATTCTATCTTTAAAAGATTACATGGAAGTTCAAACTGCCCTAAGATAAAGTACTTAGGTATCCAGATGTGACCGCAAGTCAACAAGAGGGCTACTTCAGACTTGGTTCTGAACCACAAGCAGTGAGCTCTCGCACACTGTAAGCATGTAGAATTGGGACAGCCTTCGGAACCATCCTTTTATACCAAGGCAGACTCACTTTTCAGTCAATGTGAAAGCAATGCCTGTATAAGACCTCTTCTGGCTCTCACATGGATTCATTGTTTTCAAGAACTTTCCTCAGCTCCTGTGAAGTGTTTTTGGACTTCTCAGCAGGGCAGTGGGGGAGGGGAGGGGGCGGGGAGGGGGCAGGGAGGGGGCAGGGAGGAGACAGGTCGGGGGCGTTGCAATTTGTATATATGAGAGAGATTTGATACATGACTGGAAAATGCAGGACAAGAGTCAGCAGAACTCCAGAGTTGCTCAGAGTCTAAAGTGTTCCTAAACCAAAGGTATTTGCTCTCTCCATCCTGATGTTTATCTGTCTGTTTGTGTGCCTTGTGCTTCCTGACTCTTGGAGTCTGCTTTGTCCTCAGCCATGGCTCTACGCACTCACAGCTGAGTGCTCACCTTTCTCTCAGAAGAGGGGCTTCTCTAGAGAACGCTTGCCTAAGCACTATGCCCTTTTCTTCTTGTCCTCATCAAAAAATACCTCAATTCGATTTTGACCTTAAAGAGAAGCCCTCCATATTACCAAAGTGAAGACCGAATAAAGAGCCACCACCTCTGTCTCACAGCCCTTGAAGCACCAGGAGTTGAGGTCGTGTTTCAAACAATACTGTTCTGATTTTCCCCAAAATTTTAAAGGCAAGCTTTAAGATGTATTACAAGTGCAAATCTTGTCTTATTTCATATCTCGCTATGGCTCTTGGATATTTCCAGTCTGTGTATTAACTGTTATCACCTTGAAGTTTGTTGAGGATTCAGGGGACTTGTTCCTGTGTGATAAATGTCTCTCAGATTCATTACATTTCAAAAATCACAAAGCACACACAACTTCACAGCCATGAGGACTATTCCTCACGTTATCTCATTCTACCGTTATTAAAGTAAAGGAAGGAATTTATTAATTAAGGCAGCTCTCCTCCCCTGTTAATGGAACATAATTTCCTCTGTTAGCGTTCTCTAGTGATTCTTTTCCGCTTCATTTTATATATTCCTGAGGTACCTTTCCTTGTCATTTTTCACTCAAAAACTTTGAATATTCTAGTTTCATAATTTCTATTCTATTCTTGTATTGTATACAATATATCAATTTTGGACTTTAGATTTAGATGCAATGTAATTTTAAAGCATTAAGTCTACCTTTTCAAGTAATTCATATTTCGCTGACTGGCCTCCTGAGCAGAAAAGACACAATTTTCTTTTAAATGGTAAGAAACCGTGTCTTTACAGAATTGGGACTTTATACTTCCTCAATTAATTCATGATTTTTAAAAAATCAGAAACACACTAAACCATGGCATTAACTTTCCCATGTTCTAGCATGTTCTGGTTTGTATTTCTATCCTGACCTCAAATAAATGGAAACATCGGTCAGCAGCTCAAAAAGGATTGATTTTTCTAATAACAGATACACTTTCCCTCTCTCACTCACACACGTACATACACATGCATATCCTGACATAACACTTACATACATACATACTCACACATACATACTCTTACATATATATATATATATATACTCAAGCCCACACACATACACATATAGACTCACATAAACGCATTACATGCACATACACACACAAACCCTTATATATACGTACACAGACATTCACACATACACACAAGCACACATGTGTGCACATGCACCCCTAAATAGCTGTTTCAGTACTTTATTATCTCATATTTTGAAGAATTTATAATTCAGTTATGTGTACTTATTAAAAACAAATTACAGTAGTAGTTGCCGATGGTTCAACTGTCAACCCTGATGTGTTAACGCTTGTACAGTAGGGTGTGATTCCAGTTCTGAGTATGTCTGCATCCAGCCCTGAAGGGAAAAGTCCACTCAACTCAATTAAAATGTTGGATCAATAGAATGAATTTCTTAATGAGAATGTTTAGGTTCTCAAGAAACTCAAGACATCTTCAAACCCTACAGTGTCCACTACCACGGCTAGTTCCATAAAGGAGCAGAAACCATGGTGGGAAAAGTCAGTTCCAGGGAGACTTGTGGCAAAGAAGGCTAGAGTGGTGATGAAATAAAAGCTGGGGAGCTGTGCCTCTGGCTCTGCTGTCTGGATCCTTAAAGGTGCTGATGTGACAACAACTTCAGCGCCCAGCAGCTGCCTCTGGAGCCCGAGAAAAATGGGGAGAAAGATAGAGGCCTTAGGGAAAATGTGTAGTTTCTCCAGATTATTATTTTTCCCCTTTAATTGACCCTATTACATATATTGACTGGACAGGACATTGGGAGGGGCTCAGTTTACAAACTACTTTTAATGTTACTTTTCCATATGTCTTTTTAGACTTGCGTTAGTTTTCTTAAAACTACTTAAAGAACTAAAACTTAGGAAATTGTCAACACCTCTTGTTTCTGTAGGTAGAATTCATTTTAAATTTAACAACCAAAGATAGTATTCCAGGCAGTAACACTGTATGCATATGCAACAGCTACTGAGCAGGAAAGGTGTTCTAGTACCTTCCTGTCCTGGACACATCCTAGACTGGGCACACACTCATCTCCACACTTTAACAGATATAAACTTCCCAGGTCATCTAACACAATTCCTATAAATTGAACTCTATAGCTTCTTGCAGAGAAGAATGTCTGTTACTCTCCGCAAACTACTAAATATAAAATAATAATTTCTAAAATCCAAATTGTTCTCCTTTTCCAATAAACTAGAAGCATATTCCTTTTCAAAATATTTATCACCCATGTTTACTTACAAAGTGTGTAAGAAGATGAAGAGAAAAGAGATTGAATTTAATGAACTTGGTCACATGGCAATAGAAATACAAACCACAGAGCTTTTCTGCAGAGTAAAATAAATTTTGGAAATATATATGGTTGCTAGTTTCAGTAACTCTCAAATCAACAGTCTTTTCTCTGGTTTCAAAAAGCTCAGCGCTTCCCTCCCCTCCACCCCCTACCACACACACACACTTCACAGTGTAGCTTCTGCTTTACATGAAACTCATGTGTCATGTGTCAGGGTTCTTCTTGGCTATTCTCGGTTGTCAACTTGACTGCATCTGGAAATAGCTGAAACCAAATGGCTGGGGACACCTGTGAGAGATTTTTTTTGTTTCCTAATTAAATCCTTCGAAGTGGGAAGACCTACTTCTAATCCAGATCGTTTGAGGTGGGAAAATTCACTTTACTTTGAGCACAGCTTCTAGATTTTGGTACCAGAAGTGGTTCTAAAGCGACAGAATTATAAGGATACATTTTTAAAGTGTCTGGAATAGGCATTCCAATTTGCAACACCTCCAGTCATTGAATCCTGTCCTGGGGGCTCAAAGAGTACTGAAAGCTCTTCGTGTGGAATATTCTACAAACGTGGGGAGGCAAATGCACTTGGTTATCTTGACTCTCCTATTGTGAGAGGAAACAGATTTCATGACTCTGTGTATCAGCATTTTTAACAATTTGTGGAAAAACAAGGGAAATGATGCTGCTGGCCAGTTTTCTTTTAGCATCTCTGGATAAACTGACAGAGAAAAAGAATGATCACTGTAATGAAAAATATTTAACCATCTAGCATCTCAACAATGGACAACAATGGACTCAATGATGAAATTGACAGGCTCCAGATGTACGTGAACAGTCTAAAGGACTCTGTGTGTGACCTGGAAGAAATTCTCCTCTCCAGAGCTCAAGTTGTGTAAAATCAAATGGAAGCCTTCATTATAGGGCTGGCTGAATTACAGGGGAAATGGAAGTCCCAGGCTTGGAAGGTGTCCTGGTTTAAAATAAGGACATTAGTTGGTATAGAATGGGATCATGTGACAGGATAGGGAAGTGTGGGAGGACCGTACTGAAGTGGAGAACTTTGACGTCTCAGATTCTCACACTGTCTCTACCCTCAGCAGACGTTGTACTTTCCACACAGACGTCCTAATATTGCCTTTTCCACCTTTGAGGAAATTAATCCATCATTATCTACTAAGCCAGCAGTGAATTTCTCCAAAGAAGATGCCAGGCAAGACAATACTAATAGCCCTTAGGGCCTACCAATAGGTGCCTCTAGAACTATAACAAGACTCAAGGCAAATCAGACTCCTAGAAGAGTGATAGAAAGTGCAGTATGAGAGGAACTGTGCTGCACTACTAAGGAGCTTAATGAATTTGCTGATCCATTTCAGCAGAAGTCTGGGGGAAACGTGTGGGAATGCATTTTAAGGGTATGGGATAACCATGGAGGAAGGAAATAAAACTAGTTATTGATATGAACCCACTGAGTGGTTATCACAAAATTGAAAAGGGTGTCAAAAGTTTGTTTGAATGGTTAGATGAAGCATTTTCCCAAAGTAGGCTTACTAAAAAGAAGTTAAAGATGCCTGATAACCCTTGGCTTGGTGTTGAGGGAGAAATTTTAAGGCTCAAGTAAAGTGTAATGCTAGAGTGGCTACGTGTGCAAACCTGATGCTATGAAACCCAAGGTACTGAGAGAGGCACCAGCACATTTGAAGAACTTTGATGTCACTTTTTCTTATTCTAGACCTTAGGGTAGGAGAAATTGCTGCTCAGTTGGATGAATTAAATACCATGGGTTTAATAGGACCAGGTGACAGAACTGAATCACCAAAGGCAAATTGATTGTAGTTACCTTAATGGGCAGCATAGACCAAACAGTGTCCATAATGGTCAATGGCCTGACACCATCCTAGTCAGCACAGGCAAAATGAATTTTATGGTGGCATGACTCGTATGAACATTCAATATTGGCTAATCAATCGTAGTGTTTCCAGTAATTAAATAGATAAGAACCCACTGGAAACTTTTATTCACCGGATGTAAGTATCATCTCAGAGGCTTACTACCTCTGTCTTCAAACTTAAGGTCTAGTCCTGCAAGCTTCTGGCCTCCATGCAATCTAATCCAGGCCTAGAATGGCTTTAGCCTCTGAGATTTGCTGCTGAATAAGCTCACCCTTCCTATTTCTTTCTGAGCTCTGACTGGCTTGCTCAACTCAGCTGTCCTGGCTCAAACTCCTCTCCAAGCTGACTTATTCAATCAGGCTTTTCTTTCATCCTCTGAGTTGTTCTGCTAGGCCTTAAACCAATTCTAATTGTCTGACTCCTTATTCTCCGGCTTGTTCTGTCTTTACCTGTGTCTAGGTTGTTCTTTCTTCAATCTGTCTCTGTGAAATTCTCCTGGTAAAACTGCCTTCTCCCTGTCTGTGCTGCTTCTACTCTCCCTGTCAACTCTACTGCACTGCTCTTTACAATCTCTACTGTACTCCTGTACTGTACTCTCTTCCTTCTGTACTGTCTGTCTTTTTTTTTTTTAACTTGAGTATTTCTTATATACATTTCGAGTGTTATTCCCTTTCCCGGTTTCCGGGCAAACATCCCCCTCCCCCCTCCCCTTCCTTATGGGTGTTCCCCTCCCAACCCTCCCCCCATTGCCGCCCTCCCCCCATAGACTAGTTCACTGGGGGTTCAGTCTTAGCAGGACCCAGGGCTTCCCCTTCCACTGGTGCTCTTACTAGGATATTCATTGCTACCTATGGGGTCAGAGTCCAGGGTCAGTCCATGTATAGTCTTTAGGTAGTGGCTTAGTCCCTGGAAGCTCTGGTTGCTTGGCATTGTTGTACTTTTGGGGTCTCGAGCCCCTTCAAGCTCTTCCAGTTCTTTCTCTGATTCCTTCAACAGGGGACCTATTCTCAGTTCAGTGGTTTGCTGCTGGCATTCGCCTATGTATTTGCTGTATTCTGGCTGTGTCTCTCAGGAGCGATCTACATCCGGCTCCTGTCGGTCTGCACTTCTTTGCTTCATCCATCTTGTCTAATTGGGTGGCTGTATATGTATGGGCCACATGTGGGGCAGGCTCTGAATGGGTGTTCCTTCAGTCTCTGTTTTAATCTTTGCCTCTCCCTTCCCTGCCAAGGGTATTCTTTTTCCTCATTTAAAGAAGGAGTGAAGCATTCACATTTTGATCCTCCATCTTGAGTTTCGTTTGTTCTAGGGATCTAGGGTAATTCAAGCATTTGGGCTAATAGCCACTTATCAATGAGTGCATACCATGTATGTCTTTCTGTGATTGGGTTAGCTCAGTCAGGATGATATTTTCCAGTTCCAACCATTTGCCTACGAATTTCATAAACTCGTTGTTTTTGATAGCTGAGTAATATTCCATTGTGTAGATGTACCACATTTTCTGTATCCATTCCTCTGTTGAAGGGCATCTGGGTTCTTTCCAGCTTCTGGCTATTATAAATAAGGCTGCGATGAACATAGTGGAGCACGTGTCTCTTTTATATGTTGAGGCATCTTTTGGGTATATGCCCAAGAGAGGTATAGCTGGATCCTCAGGCAGTTCAATGTCCAATTTTCTGAGGAACCTCCAGACTGATTTCCAGAATGGTTTTACCAGTCTGCAATCCCACCAACAATGGAGGAGTGTTCCTCTTTCTCCACATCCTCGCCAGCATCTGCTGTCACCTGAGTTTTTGATCTTAGCCATTCTCACTGGTGTGAGGTGAAATCTCAGGGTTGTTTTGATTTGCATTTCCCTTATGACTAAAGATGTTGAACATTTCTTTAGGTGTTTCTCAGCCATTCGGCATTCCTCGGCTGTGAATTCTTTGTTTAGCTCTGAACCCCATTTTTTAATAGGGTTATTTGTTTCCCTGCGGTCTAACTTCTTGAGTTCTTTGTATATTTTGGATATAAGGCCTCTATCTGTTGTAGGATTGGTAAAGATCTTTTCCCAATCTGTTGGTTGCCGTTTTGTCCTAACCACAGTGTCCTTTGCCTTACAGAAGCTTTGCAGTTTTATGAGATCCCATTTGTCGATTCTTGATCTTAGAGCATAAGCCATTGGTGTTTTGTTCAGGAAATTTTTTCCAGTGCCTATGTGTTCCAGATGCTTCCCTAGTTTTTCTTCTATTAGTTTGAGTGTGTCTGGTTTGATGTGGAGGTCCTTGATCCACTTGGACTTAAGCTTTGTACAGGGTGATAAGCATGGATCGATTTGCATTCTTCTACATGTTGCCCTCCAGTTGAACCAGCACCATTTGCTGAAAATGCTATCTTTTTTCCATTGGATGGTTTTGGCTCCTTTGTCAAAAATCAAGTGACCATAGGTGTGTGGGTTCATTTCTGGGTCTTCAATTCTATTCCATTGGTCTATCTGTCTGTCTCTGTACCAATACCATGCAGTTTTTATCACTATTGCTCTGTAATACTGCTTGAGTTCAGGGATAGTGATTCCCCCTGAAGTCCTTTTATTGTTGAGGATAGCTTTAGCTATCCTGGGTTTTTTGTTATTCCAGATGAATTTGCAAATTGTTCTGTCTAACTCTTTGAAGAATTGGATTGGTATTTTGATGGGGATTGCATTGAATCTGTAGATTGCTTTTGGTAAAATGGCCATTTTTACTATATTAATCCTGCCAATCCATGAGCATGGGAGATCTTTCCATCTTCTGAGGTCTTCTTCAATTTCTTTCCTCAGTGTCTTGAAGTTCTTATTGTACAGATCTTTTACTTGCTTGGTTAAAGTCACACCGAGGTACTTTACATTATTTGGGTCTATTATGAAGGGTGTCGTTTCTCTCATTTCTTTCTCGGCTTGTTTCTCTTTTGTATAGAGGAAGGCAACTGATTTATTTGAGTTAATTTTATACCCAGCCACTTTGCTGAAGTTGTTTATCAGCTTTAGTAGTTCTCTGGTGGAACTTTTGGGATCACTTAAATATACTATCATGTCATCTGCAAATAGTGATATTTTGACCTCTTCTTTTCCGATCTGTATCCACTTGATCTCCTTTTGTTGTCTGATTGCTCTGGCTAGAACTTCAAGAACTATATTGAATAAGTAGGGAGAGAGTGGGCAGCCTTGTCTAGTCCCTGATTTTAGTGGGATTGCTTCAAGTTTCTCTCCATTTAGTTTAATGTTAGCAACTGGTTTGCTGTATATGGCTTTTACTATGTTCAGGTATGGGCCTTGAATTCCTATTCTTTCCAGGACTTTTATCATGAAGGGGTGTTGAATTTTGTCAAATGCTTTCTCAGCATCTAATGAAATGATCATGTGGTTCTGTTCTTTCAGTTTGTTTATGTAATGGATCACGTTGATGGTTTTCCGTATATTAAACCATCCCTGCATGCCTGGGATGAAGCCTACTTGATCATGGTGGATGATTGTTTTGATGTGCTCTTGAATTCGGTTTGCCAGAATTTTATTGAGTATTTTTGCCTCGATATTCATAAGGGAAATTGGTCTGAAGTTCTCTTTCTTTGTTGGGTCTTTGTGTGGTTTAGGTATAAGAGTAATTGTGGCTTCGTAGAAGGAATTCGGTAGGGCTCCATCTGTTTCAATTTTGTGGAATAGTTTGGATAATATTGGTATGAGGTCTTCTATGAAGGTTTGATAGAATTCTGCACTAAACCCGTCTGGACCTGGGCTCTTTTTGGTTGGGAGACCTTTAATGACTGCTTCTATTTCCTTAGGAGTTATGGGGTTGTTTAACTGGTTTATCTGTTCCTGATTTAACTTCGATACCTGGTATCTGTCTAGGAAATTGTCCATTTCCTGAAGATTTTCAAATTTTGTTGAATATAGGTTTTTATAGTAAGATCTGATGATTTTTTGAATTTCCTCTGAATCTGTAGTTATGTCTCCCTTTTCATTTCTGATTTTGTTAATTTGGACGCACTCTCTGTGTCCTCTCGTTAGTCTGGCTAAGGGTTTATCTATCTTGTTGATTTTCTCAAAGAACCAACTTTTGGTTCTGTTGATTCTTTCTATGGTCCTTTTTGTTTCTACTTGGTTGATTTCAGCTCTGAGTTTGATTATTTCCTGCCTTCTACTCCTCCTGGGTGTATTTGCTTCTTTTTGTTCTAGAGCTTTTAGGTGTGCTGTCAAGCTGCTGACATATGCTCTTTCCTGTTTCTTTCTGCAGGCACTCAGCGCTATGAGTTTTCCTCTTAGCACAGCTTTCATTGTGTCCCATAAGTTTGGGTATGTTCTACCTTCATTTTCATTAAATTCTAAAAAGTTTTTAATTTCTTTCTTTATTTCTTCCTTGACCAGGTTATCATTGAGTAGAGCATTGTTCAATTTCCACGTATATGTGGGCATTCTTCCCTTATTGTTATTGAAGACCAGTTTTAGGCCGTGGTGGTCCGATAGCACGCATGGGATTATTTCTATCTTTCTGTACCTGTTGAGGCCAGTTTTTTGACCAATTATATGGTCAATTTTGGAGAAAGTACCATGAGGAGCTGAGAAGAAGGTATATCCTTTTGCTTTAGGATAGAATGTTCTATAAATATCCGTTAAGTCCATTTGGCTCATGACTTCTCTTAGTCTGTCGACATCACTGTTTAATTTCTGTTTCCATGATCTGTCCATTGATGAGAGTGGTGTGTTGAAATCTCCCACTATTATTGTGTGAGGTGCAATGTGTGTTTTGAGCTTTAGTAAGGTTTCTTTTATGTATGTAGGTGCCCTTGTATTTGGGGCATAGATATTTAGGATTGAGAGTTCATCTTGGTGGATTTTTCCTTTGATGAATATGAAGTGTCCTTCCTTATCTTTTTTGATGACTTTTAGTTGGAAATTGATTTTATTTGATATTAGAATGGCTACTCCAGCTTGCTTCTTCTGACCATTTGCTTGGAAAGTTGTTTTCCAGCCTTTCACTCTGAGGTAGTGTCTGTCTTTGTCTCTGAGGTGTGTTTCCTGTAGGCAGCAGAATGCAGGGTCCTCGTTGCGTATCCAGTTTGTTAATCTATGTCTTTTTATTGGGGAGTTGAGGCCATTGATATTGAGAGATATTAAGGAATAGTGATTATTGCTTCCCTTTATATTCATATTTGGATGTGAGGTTATGTTTGTGTGCTTTCATTCTCTTTGTTTTGTTGCCAAGACGATTAGTTTCTTGCTTCTTCTAGGGTATAGCTTGCCTCCTTATGTTGGGCTTTACCATTTATTATCCTTTGTAGTGCTGGATTTGTAGAAAGATATTGTGTAAATTTGGTTTTGTCATGGAATATCTTGGTTTCTCCATCAATGTTAATTGAGAGTTTTGCTGGATACAGTAACCTGGGCTGGCATTTGTGTTCTCTTAGGGTCTGTATGACATCAGTCCAGGATCTTCTGGCCTTCATAGTTTCTGGCGAGAAGTCTGGTGTGATTCTGATAGGTCTCCCTTTATATGTTACTTGACCTTTTTCTCTTACTGCTTTTAATATTCTTTCTTTATTTTGTGCGTTTGGTGTTTTGACAATTATGTGACGGGAGGTGTTTCTTTTCTGGTCCAATCTATTTGGAGTTCTGTAGGCTTCTTGTATGTCTATGGGTATCTCTTTTTTTAGGTTAGGGAAGTTTTCTTCTATGATTTTGTTGAAGATATTTACTGGTCCTTTGAGCTGGGAGTCTTCACTCTCTTCTATACCTATTATCCTTAGGTTTGATCTTCTCATTGAGTCCTGGATTTCCTGTATGTTTTGGACCAGTAGCTTTTTCCGCTTTACATTATCTTTGACAGTTGAGTCAATGATTTCTATGGAATCTTCTGCTCCTGAGATTCTCTCTTCCATCTCTTGTATTCTGTTGGTGAAGCTTGTATCTACAGCTCCTTGTCTCTTCTTTTGGTTTTCTATATCCAGGGTTGTTTCCATGTGTTCTTTCTTGATTGCTTCTATTTCCATTTTTAATTCCTTCAACTGTTTGATTGTGTTTTCCTGGAATTCTTTCAGGGATTTTTGTGTCTCCTCTCTATGGGCTTCTACTTGTTTATTTATGTTTTCCTGGAATTCTTTCAGGGATTTTTGCGATTCTTTCAGGCATTTTTGCGATTCCTCTCTGTAGGCTTCTACTTGTTCTCTAAGGGAGTTCTTCATGTTTTTCTTGAAGTCCTCCAGCATCATGATCAAATATGATTTTGAAAATAGATCTTGCTTTTCTGGTGTGTTTGGATATTCCATGTTTGTTTTGGTGGGAGAATTGGGCTCCGATGGTGCCATGTAGTCTTGGTTTCTGTTGCTTGGGTTCCTGCGCTTGCCTCTCGCCATCAGATTATCTCTAGTGTTACTTTGTTCTGCTATTTCTGACAGTGGCTAGACTGTCCTATAAGCCTGTGTGTCAGGAGTGCTGTAGACCTGTTTTCCTCTCTTTCAGTCAGTTATGGGGACAGAGTGTTCTGCTTTCGGGCGTGTAGTTTTTCCTCTCTACAGGTCTTCAGCTGTTCCTGTGGGCCTGTGTCTTGAGTTCACCAGGCAGCTTTCTTGCAGCAGAAAATTTGGTCTTACCTGTGGTCCCGAGGCTCAAGTTCGTTCGTGGGGTGCTGCCCAGGGGCTCTCTGCAGCGGCAGCAACCAGGAAGACCTGTGCCGCCCCTTCCGGGAGCTTTAGTGCACCAGGGTTCCAGATGGTCTTTGGCTTTTTCCTCTGGCGTCCGAGATGTGTGTGCAGGGAGCAGTCTCTTCTGGTTTCCCAGGCTTGTCTGCCTCTCTGAAGGTTTAGCTCTCCCTCCCACGGGATTTGGGTGCAGAGAACTCTGTACTGTCTGTCTTTAAGTAGCTTCCCTTTCCTTTCTCTTCTTATGATATTTGGGCATATCCTATTTTGTCAAATCTTTCTCTGATTTTAGACATCATTTTCAAACATTGGTGCATCCTTCTATACACTAACTTTACCTTTATTTTGTGGGGGATTACTGTATTTTTGGTTGAGCTGTATAAGCTAAAAGTTCTCAAACAAATGTAAAAAGTTTGCATTGGATCATGCAGGCCAAGAGCTGTCTCTCAATGGAAAAATAGACAACTATCATAGTAGAGCCTTGCTCCAAAATTCCTCTCTTCTGATTCACCTATCAAGGTCTGGCCAAAGGTTCCAAATAGCACTCCTATCTGCCTCTGAAACCTATGGAGTTCTGTTAGATCATATGGTCCAAGTGGTATGGCTGCCTGTACAGCACCTGTATAGGACAGCTCATGCAAAAGGGATTCTCAGCCAGTGATCACATTTGAAGACCTGAGCCTGTTTGCAGAACCATAAGCCCTTGAATAAAGGGGTGGTTAGGTTCTCCTGAGGAAGGACCTAACAGGTTTACTGTTAGGCTTTCTCCAGCCCTTCTCCCAGCAGGACCTGTGACCTTTTATAAGGGTAGTGGCACACCAGAGGAAAAGAAACAATCATACTTACCAAGGTCTGTTGTTTACCAGTTCTGAAATGACCCTGATTCCAGTAAAGCCTAAGAACCATTATGGACCTCCAACTAAAGTAGGGTCTTACAGAGTCGGGTGAACTGGAGTTGTAGTGGAAATCTGACTCACAGTAGTTCCAGTGGGTCCCAAAACTCATCCTGTGACTAACTCATCCTGTGATTATTTCCTCATCCCATGTGTGTGTGTGTATGTGTGTGTGTGCATATATATATATATATATATATATATATACATATATATATATATATATATATATATATATATATATATATATATATGGCGTAGATATACTTAGAAGTTGGCAGAATTCTCACATTGGTTCCCTGACCTATGGGATGGGGATGGGAATTACAGGTGGAAAGGCTAAATGGAAAGCCTTTAGACTTTTCTTTGCCAAGAAAAACAATAAATCACAAACAAAGTTGCATCCCTAGAGAAATGGCAGAAATTAGTGCCACTGTCAAGGACTTGAAAGGTGCAGGAATGGTGGTTCCTACAACTTCTCCCTTTTACTTTTCTATCTGGCCAGTTGTGGAGAATGACAGTTGACTATTGAAAATTCAATCAAGAAGCAACTCCAATTGCATCTGCTGTATCAGATACGGTGTCCTCATTTGAGAAAACTAACACCTCTCCTGATATGAAGGTGTATGCAGCTACTCATCGAGCAAATGTCCTTTGTTCAGTAGTTGTCCATAAAGACCACCCAAAGCAATTTGCTTTCACTTGACAAGGCCAGCAATGTACTCTTACAGATTTCCTCGAAGATATATTAATCCTCCAATCCTGTATCATAACTTATATTGAAGGGATTTTGATCATCTATCTCTTCTACAACATATCGATTTGGTTTGCTATATATTAGTAACATGATGCTAATTGCCCCAAATGAGCTGGAAGTAGAAGTTGTTGTGTCAGGAAGTATTCATGAACCCCAAAGACCACCAAGAAGCTGATACCCATGCAATTGACTTAGGGCCTCTCATCATGAGCTGGGTATTATGTGATCCACCAATTCATAAATTGATACATGCACAGCAGCAGTCCATTATCAAATGGAAGTTTTATATAGGTAATTGGGCAAAGTGGATCCCTAAGAAACAAACAAGTTACATGAAAACGATGCTCAAATGTTATAGTCTGTACTTTTATTACAATGCTGTGGGCTACCAAGCAGGCACCTATAATCTCACAGGGTGTTCCCTATGATGGGTTAACTCAGGAAGAGAAGACTAGGGCCTGATTTGCTCTTAGTCTTACATGTTATACAGCACTACCAAGAAATAGGCAACCGCAGCATTCCAACCCTTCTGGAACTACCCTGGAGGGAAATCTTGACCTTGGGTAGAACTTTGGGAAGCTCGCACCATCACATTTTGTTTAGAAGGATATTTGGACACATGAGTGACTGTTGACCAATTCACGGCTGTATCCAATCAATTGGCTGGATGGTCAGGGACTTGAAAAGGACATGATTGGAAAATTGGCAAGAAAAACATGCTGAGACGAAGTATGTGACTAGAACTGGAGAAATTGGTGAAGAATGTAAATGCTCATCGAAAGGTGACTTCAAGTGAGGAGAAGTTCACTAATTGAGAAGATAGGCTGACCCATTCTGTGGACAGTCAGCTCTTTCCCTCAGCCGTTTGTGTTACTGCTAATGGGCCATGGATAAACTGACCGTGATGGCAAAATAAAGGTTAAATATAGGCTCGATAACATGGACTTCCACTCACCAATACGGACCTAGCTTCAGCTGCTGCTGAAGTGACAGATAATGCCATTATCTGTCAATAGCAGGAACCAACACTGAACCCCTGACCTGGCACCTCTCCCTGGATTGAGTAGCCAGCCATCTGGGGGCAGGTTACATTAGACAGCTTCTGTGGAAAGAACAATCCTTTGTCCCTGTTGGAGTAGAAACTCAGGAATCAATCACTCCCCCAGAAGAAGAACCAAGACCTACTGTGGTATTTGCTGACTGTGGAGGAAATACAGAATGGATAGTTAAGAAGATCGTTATTAATACCCGCTAAGACCACATGACCAGTTGCAGAGATGACTAGAATAAGCATGACTGTTGTACTTTGTTAATGTATTTGAACAAATATTTGTGTTTTTCTCAATTTCTTCATCATGTAATGTAACATAAATTAGAGGTAAATGGTTATCATATTTAAAATTGAGATACTAAAAGAATGTCCCTCAAAGGAAATTGCCACCTATTCTAAACTTGTAGTACATTGGTGTTTGTTCAAGGAGTAGTTATATCGTGTTAAGTGTAATTAAGACCTGGTTTTAAAAAATGACCTAGTTAAACATAGAATGCATTGCAATTGTACATAGTATAGTAAAATCATGTCAGGTAATTATAACCTAGTTATTATTGTCATTTGGAAATTAAGCATGACAAGCATATATAATTTTGTGTTAAGTTGGCAAAAAAAAAACATGTTGTGCATATTATTGGCTGTCAAGTCGACTACATCGAGAATTATCTAAAACCCAAATGGCTGTGCACACCCTTTTCTTTTCCTAATTAAATACTTTAAAGTGGGAAGAACCACTTCGACACAGATTTTTGAGGCAGGAAGATATATCTTTAATTCAGGTCTTTTAGGCGGGAAGGATGTACCTTTAACTGGACCACATTTTTCTACTGCCGGCCTATATAAAAGAACACAGAAGCTTGCACCTCCTTAGCCGGCTTGCTTTCAGTTTTGCCAGTAAGTACATTCCTCACTGGCGTTAGAGCCTACATCTTCAGGATTGTAGTGTATCCTGAAGGCCAGTGGAGACATCCAGCCTTGTAAACCGAACAACCAGATTCTTGAGCCTCCCTTGGATATACAGTCATTGTAGTATTAACGGGACCACAGGCTGTAAGTCATTCTGATAAATCCCCTTTGTATGTAGGTAAATTCATTCTATGAGTTCTGCTCCTCCAGGGAACCCAGAAACCCAGACTAATACATCATGTTAAGTTGGAATACAAATAACACAGAATTTATAGTCTACATTTTAATCTTGTTTCTAGTTATTCTTTAATGAGTCTGATAAGATTATTAGGAAGCATTGTATCTGAACTAAGTTTTACCTACGCCAAGATACTAGTGGAACAAAAACCATTTCCATAAATGACTGTCTGCTAAATATATTTGGATAATATCATTACCTTGGAATGAAATAGAGCTATAGAATTTATACTGATACAAAATAAGCATACACTTTACTCTCAACTAAGTGGCTTTTGACTTTATTCTCCATTCAGATCTTTGAACTCTTCTAAATTATCTTATGGAAAAATGAAGTCACATTTCCTATGTTTAATCTGAGGTGAAAGGAGTTAGCTTCATTAATAAATGTCTACTTTATGCCTCGGTACTTCTAAGGAAGTTTGGGGAATTTAACGGTGCTGGTTTCCTGAGGATTTTTTTTTTAACTTTATTACTACTCTTTAAAGAGAGGTCATTCCTTCTTTGTTGAAATATTGTTTCAATTGCTAATGGAAGAACACTCTCACTCCAGTTTGCAGGATGTCAATGTGACATAAAAATGTCACAAGAAATAAACACCTATGCTAGATGAATTCTGTTCCCCTCAACCACAAACATGTCCAGGAAAAATTACACTGAATACATTCAAAAGTGGTGATGTTTGTATTTAAAACTAAAACCATATGAAGAAATGCATCGGATCATTCCTCCTGGACTCCACCTATATAGTAAATGGTTCTACATTGATAAGACACTAAACGTACATAGGCTATGTGCCTCTGCCTTAGTCCGGATACAAGCAATCTGGGGCTTCTCTAGCGACAGCTTAAAATGGACATGTGTGCAGAGGCATGCTTGCACATAGGTTCTTCCAAACTCCAGCTGGCTGGAATGTTTGGTAGAACGATATCCTTGATTGGCATATAAGAGCTAATCTCCCCCCTGCCCCCATCTAGAGGTCAAAGTTGTTTTCTGTCCGTAATGGTTCACTTCTGAGCCATTACCAATGTAGTATGAACCTGTAAAGTGCAGAATCCCATTATGAGTTCAATTGTGCCCCCTGGCATTTCATAATGTGAGATTATTTGGAAATAAGGCTACCGTAGCTATAACTAAGATGAGTTCATACCGGATAGCACATGCCCCTGAGCCCATGTTTGCTATGAAGGCTGAAGTCATATGCCACAAAACCAAAAAACTAGCAGAAGCAAGGTAAAGGCAGAAACAAAACCAAATTGTGTGTGTGTGTGTGTGCGCGCGCGCGCGCACATGCGTGTGTGTGTGTGTGTGTGTGTGTGTGTGTGTGTGTGTGTGTGTGTGTGTGTCAGTGTCAGGATTTAACAGCCCTACCAAAACATATGTGATTAGGACTACAGTTCCTTTGACTCCATATAGTATGTAGCTTGCTCCCCTGGCCTTCATTAGCCCTTCAATAAATGTCTATAAAAGTAATTAATTAATTACTGTCAGTCCCTCTGTCTCTGGCTGACCTTTTAAGGGGCTCTCCTCTGAGAGTTGTGTCAGATATTCTTGATTCAACTTTCTATGCTGTCTTCCTGGAAAATTCTGCCCGAGTCTTTCTTACCGTGGGACATCATTTAGCAGACCATCACACTAGACTGTGTGAAGTGTACTTCTCCATCTCCCTGTCCAGTCTATGGCTAGGAAGACGGTGCATTCAACTGCACTAATTCTTTGACTCACTCTACCCAATGGAAGTAGAATGATTGGCCCAGGGATCCTGTTAGAATAGCGCTTTGGCTTACTTAGCTCAGAGTCTCTTCTTTCTTTCTTTCTTTCTTTTTTTTTTTTTTTTTTTTTGGTTCTTTTTTTTTCGGAGCTGGGGACCGAACCCAGGGCCTTGCGCTTCCTAGGTAAGCGCTCTACCACTGAGCTAAATCCCCAGCCCCAAGTCTCTTCTTTCTAATCTCAGAGGAATCAAGTCTTTCATATTGCAACACGATGTTGTCAGATGCAAATGTGTTCAGCCCCATTTTCATTCCCTCAATGAATCAGGCTGCAGGCAGCAGGTTGGATACACTTGCAGGTCTAAATATTCGATTTTGCTCCTCTGGAAATAGGTTCTGTCCCCGACAGGAAGGCTTCCTCTGGTTTAGTGCTGCCAATAGATAAATTAGCCTGCTTCTGGGATCAGCAGAAAGTCCAGACTCTCACTGTGAAATGTATTTCTACGTTAGCCTTTATGAATAGCAAATGTGCAGGTTATGATTCTCCATTCGTCTCATCCTTTTTTTTCGTCTTATTTTGTTCAAATGGAGGAGGCAGGTGCTACTTATTGCTTCCCTCTCAACCTGAAGCGCTTGATCAAAAAGACTCCTTCTCCTCTCCATTAAACTCTTGTCAGGTATTTTGCACACTCTAGGAATTTAATTCATGTTTGCTAATGTGGTAATTGACTTAAGATAAAGAAATGAGTCTATGCAAGGGAGTCAAACTGGGAAAACCTGATTGTGTCATCCCCGGCACATGATAAATAACACTTAACCAACCACGTCATTAAAGACAGTTTCCTTTCGCAAGAAACATTACCCATTTCTTTTGTGGGAAAAATGGTGTCAGGCAATTACAACACCAAGTTTGTTTCTCATAGCAAACTTTTCGAAGTTTTATTTTATTCATTTATTTAGTGTGTGGGACTTTTTGTTTGTTTGTTTGGAGGATGGGACTTTCCACCTGTTGGAAAGTTCCTTATTGAGACAGGGCATCTATGTGTAGCCTCTCTCTCTCTCTCTCTCTCTCTCTCTCTCTCTCTCTCTCTCTCTCTCTCTCTGTGTGTGTGTGTGTGTGTGTGTGTGTGTGTGTGTGTGTGTGTGTGTGTGTGTGTGTGTGTGTGTTTATAGTGGAGGTCAAAAAACAACTTTCAGGAAGGTTCTTTTCTTTCACCATATGGGATCCTGGGATTAAACTCTATCTTCATACTTGGTGGGAAATGCCAGCTCACTGGGTTATCTCAACAGCTTGAGTGAATTCTTCATTTGCAATTCTGTTAGCTTTCTTTGATTCCTAAGGAACTGGCTTCTTTACCCATCATTCTCCTGTGAATACCACTTTAACTGAGAGAGATATCACCAAAGATTGCGACATTGTTGGTGTCTTGCAGTTTTGGGTCCTTTCTGTCCTGGACCCTTCAGAAGCTTTGTCCCTGCTTCCTTCTTTCTTCTTTCCGTGCTGTGTCAGGGTCTGATGAGTCACCTCTGCATCCAGGCTGCTGTCCAGGCTCCTCCTGCTGGCTTCCTCTTTCTGTGACTGCTAAGTGTTGGGGTAGCTCAGATCTCTGCAGGAAAGAGTCTGGTTTCCATGAAGTCACTCTTGGCAAATACCTTCACTCATGCCTTAAGTTATCACACAATCCAGCAATCTACTGCTGTTCATCAAGTTGATGATCTGCAGCCAGGAACTCTGACTGGATGGCTCTGTCCTGGTTCTGGCGGGAGCCTCTTAACCTAGCATGTAAATTGTACCCATATTGTCATCTTCACTGTGTCCTCTGGCTCTCCTATCATCTCGGTCTCAATGAATAGGACTTCTTTCTTTATGTCCTTTAATCATGTAAGTTTAATGTCAGCTCACCTCTTTCCATTGTCATGCCAAAGGTCAATATGTCTTTTGTCTGGGACATAAAAACATCTTCCCACTGGTCTATAAACTTACTTTCCTGCTGTCTTCAAGTACTTAGGCTCCTCTGACAGAAAATGAGCCATCTAATATTTTGTCGCACTTTTGAGTAAGATTTATTGCCTCAACTGTGAGGATACAGTCCCGATCTTGGGAAGAGGTCTGTACCCAATCCAGCCGTGATCTGTCCGTTCCTCCCTTCATCCTGAAAGGCACCGCAGATATCACTGGAAAAGACATGTTGCTTGAACCTTAACATGAGAATAATGAATGGATCGGGACAGATCTCACCGTTACTTTCAGTAGCTCTCGATGCGTTGATAAATGGGAGGACTAAGGTGACATGTTTGAATTCCAGCAAAGCAGGGTTCGTACCTTCCTTGTTCTCTCTTGCTCATTGCCTGGCAGCAATGCAGTGCTCAAAGCACCAAATGTAAGTACCGAACAAGTAGAGTTCAGATCCTGGCACTGTGTTTTAGCTTTTCTGCACAGCACGGTATTCTGGGCACTCTACAGTTGTAGGACAACGCGCCCCATGTCTTGGTGCTTACATGATGTAACAAGCTGTGCCAACAGAATGTGAAGACCAGAGCAGTACGTTCTCACACTGCTGCCTCTGTGTCTGTGTTAAAGGGTTTGAATCCATAAGAATCACTAAGAGACTACATCTCAAGAGACTGTATTATTTTCCTTGTTTCCGCTCTTCGAGCCAAGCCAGTAAACATCATTCGTTTCTAGGCTCCTAATTCTGAATAATTTACTACTGTTCACCATAAGAAAAGAAATTGATTTAAACAATTTATTTCGAGACAAAGACTCCATTCGACATTACTAATTTATTAAGCGACCTTTTATTAATTTGTGAATTCCTAAAAATAATTTATCCTATGCATGCAAATTCATGTAAGGAAAATTTCTCCTATCACCACCCCATTTACAAATATGACAGGCAGTTTTACATTTTTCCCAACTATGGAGCTATGCAGTCATATATATGGTCATATATGCATATATATGTATATATATATATGATTACTAATTTTATCCCCTGAAATTTGGTCTTCAGACCACAATTATAAGTACTTTTCTAGGTCAGTAGGTCTATAGGTATAATTTTATTGTTTTTAAATTACGTCTTTTATGGTGATTCTGATAAACAGTATACTGAGCATATTCTGATCAACATAAAAGGCCTTTATGCCAGTTCCAGGATTTTGTTACCATATATAACAGCATAATAAATATGCAGCTGTATATTTCTAGATGCCTTTATTTCTAGAAGACATAGTTGCAAAGTAGGATAATTGAATCAAGGCTCATGTGTATTTTTATGCAACTTTTGGTTTTGGTTTTTGTTTTGTATTGGGGATTTTTTTTTTTGTTTTTTTTTTTTGGTCTTATTTTGTCATTGTTGTTGTTGTTGGTGTGTGTGTGTGTGGGTGGGTGTGTCTGTGTGTGTGTGTCTGTGTGTGTGTGTGTGTTTCCTCCTATTCCTATGATGGCATTATCACCTTCACATCACCAGTTGTTATGTGTCTTGACCTTTGAACTTTAGCACTACTCTCCTTCCAGCTGAAGGTCACAATGTCCTCTTGTAGGAATGCCTGTGGTTTCTTCCTTTTTCTTTTACACTTGGGTAATTCTTGTTCTGCGTAGTACTTGCCCTCCTGCTCTCAAAGTGAACACTCATGTTCTACTGTTACATTAGAAGAGCAAAAGCATAAGTGTCTCAGAAAATAGACATTAGCGAGTAGTACAAGAGTCATCCTGCTAAGTTTTTCTCTTGACCAAAATTGTGTGCATCGATGCCATTCCAAGAAAACATACCCTGAAATTATCTTACTTATCTGTTCTCTGATTTACCTCCTGAAGGTAAAAGTAATTTTACCTTTCGACTTTTACTTTCAAAATCTGAACTTTACGATACAGGAGCAAATCCTTGCTTCAGCAGATTTTTTTTCATGTATTTGTCTGCTCCTTTAAGAACATGCCTACATATGAGTCTCCAAGGGTACCCACGAGGCAGCCCACCAAGTCTCTGCTTTTGTAAATTAATTTTTTACCATTGCTACATGTCCCACCTGCTGTTTACAATAAAGGCAGATGTGTGACAAAAAAAAATAAAAAGAACATGCCTTTAATAAACATTCCAAATTTCCCATAATGTAGTGAATGCCTTTTGCATTTAACTGTATTGCACTGGATTTAGGTTTTCTTGCTTTCCCTGTATTTTGAGATCCACATTCTGATCAGTTACCAAGACACAGGGAGAATAATTCTTTAAACAGTGTCCATATTTAAGACACACATACCTCGTCTGTATTCAGAAGTTTGCTTGCTTAAGTGAGACTTAGCTTGTCCAGATACAGAGGATTCTTGGCAGGTGAATTTCTTGGGTAACTGTCTTTATCGATTCTCTCAGGCTAGTAAAGAGGCTATTCAAGTGTCCTTGAGCTCAGTATTACACAGATGAAGGGTGTGCTCTTGTTCTGCTGTGGTTGGGGTTTGTTTGTTTAACATACAATCATGTTTCCTGAATGTGTAATCTGTTAATAATACCTTCTAATGTCGTGATAAGGAATGGTCGGCTAGGTGTATGTAACGATCTATGTTTCATTAATCTGGCTTTATATGCAGATTAAACCAATACTTATTTGATTTAGATAAAATTTCCTCTATCATTGCTAGCCTATTTCTTACTCACCTGCTCCTCTATGTGCACACGTGTGCCGTATATGATACATGCCCGTGTGCTTGTGCCCTTATATGTACTCAGAGCCCAGAAATGTCTGTCAGACGCTCCACTCCGGCCCTCTCCACTCTCTTCACTTAAGACATGGTGTTTTCTTAGACTTGATATTCTAAACATCATAATCTTTACACATGAAGTTCTACACCTCATTTCTTCTAAGGGATTTATCTGTTTTAGGTTTTGTTCTGTTAATTTTCCATGGCTACTGTCACAAAGTACTAGACACACAGTGTCTAAATCCCTTTCACTGTATTACACGCCAGCTCTGAAAGTTATACATCTGAGGCATGTTGCCACAAACCGAAGTCAGGATGTGATCCGAGTTGACTTCCTTCCTTCTGCCCTCATGAAGGAATTAGCTCCTGGCCAGTTCTGTCCTGTAGAGATCACCATGCTCAAAAAGCAACCAGACTTCAGCATCTCCACCTTCTCTGTAGTCGTGTGTTCGTGTCTTTCAAGTCTGCCACTTTGCCTTTTAAGATAATTGGTAATTGTCATAAAGCTACTTGAATAATCGAAGGCAGTCTCCTGTCTCCAAGTCATTTCTTTAAAAACCATCTGCAAATATCCTTTTCCTATATAAGGTAAATATCCTGGTGACCTAAGCATTGGGACACAAACATCTTTAGACTATCTATATTCTGCCTACCATCCCTGTGTTAGGAAAAGATTCTTTCACTTCATCCCTCCTACTAAGTAAGTAGCCATATTTAATTAAATGAGAGTCAACCATGACGAGTGAACAGACAATCCAAATTAGCTTACTGATAATCTTCACAGCTTGTTTGTTGCTGTTATATCTGTTCAGAACTGTTCCCTACTAGCTTTGGTAGTATTTCATGTTTGGTGCAGCACATCCATACTCCCTGGTCCCCATACACACACACACACACACACACACACACACACACACACACACACACACACACACACACACACACACACATTTACTGTTGCTGGAACAATTGACCACATTCTCTTCTTCTCCTTCTTCTTGCAGAATCCAGTGAACATGAAGACAAAAGTGCAGGTGCCTCAGGGGAGACCCCCTCCCAGCCTTACCCTGCACCAGTGTACAGTCAGCCTGAAGAGCTCAAGGACCAGATGGATGATACAAAGTCAACAAAGCCCGAGGAGAATGAGGACTCCGACCCATTGCCTGATAACTGGGAAATGGCCTACACAGAGAAGGGTGAAGTCTACTTCATTGAGTAAGTCTCAGGTGTTTCTTTGGACGTTGCCCCAAAGATATTAAGATAGCAAGATATTAATGCTGTTATTACAGGCAAAGAAAAAATGGGAGTATTATTACTTCTGTTAACAACTCAAAATGAAATACTGCCTCCATGAAGCTAAGAGTCTTACACAACAGCTACCTGTATAGCAAAGAGTGAATTAGGTGACTATACTCTGACATTCCTAACAATGGGATATTAAAGAGACAAATCTACATTTGTTATTTTCAGATTAAAAAGACTCCAAGGCAGAGGTTCTCAACCTTACTAATGCTGTGACTCTTTAATATAATTGCTCATGTTATGGTGACCCCCAACCATAGAATTATTTTTGTTTCTACTTCATAACTAATTCTGCTATTGTTATGAATCATAATGTAAAATTTTTGCAAGATACAGGTTTGTCACAAAGGCTATGACCCACGGGTTGAGAACCACTTCTCTGAAGAGGTCCTTAAAAATCGTTTGTTTGCCTCATTCATAATATGCTTTTGGCGAGATATGCACACCTATTTATTCTCAGAATGGCCACCATTATGTTCAGGACTTGGAGAAAATGTAGCTGGTTCAAGCAAATATTTGCATGCCATAAAGTCAAAAATTTTAGCACATGGCTCTAAGGTCAGGTCTCAATACAATAGTCTGTATGAGGATCATTCTTCCTTCTAGTGAGCTCCATTGTGGTTGTTATGTGTCTTCCTTAGTTTCTTTCGCGTGTTAGTATTGGGTGCTGCTTACCATTCTTCAAACATACCAAAAAAGGAAAATATTGATCATTAAGTCACACTGATGCTCAATCCAATCTATTGTTCTTTCCAAAGTCTTCCCTAAAATATTGATTTTTATATACTTTAATATTGCTTTAGCAATATGTCCAGCTTCCCAATTCTTTGTTTCCATTAAAACAGCTTTGAAAATCGTAATCAACAGAATTGTACATATTCAGCAGCATAAAAATATTATAATTTCATGCATGTATGCAATGTATAATAATGTTATCAGGGTAATTAATGTTTCCATCCTCTCATATGGCATTATTTGTGTATGTTGAGAACCCTCAGACTCTTTCCACCATCTTTCCATAATGGATAATTAATATCTCTAAATTGTAGCTGCCCCACCATCTCATTCAGAAAAAAACTTGATGCAAAATTAAATCATTGATATGACTAATACAACCAAAATGTTGATCGGAAATAATAAAAACCTGAAACTATCTCAAGTATACGGCAACTCATTCCCTCGGAATTATATGAGCCTTAAAGAAAAAATAATAGAAATTGAAATTTTCAGTTTTGGGAATAGATTAAAAAACAAGTACATATGCTCTGACTACTCAAGATAAATATTAAAACTGTGCTCCTTTTCCCAACCTCCAGTGATTTATGACTTAGATCTCCATAGGCAGAGCCCAGTTGTGAAATTGAAATGTTACCACATACCAATATTTAATTCTCACATGATGCTGGAAACTTTGATACATGTGGCCCAAGGAATTCATAATCAGGTAATTACTTGGTGCTCTGCTTGACTCCAGCATGGATGAGAAATGCAGTGTTTTATGGAAAACGAATCACTAACCTCTATATTCCGGCCAGCAATTATAAATTTATTTTTTTAAGAATGAAATCACTTGCATGGCTTTTATTTATATAATCAATAACACTGAGCCATCTGTTATCAGTTAGTTGAAAAAAAGAAATTATGTAGATTTTGTTAAATAGGACCAACTAAAGATCCTAGAAACATGATTTTGATATTGAAATCATTGTAGATCATAAGTAAGACACTGGTGTTCATAGCAATAAATGTTTGGTCTTATGAAACTGATACATGTATTTTTATGTAATGAAGGATAGGTAAAGATATGTAAAAACAATAAAATAAAATATATTAGCACAAGTTGACTAAGGAATCATTTCTATATGTTCCCAATAATGTAATTGTAAAAACATTCTCACTTTATGCTTACAAAGGGAACTTTGCTCTTTTAATTCAGTCAGGTTTGGGGGCTGTGAGGAAGAGGGACTTTGGAAGGCAGATGTCATGCTCTTACATTTGTAGTAAATAATGAACTCTATCTGGGCATGAGAGGATGTAAAACAATGACCCTACTAAGCTTCTCTTTAGTCTGCCAGTGTTATTATCCAAAGTCACCAATGTTTTGTTCTTGCTGTCAGTCTTATTATCAGGATAGAGAGGCAAACAGTCATAAACAGTAAACAACAGTGGAATTTTACTGTTCAGTAAAGGATAAGCCAAGACAAGACTTAAGATGTTGTCTGATTTTTCTACTGCAATGAAGAGATTCCATTGCCAAGGCAACCTATATGAAGAAAAGTTACTAGGGCTTGCTTACAGTTTAGTCTATGACTCTCATAGTAGGACACATGGCAGCAAGCTGGCATGGTGCTAGAGTAGTGACTGAGATTTACACGTGAAGACAGCAGTGAGTCCAAGAGCTAACTGGGAATGGCCCTGGAGCAATAGCTGAGAGTTTATAGTTTGATCCACAAGCTAGAAAGCAGAATGAGAGAGATAGTTAGTTAGAAAAGGTTGGATATCTCCAGCAAAGACAGACTTCCTGATCCTTCCCAAGCAGTTCCACTAACTGGGAATCAAGCATTAAGACAGGAGTCATTCTCACTCAAACCACCAGAGCTTAAAAGGAAGCAAGGTAACAGTCTTGGGAAGTTATGAGAAGATACATATACATGAGAATATACGTACAGTGGTCCTGGAATGTATTTATCCTTACAAAGACCTCAGCTCTGGGTAACTTAGAGGTAATCTACTCCAAAAATCCTTGAAAATAGTTTCTTATTTTTTATTTTCCTAGCTCACTAGCTCATTTTGGAGGTAAGGAAGGAATCGGCATTATCACTTTTTCTCCTTCGAGTTTTTTGTTTTGTCTCTTAATCTTTCCCATAATAGTCAAGGGAAGATTCCATCAGAAGTATATTGATTTCAGTGGGAAATTAAGACAGAATGACATAAACAATTCATTTCAAATGTGGCCAGAGACACCACGGTGGACATATCTAGGAAAATAAAGATGCTCAGAGTGCATCTTCAAGATGGCGCAGGAGGCAATGTGGGGGCTCCGTTCCGTCAGGTGCTGCTCGGAGTCAAGCAGTCCCACCCACTGTTCACGCTGAACTTGCTTCTACTTCATCTTCCCATCCTCTGTAAAGGTCAGTGTGAACCCACTCTGTGCGGCGAGCTCAAGTACCACAGGGAGGTACCTGAACTGAGGCGGGACCCTGTATTCTTTGGTCCCCCCATTTCCACACCAATTTCTCCCTTTCCCCTCTGCGCCACCCTTATCCTTCTTAACCACGATTGACAGAAGTCAGCATTTCCACTTAATACCTTCATGTTGCAAGTACTTTTGTTGCTGATATCACAAGGAATTTGAGAATAATTCTCTCCTATAGGAACTCTCAGGAAACACGGATGTTAGAGAAAGAGACTGATGGACAGGAGTTGATGGACAGCGAGAACCCTCAGTACTGAGTGAGCTATGATGCTTCCCAGAGAAATCCTGGGGCACAGTAAAGGAAGCAAAGCAAAAAAGACAGGTGCAAATACATGCAAAGCTCTGACGGCTAATTAGCATGGGCGTTATGTACAACTTTTTTTCTCATATGGATTAAAAAAAAAACCTTCAAATCTCTGAGTAATTGTCAGAAGTACCAATTTTACTTTCTAATTTAAAATAGTTTATTTAAAATGCAAATGGAGGTGTCACCCAAATCCATTAGATAAATATTCAAGCATTTTAAAAGTAAAAGCAAGAAGCAATTAAAAAAGGGGGGGTGGTAATGTAAGGAGGAAACAGGAGATGAATGGAGGGAAGAGCTTTCCTCAGTGAGAACTTGCCTTTCCTGGATCCTGACGGTCAGTGCCTGCAGCCCCTTCCCTACCTGTCATTTTCAACACTGATAAATAGTTCCCAGGGGGCCTGGGAGGGGGCGGGGGTATCTTCCCCCCATCAGATTTTACTGAAAGTCTGTCTCCTGTACAAAGAACAGTCATTTTAAAACCGAAAATAAGTGAGATCTCTGTTTAAAATTGTCAAATTTATTTTTAATCAGAACTCTACCCTGAAACATTAATAAGTATTACAATTAAACATGAACACAAGCATTGTAGTTTTAACTAAGGTGACAAATAATTCTATTTGTCTTTTATGCAATAATGTTCGAAGACATTTACAGGTTTTGTTTGGTATCACAGAATAGCTTATAAAGGTCAGTCCTTTAGTTTTTTAAATTTTTAAATTTTATTTTAGTGTGTTTATGTATGTGTCTGTATGTGTGTGTCTCTGTGTATATGTGTGTCTGTGTGTGTATGTGTGTGTCTGTGTATTTGTATGTCTGTGTGTGTCTGTGTATGTGTGTGTCTGTGTGTGGGTGTGTATGTGTGTATCTGTGGGTGGGTTGTGTGGGTGTGAATGTGTGTGTCTGTGTGTGTGTGTATGTGTGTGTCTATGTTTGCCTGTATGTATATATGTGTGTGGGTGTGTATGTGTGTATATGTGTGTGTGCTTCTGTGTGTATGTATGTGTCTGTGTGTATATGTATGTGTATATATGTATGCATATATGTGTATGCGTATATGTGTATGCCTGTGTGTATGTATGTATGTATGTATGTATGTATGTGTCTGTGTGTGTACGTGTGTCTGTATATGTGTGTATCTGCATGTGTCTGTATTTGTGTATGTTCATGTGTCTGTGTGCATGTGTGTTTCTATGTGTGTGTATGTGTTATTTATGTATGTGTGTGTCTGTGTGTGTGTGTGTGTGTGTGTGTGTGTGTGTGTGTGTGTGTGTGTATACAGTTAAAGAAGGTTAAATAGGGCATTGGATTCCAGGGGCTAGAGTTACAAGCAGTTGGAAACTACCTACCATGGATGCTGGTAGCTGAACTCAGGTCCTCTGGAAGAGCAGGAAGTTCTCTTAACTGCTGAACCATCTCTGGATGATGTTCTTTAGAAGTTTTGTATTTAAAAGATAAGTTCTGTTGTTCCCACACTGATGAATTAATGAGCCATTTCTGTTTCCCACATTACAGCTACTTTATTCTTTAATATGAGGTAAAACTAATTTTTTCTTTCATTCTCTCATACATTACACTCAACCGCTGTTTTCCCTCCCTCCTCTCCTCCCTTTCTCACCTCTACCTCCATTGTCCCCCAGATCCACTCCTCAGTTTCACTTCAAAACAATCAAACAAACAAAAAACAACAGGCTTTCCAGAGATGACCACTGAACATAGCACAAGAAGATATAATAAAGACTAGGCACAAACCCTCTTGTCAGCACTGGATGAGGCGCCCAGGAGGAGAGAGTGTCCCAAAGGCAGGTTAAAGAGTCAGAGACATCCCCACTCGCACCTCTGGTAATCCCACAAGAGCACCAAGCTCATCCAGCTGTAACGTATGCAGAGGACCTAGCTCAGACCGGTGCAGGTTCCACTTTTCACCTCAGTCTCTGCAAACCCCTATGATCCCTGGTTAGTTGGCTCTGTGGCTGTGCTCTCCTAGTGTCCCTGACTATTCTAGCTACTATGGTCCTTCCTCCCTCTCTTCAGAAGGGTTTTCCTGGCTTTGCCTAGTGTTTGGCTGTGTGTCTCTGCATCTGTCCCCAACAGTTGCTGGATGACACCCCTCTGCTGACAATTGGGATTAGGCTACTCACTCATCTATGAGTATATGAGGATATAATTAAGAATAGTTTCTTTGATTTTTTTTCAGTCATATTTTGTTCTTTCTTGGGTCTCTGGTTTGTCCAGTCTCTGCTTCCTGGCCATGCAGGCTATGTCAGGTGTGGCACCCTACTACGAGACTTCCTTGGTTACAGAAGAAGGCTAACTCAGGCTTCATAATCTCCATTACAAGGAGACTTCACTAGGGTCACTCTCTTAAATTTTACTGTGTTTCTGCTGCACTAGGTTTCTCCATCCCTCTCCAGATGCCCCACAATTCCAGGTGTCTCTCCCTCCGTCCCTCCCAACCCATCTTCCTGATCCTTCCTGATCCTCCCAACCCATCCACACCTGAGAAATCTGTTTTACATCCCCTTCCCAGGGAGATCCATGAGTCCCCACTTGAGCACTCCTTGTTGCTCTCTGGGTCTGTGGAATATTCTTTACTTTGCAGCTAATGTCCACTTAAAAGTGAGTGTCTTCCTGGTTACCTCACGCAAGGTGATCTTTTCTAGTTTCATCCATTTGCCTGAAAATGTCATGATGTCACTGTTTTTAACAGCTAAATAATATTCCATTGTGTAGATATACCACATTTTCTTTACCCATTCTTATGTTGAAAGACATACTTAGTTTCTCCTCTCTAGCTACTATGAATAAAGCTGAAATGAACATGTTTGAGCAAGTATCATTCAGGTAGAATGGAGTATTCTTTGGGTATAAGCCCACAAGTTGTATAGCTGGGTCTTGAGTTGATTGATTCCTAATTTTTAATGATATTTCTTTTTTTTAAGAGTTATCTATTTATTTGTTTACTTATTTACTTATTATCTGTAAGTACACTGTAGCTGTCTTCAGAGACACCAGAAGAGGGCGTCAGATCTCATTACAGATGGTTATGAGTCACCATGTGGTTGCTGGGATTTGAACTCAGGACCTCTGGTAGGGCAGTCAGTGCTCCTAACCACTGAGCCATCTCTCCAGCCCTTAATGATATTTCTTTAAGTGAGTGATAAATAGATTTTTTTTATCATTTACAATGACATATTAGTGGGGAGAAGGGACTATCTTAAGATAATTTTTAGAAAAATTGTTTTAAATTACGAAGGATCATATTCTCCCTAACATACTTTTAACGATATTAATCACTTACATTTGACAATTTTGAAAACTCTAAAGGCTGCTATTTTCCTTGACTCAGCATCTTTATTAATATATTATCCCTTATAATAGGCACCATATTCATTATAAATTCAAATGAGAAATATGCAAATGTGATTTTGAATGATTTATCCTATATTGAAAAACCTGTTATTTTTTTCAGACTGTGTTTAAATTACCTTAACAAAAATAGCTAAATGTTAAACATTCACACTCTGTTCATTTAATCCTCACTTTATGAATGTGAGGCTTACATAAATCAATAGCTACTTGCCAAGAATCTGCACAACCAAGAAATGATCAAGCCAGTATTCTTCTGTTTACTTAACAAATATTTACTACATACATGCGGTGCGTCAAGAACAATTTTAAACATACACTAGTCGACAAAACTAACAAGGTTCATGGTTGCATGCTGTACAGCGCGTGTTCAGGGGCCTTGTTCTTCAAGGATCTACAATATTGTTTAGTCTGCACATAGCATCCCATAGCTACTTTATAAAGGGCCTGATCCATCCTTGTTTTATAGACAAGGTCCTGAGGCAGCCTTGGATGAAGTATCAATTTCAAAGTTCTATAGCTGTCACCTTAGGAAGCTATTTTCATTGTCCCATACTCCCTCCAATACGTAAACGACCAGCCGGAGTGAACTTTCATGTTACAAATGCTTTTTGTTCAGTACATTTCTTGACCAGAAATACCCTCTCCAATAAGCTAAATACTGCATAGAGAGTAGTGGCCATGGGGTTAATCTCAACTGGCATGGTTTGGGGAACCCATTAAAATGTTTCTTTGTTTGGGAGTCAGTTTAGTTAGTGACACAAGCCAGGCTGCTCTTTGGCCAAAACCAAAGAGGCAACAAGAACCTATTGTTTATTACTGTCTTCAAGAATGGTGTGGGCATCATGGCACCTTAAGTAATGCATTTGTCAATGAAGGCCTTTGACACTGAAAACACATATGGGAAAAATGCTAGAGTTGTATCTGGTTTTCAAATCTAGACACACACATGCGCGCACGCACAAACACACAGATACACACAAAGTTGTGTTGCTATCTATCTTGTTATGTTTAACTAAATCACCATTGACCATATCAAGAAAAAAAAACTTCCCACTTGTTAGAAGATAAAATACTTTGGAAATTTATTGTAAACAAATACAGCTATTTTTTTTAACTTGGCAACATCAGAAAACCACTTTCTCTTCTAGGCATGATACATCACTTAAAGGCACAACACTTGACTTGGATTTGCTTCTTATATGTTTTATTAAAATACTAGGTACACTTCATGTTTTCTCCTTTGGCATGTTTTCTGTACATCTACAAGATTCATGCTTAATCTCCAGAAAAGAAATAAGTATTTTAGGCAAAATATTACAAAATGTTTATCTCTAACAATGATTACAATATTTGTAATAAAATTTCTTTCGAAAAATGCTTGTTATATGCATGAAAAGAAATGTGAATTCACATACTCTAAAATGAATCTTTTAATAAATAGTACCATGAAACAAAAATATCAAAAGTTAATCATGAGTAATATATGTCCAACCAATTATATATCTTGAGCCTCTAATAATTTCTTTTTGAATAATAATAAGGAAGAGAAAGTCTTTGGAAAATGAGATAATCCTGAATTGTTTTATTTTCTTTTTGCTATGATATAAGGATAAATTCATATGCCTTGAAATAACTTTCATTTAGATTTTAATAAAATACTGTCACCAGTCTGTATTACTTTTATCCCGAATCTACACAATGACTGCTCTTTAAACCTGAATGTCCACACACATTTCAAGCATCTCCTGATTCAACCTGTTGACTTACAGAGAATGGGAAGAAACATTGAATTAGCAGCACTCTTCAAGTTTAAATTGTAAAAGAAAACTGTCCCAGAATTCACAGAATAGAAAAAAAAAACCTTGTTTTGGTCCAGCTAACAATGCATGAAAAAGACAGAATAAAGGGGAAAGAAATTGAACAGAAAGAGAAGGGAAGGAAAGGCTGCCTTTAAGTCAATTTAAAGTGAGTTGCTCTTAAGGATTCACCATTTATACCTGAGACTGGGGTTTGTATCCTGACGGGAAAAAAGAAACATGCATGAGAAATATGGAATGGGAGAGAAAGCACAATATGACCTGTAGAAAAATTCTTAAGTTTTGCTCGCAGTGACTACCTGTTTGTAGCATTTTGTAATTAACTTAATTTTTTTATGTTTGACATTGCATGGGAATGAAGCTAAGGTCTTATGCCTACTCCACAGACACTTTACCACTGAGCTCTATCTCCAACCATCATTGTAGTGCAGTTTTTAACTCCCAAAACCTAATATTCATATGCAAATTACACAAATATGAGTTCTTTATAGACATTTATTTTAGGGGGAAGAAGTCAGATGCGCAGGATTGAAATGTAACTTCCAGTGTCTCGAAGCGGGGATTTCAGTTGATGTCAGGAAGAACACTTCTCTAGTGGAGTTATTGGCACCTGCTGACCTCCAGTGCTCTCTGTGTCCTCTATGCACATGCAATATAATATGCAAATGCCTGCCCACTACAAGGCAGTCAGCACTTTCAGGTGGGTTTAGTGATCACAACCTTCAAGTCTAAATGACTGGCAGGAGATTGGACTAGATCCCTGATAACCTCTGAGGGAGGAGAGAAGCATGTTCCTATGAAAAACAGACTTGGAAACAACACACGTGTCTTCTTTCAGATAGTCAAACACATGAGTGTGGGACTCCCTAGATCGGGGTTTACTCCAGTCCTTTAGGGTCTGTGTGCTAGCCATGTAACCTTGGCTAGGCTACCCAGGGACTCTCACCCTTTGCTTCTGCATCTGTAAAGTGGGTGCATGGTGATTTTCAGTTTCCTTTCTGAAACAATCAGAAGCGAGAAGCAGGCTCTCCAGCTTTGTCTCAGCAGGACTGCAGTGCCATGGGTAGCTTTCACCTGTTGACATGAAGCATGTTTTGTGTGAGAAGACGAGATGTTATTATTTAACTTGATTCCTTGCCTGCTTGGCAGAGGTTAAGGGGACAGCATGTATAGTCCCTCCTGATCACCGGCAGGTCAATCTGTGCATATCTTCCAAGGCATCTGGATAGGAGTTGAAACTAGAATTTTGTTCTTGAATGACATTCTAGTTCTGGCTTTTCACGGACCTCTATAGTTGATTAAGTCTCACGTGTGGTTTAGCCTTAGGTTTTGGGGTGGATAGGACAAGCCATGAATTTTAGATGTTCGTCAAGGTTATTAAATATGACATCAACTAAACATGGTGAGCTGTCGACTCTTTCCGTGAACATCTAGCTTCATCTATAGAAACATGTAAATTGAGACATTACTGTGATTCAAAGCTCCTGGAAGTATATGTACCATTTACCCACTAGAGTAAGAGCAGTCTCTGTGTAAATGGAAACTAAACAGGTCCATCTCCGATAAAGCACGGGATGAATAAGTCTATTGGTGAAAAGCACTGTATAAGATTATATTGCACCAGCAATCCCTTTTCATGTCATTTTTGGTGGTGCACATCTTGGAGAGATACAGAAAATTGATGCCAAGCACCTGACTCTGTCCTAGCTAGGGAAACGGAAAGAAATGCCTTCCTTGAATTTAAGGAAAAATCACATCCAGACTGTGAGGAGGGGGAACTCTCAATGATTCCATTCTGTGTGGTTTCCTGCCCAGCATTGAATCCTATCCTCAAATGGAATTATTAAGGTTTAAAATACATAATTTGAGGGAAGTGAGAAAGCTATTTAGTGTGTTGTCTCCCGAAGGCATTAAAAATATCCCCTTTGTAAGGCATCTTGGAGGAGCATGCAAATTACAAGGCTGCTGAGAGCCACTATTGAAAACTCCTGTGCTGTGTCTTCATGTGATGTTTAAGACAATTACTGGAGGTAACTACTACCCACATTTCTTTCAGCATCATTTTCTGAGGAACAGCTAAAAATACTGTTAACTATAAGAGACTCAATCTGTCAAAATGTATTAAAGTGACACACTGCTAACTCTAGTTCAACCTAAAAATCCATTCTGTAATGAAATGCTTTATATAAACTCAGGAAAGCTGGGAGCTCTTTCCTAAATTAGCCAATCTTTGAGACTGGTGCTAGTGTGGTATAGAAATGGTAATTTGACTCCCGCGGTGGCATACTAATGGCCCCTTAATATTTATCCATAGATATATTTGCTTTTACGAATGTGTCTAAGGAACTTGAAAATTATTTTTCTCCAAAAGAGATAAAAAAAATTTTTTAGAAAAGCCAAGTGTGGGTGAAAGTGGGGGACATGTTTGCCTCTTGCCTATCTCCCAATGTGTTCTCCTACCTGATACAAAATGGACACCGATAAAAAGCCCCCGCCCCGGCACACGCGCATGCACGCGTACACACACAAACACACACACACACACACACACACACACACAGAAGCACCTGCGAAGTTTTCATTAAGTCATGTGGTTCTCCTCTGTCATAAAACACGGGCATACCCAGTGCCCGTTTTCTGATCCCCACATTCAGAATACCCAGGATCTCTAACCTCAGTTAAGTGGGAAATAATGGAAGGTGTTGATATCTGGCTAGGACCAGTTGAACACATCCACAATAGTTTCATCCTTCTTGAAACCCGATAATGCGGCAACACCAGACTTACAGGGGTCAAACTGAGGGACAGTAAAAGCTGGCGTACTTGCCAGATGATTTATTTAGTAGGCAACTTCACAGGCACTACCTGATTGAACCATTAGAGTCCCATCCAGATGCCTCGGTTGCTGAGCACGCATACAGCTGAGGAAAGCTCCAGGTAGAAATTCCCCCTTGCCACACATGAATGACTGAAAGAAAAGATTTCCTCTGCCTCTGAGTTTCATAACTCACAGATCTTAATGTCTATGCTGGTTAGTTTGAGGATTTTTGTTGTGGGTTTTTTGTTTTGTTTTGTTTTTTGTCATCTTGACACAACTGCAGTCACTGGGGGGGAAAGGGAACAACTTCCACTGGGGAATTGCCTCAATCAGAATGGCCCGTGGAGTTACATACCTGCGGGCATTTTCTTGATTAATGATTGACATGAGGCCCTAGGAAGCTCAGAGCAGTGCAAACCCAGAACAGGTAGACCTGGTGTATAAGAAAGTAGGGTGAGAGAACCATCTAGAACAAGCTGGTCAGCGGCATTTTCCATGGTCTCCGCTTCTGCCTGAAACTTCTGCCCTGACTTCTCTGGATGGCAGAGTGCAACAGAAATGTAAACCAAACAAACCTTCTCTTCTCTGAAGTTGCTTTGGGTCACAGGACCCTTCATAGCAGTGCAAAGCAAAGGAAGACACTGTTCTCAAATCAGAGATGCCCCCTTAGAAGCAGTCAAGCAGAGCTCATCCAGAAAAGGCTACCTGGAGAAGACGTTGACACATCGGTTGGCTTTCCAAAGTCTGGCTCGGCCACATCCTCCCTCTGTGCTGGCTGGAGAGCTCCTTTGTGAAGTAGAAAACAGTCTCGGGATTCTGTTAACGACTGTACTCTATAGGAAAGTTTCCCCATCTTCACTTCCAATACATCTGGTTGTCTGACTAAGATCTGAGACTCTGCCCTAGCTGGAGAGAATATGTATGTTGTCGTGAACATCCTGACCCCAGTGTATCTACTCAAGTCCACTGTGATCTGGTCCTAATGTCCACTTACCCTGTTCTTCCCTCCTGTGTTTCTTTCATTGCTCTTTGACTGATTCTTATGTCAATCTTACACGACCCAGCACCTTTGTCTTTGTCTCTTCTCTTCTTAAAGACTTAACAAATATTAAATTCCTCACTATTTGTCCATTGGTCCATGAGCTCCCATGATACAACAGAGGCAACTGCTCGGTTCTAACCACCAGTTGAACCATTAAGTAGTCCTGAATTATTATGCATAAGCATCACTTGGATTACTTGTCAATGACAGAATTTGGAGCAACTGGTTCCTCCCACAAATCATAATTCACATCCCCGTCAAAGACCAGGGCTGGTAGTTCTGCAAAGACCCCGAATGCATTGCGAACAAGTCCACCAGGTGACCCGAACACAACTAATGCCAGGACTCCATTAAGCGAGCCTCTGAGAAGATCTCTCTTGCTTCTAGATTTCAGAAGCAAGAACAGGAAACATTTTTTGCTCTTAAGCAATATTTTTTTTCCTTTCCATTCCTAGAAATTCCATTCCAAAAAACATTAGAATACAAACATTTTCATCTATTCCTTTTCTGGCTGGGATAAAAGCACTTAGGAGTGAGATAGCTTAATGTGAGTAAATAAACTTGCTATTAATCACGTTTGGAGAAAATGTAGAAATCCCAGGAACATGCTATAATTTGCATCACTTCTGTACTGCCTCTGCCAGCTCCGTGGTTAACAAAAACAATTGTTTATGAAAAGGGCAGCTTTAAGACGAAAATGCCGCTTCTGCAAAAGGCAGGAAACTACCGGAGTGTAAGGGCTGTGCTCTCCCAACTGGAGAATCCTGTGTTTGTAATAAATTCCTTTCGCTCTGGATGAGTTCCGCATTTTCAATGAGGTTAACTTGGCAACATTCTACTTGATTTTAATAAAAATAGCTGCTTTGAGGACAGGGAGCTGAGGTTGCCAAATTTACAGCTGCCTTGCACAATTACTCTCACACCTCCTTCAGGGCTACTTAGAACCAGTAAGCAAATTAAGTGTATCGATTGCAATTTTGTTAGACTAACCCGGCTCTTCTTTTTTTTTTTTTTTTTTTCTCAAGGAATAAACTTGGTTCCTTTTAGTATGTGTCTTTTCAGAGTGATCTCTTTTCTTTTCAGCCATAACACAAAGACAACATCATGGCTGGATCCACGACTTGCCAAAAAGGCTAAGCCTGCAGAGGAGTGCAAGGAAAATGGTAGGTTATTAAGTTTCGATTATTTCGCAGCCGTGCACTTTGGGGATGTTTGCAATTCTTAAAAGAGGTTCTTATGTAAAAAGGCAGTGGTCTGGCTGAAGTCATTTCCAAGTGTAATATTTACTGCTCAGATAAGAGAGGGCGAACTCCGGCATTTCGGCGGGGACATGTGGCTTACTGCTTCTCCCCCAAGGAGATACTGCCGAGGATCCCATCTTGGTCATCTGCGTGTTCTATTTAACTTCTAGCCCGGCGTCCTCCACCTACTAAGGACTTTTTGTTTGCAGTAGGTTTCTCTGAGGAGTCTAGTCTTTCAGCTAGAGCAGATATGATGCTGCAGAACTGTAAATGACACTTGGTGTCTCCCTCAAAGGCAACCACATCCTGCCACTTAGAACGGAATGGGTATTGTCCAGGAAGGTTGTATTCTATAAACGGGCAGTTGAATGAAACAGATAACTGGATGAGTGTCCTTGATGATCCTTACCATTTTCCAGGTCCTAGACAGATTGCAGACACTGGCTAAAAAAATGGGCTGTTCGCATGTAGGGGAAGAATTTTTAAAAATAATTTAGGTTACCAGATGAGTTCAAGCCGGGTTTGTAAATTCGTAAATCGCATGAATGAGGTCTGTAATTGAGGATCCTTGTGATTTCTAAAATTATTGAGTTAATGTAAAAGGAGTTCTTATCGTTTACCTAAAATACTTATTCTTACCTAATGATTTATTATTTGACCACATTTATAGCCTCTTTTTATCAAAAGTTGGAGCCCTATATGGAAGCGTATGTCGCTGATGGCCACATAAAGTTGACAAGAGTAATGGAGATTTAAACTTCTTTTTTAAGGTTTATTTTAAGTAGAAAAAAAACCTCTAATTCTCAAAGCTCTTTGATTTTTTTTTCTAATAGTAGCTCTAACATCCTGAGGTGACATCATGGGTTCCTATTATAAAATCAGGATAACTGTACTACCAAGTTAAATTACAAATTAGAAAATTCAATTGTATATACAGATAAATGTATACAGAGTCAATTTTAATCAAATCTATATGTAGCTTTCTAGAGTACGGCTGTGTGTGAATATGGCAAAAGTGATAGCGTTATTATATAACGTCTTTTTTTTTAAAGTACAGCTAGGGTACAGTGCATGGACAACATTGAGATGTGTATTGCAAACGGTGATAGACTGTAAATTAAAATGACCTCATGTGCTGCATGTGAAAGTTGCAATTTACTTAGGTCACAGCTGCTTGACCTTAGACTATCCTAATTAAAGTGACTCTAACAATTTTTCTATTTGTAAATACTGCTCTGCTCTGCTGTCTAGTGCTGTGGTTTGCCCTGGAGTTATCTGTATTTTGATACTAATTCCACTGCTCCAAGGGCAGCTGCCTAGTCTCTTACTCAGGAATCAGGTGACTTCACCAGAACCTTCTCCCCATTGAATTTGTAAAGTACTGGTGAGGGGCAGGTACAGGATAGAAGCAGGCCTGTCATTGGAGGAGAAGGAAGGATGGGCAGGAGAGAAGTTTGAAGGAAGGGGAGGAGAGTGGAACGGGAAGGAGGGAGAGGAGGAAGAGAGGGTGAGACACCATGGCTGGTGAGGTTAAGATTCCTCTCTGTGTATTTACAGGTTGTTATTAATGTTCTTAAGGGATGGATGGTACCAGGCCCACTTTTTAGGTGGGCAATAATATCTTATCAATTGGGTCAAAGGTTATTGTGTTGTGTGTTCTTTTATGTGGTGGTTTGAGTGTAGGAAAGTGTGCGGCGGCAGGAGACACTAGGCCGCCGCGGAGTTGGGATGTGTTTCCGCCAAGATATCTAGCAGATGTCTCGGGACACCGCGGTGCCAGACCTAGCGAGGTAAAAGACAACAATACTTTTTTTATTTTTTATATTTTTACAACAGCAGTCTAGCTCCTTCAGCTTGCTCCTGTCCTTCAAAATAAACCACTCAGATCAAACCTCTCCATCCCGGGGGATGAGGAAACAACATCATGCATTTTACAACATTCCACTGTTAATGTTCTACACATCTATATTTATCTGGGTTCTCTGGATGGTAGATGCCCAAATGAAATGCACCCAAAACCATATGTCCTTGAGAAATGAGGTCTAGAGAACACTTGGTGCTGGGCAGGTACTGTTTTCATTTGATACAAAATAATTCATAGACATTCCATAGATTCCCGAGATGCTAGGCCTTAGAAACTCATGTTTGTTTCATTGGATCACTACTGTTCTGGATATGTAATTTATGTTTTCTTGCCAAGAAAAGTGCTTCTGGGTGATACTGCTTTTTATGGTTTCCTTCCTGGAAATAACATGAATCACTACTGATTGCTAAAAGTGTTGAGGGGTCGCTTTCGAGGCTGCTGGTTAAGACAATTGGGCATCAGTTTCAGCTCAGACACACGAGGTCGGTGTAGTAATTTTCTGAATCCTGGAATGTGTGTAAAATGTGTGTCTGCAAACTTTGGGTCTTCCACATGGGGATATCCTTCTCCAGATGAGACGCCCCATTCCCCTGCCAGGCAGAGGGGCTCATTGTCAGTTGCCATGATCCAATCCAGAGCGGAGCCAACCTGAAGCTGGATTGGTTTCTGGTGAGATGCGGTCAATCTCTGCTGTTTCCTCACTCTCTGGGCACGTGTGTGCCAGGGTTTTCAGCTCACATCCTAATGTAGCTTGGCAAAGGCGATCTGGAGAGGGGCCACTTAGCTTATTTTAGGCTTCAAAGGGCACCTCAGCCTCTTTGCACCTACTCGCTCTCCTACAGCAATGAAAATGAGTGTGTGGTGAACCTAAGTAAGTGCTAATACATTCTTAGTTAAAGGCCCCGAAGCATGGCTTCTGTATGCTCTCATAGAACGAAAAAGATCTCACTTCTCCCTTAACTATTTAAAATATATAAACTTCACTCTGAGACCATACAAAATTAAAGATGGGCTGGCTTCGACACCTAGCATAAATTTTAGTCCGCCTCATCATGTGGGGCCTTTGCTCTTGGCACATCCTGAACACTGATATTTCTAAGCATTTTATTCTCAAGGCTGTAGGACTGTAGAAGAATCTAGGTTACTTTTGTCACTGTTTTTGGTTTTGTTTTTAGTTTTCAGGAATTTTAGCTTGGCGTTTACGTGTACGTGTCTGTGGGCTCTGCAGTTGTCCCACTCTAACAAGCACTGGGGAAAAATTGTCATAGGCCTTGGAAACAACTCTCTGTGTTCTCTGTGTCATCAAGACAGTCTCTCAGAAATTCCGTGCAACTCGCTCCTTTCCCTTACCTCCATCCCGGTCTCTCTTCACAAATCAGGTCTGAACTCAGATTTCTAAGATCCCCGGGTCAATATGAGGCATTGAAACTCTTCCTGCTCTCACCAGGTTTCGCCGCTACACAGACTTTTCTATCTAACCTGCAGCCTACCGGTCATATGTGGATATGCGGCCAAGGAGAGCTATGAGCAAACACAGAATGAAATACTCTCAGACATTATGTGAGAACTTTTACAGTGTGTGTGTGTGTGTGTGTGTGTGTGTGTGTGTGTGTCTTTCTGTCTGTCTGTGTCTGTGTGTCTCTCTGTGTGCATGCGTACACACACGCATCACACACATATGTGTTGACTTGATAGAGTAGCTTTTAAACTTGAACTTTTTAGGTAACCATAGCATGCTGCAATGTCCAAAGTTAGGTTGGTCCCTGACCCCTTTCAATATTGTACCCAGATTTTTACATGGTCAATCTTACTGCAAAGGAGAAATTTAAGTGCAGTTATTTTTAAAATGGGGTTTTGACAGGGAGAGAAAGGGCCTTACTACATAGCCCAGTCCAGACAGGCCTCAGCCTCACAATCGTCCTGTCTCCTTTTTCTGAGTGCTGGCATTATGGGGTTTATAGCCCCCTAACAGGCTCATAAACTCTCTGCGTTGAGTGTTTTATGTGTGTATGGGTGTTTGCTATGTTAAGACATAGGTGCTTAGTTTCTTGTCAGTTATAATTGGAAGCTAAGCGAAAGAAAAACAGGAAGGGTTCTCAGTTGACTTAAATGATACTTACGAAGATAGAAAGGCCAATAACATATTGCTTCTTGATGTCATGGGGATAAAGGATGGTCTGACTTGAAAAATGTAAGAAATAAATGGGTTTTTTTTTCTGTTTACAGGAAGGCAATCACTTGGCCCTTTTAATCTGAAAGCTAACACCCACTAAACATAAAAGCAACTCCCTTCTCACAGTGTGGTTTAAAATACCAAAGTCATTGTGCTCTGTGAATCTGTCATGCTCTGTGCAGTTGGGGAGTTTTAGCACCAGTGTACATGGCAGAAAAAAAGTTTCCACCTACTACTGGATTCTAATAATAGAATTTGGGGGAGTAGTGTTTAGTAATCCAATATAGTCGTATTTAAAAAGCCAGAGGGAGAGAAAGTTAGCGATTGAATAATTTGGATGCAAAACTGGTTAAATTCTGTGTAAAATACCATCCCATTTCACCCTCGGAATCAGAAGCATGGCGTTTCTCCCAGGACACTTTGAATGATAGCTCTTCCTGTTGCGACAAATCCCACAAGAATCAAGTGGGAGAGAGTCAGTCAGATACTGGAAGATAGGTCAGTTGGCAAAGGGCTTGTTATACAAACATGAATATCTGAATTTGATCCACATCGATTTTTTAAAAAAAGCCCGAACATGACAGTGGCTTCCTATAGTCCCAGACTGGGAAGGAGGAGAAAGACCCTGTCTCAGACAGTAAGGTGGTAACTGATTGAGATGTCACGTCAACCTCTGGCCACATGCAGATCTTTGCATACAAATACACCTGCTCATTCATGCACACACACACACACACACACACAAACACACACACACACTCACAATCATATACACAATGTGCCTGTGCATAAACATAAGCACATGCACACACAGCATTGCATGCACAAAATAAAAGCGTTCTTCTGGAATAGCTCTGTCAAAGTTTAAATATGACTCAGCTCAGGAGCACCCCCGAATGCTCTCTATGTTCAGGAGAATTCCTGTCATTATGTAGCCAAGAAAAACTGCTCCAAACCCTGGCAGGCAAGGACCTGATTCTCTAGCATCATGATTTTCATGGAAGAAGCATCCTCTTTCTTCCAAAAGAACTTAGCTTCATACACAGGAAGGATGGCGCTTATTGCCCCGTAAGTTCAGTTCCTTTAGACGGCACTCAGCAAACGAGCCTCCCAGAGGACAGGGTGGAGAGGGGAGAGGGAGACCTGACCTACAGTAACAGCTTTGGGCTTCTCTAAGGTTCTTGGAGAGTTGGAAGGGAACGGATCCATGTTTTCCAAGTCTCTAGTTGCAGCCTGATATTATTAGATTGATGTTTTCCTCTCTGTTCTATTAAAATGGCTTTAGATTTTCACAAAATAATAATTACATCTGCATCAACTACCAGGATTCAGGGTCTGAAGACTGAGTTTACTCATATTCCTACAGAAAAGGAAGGCGGTTTTAACTGCTGCCGTCACTAACGAGTCCTCGGAACTTTATCCTGAAAAAGCAATGAATTCAGAAACGGTCGTGTTTTATAATGCATACTGAATGTAATGTTTTTCCAGGGAAGAAAGTTGACTAAGATGTTACTTAGTTACAAGTCATTTATAAAACTGACACCAATGAGTATATACTTTCGTCTTTTAGGTACTGGCTTTAGATTGCCTCCTCTTTCTTTACATGAAAAGTCTGGCTTCTTTTCTCATTTAAATCTTTTTGATAATTAGTAACCCTAATTTCTCAAATATGTTCAATATAATCCAAATGCCTGTAATCTGGTGAACTTGCTAAGAACTTAGAAGTGTATTAGTGTAAGAAATTCTTTACCATCATTGGCTGATAAGGCTGTTTTCCTAACTTTAGCCATTCAGCTGGTGCCTTGGAATTTTCCTGATAGCTGATATCAGACATCTTTCCATGCAATTACCCGTTCTCTGTCAGCGATAAACCATGGAATGCCACGTCATGGTTTTAGCCATTTGGACTGATTTCTTTTCAGTAGCTTTTGGACATTCTTGACTCTGGCTATGAATTATTTCAGGGTGTACTCCCGGTAAACGTCCGTGCTTCCTCCTTCCGTCCTCTGCACAGGAACTCGTCCAGATGCTTGTCTTTTTTTTTTTTTTAATTAACTTGAGTATTTCTTATATACATTTCGAGTGTTATTCCCTTTCCCGGTTTCTGGGCAAACATCCCCCTCCCCCCTCCCCTTCCTTATGGTGTTCCCCTCCCAACCCTCCCCCCATTGCTGCCCTCCCCCAACAATCTAGTTCACTGGGGGTTCAGTCTTAGCAGGACCCAGGGCTTCCCCTTCCACTGGTGCTCTTACTAGGATATTCATTGCTACCTATGAGGTCAGAGTCCAGGGTCAGTCCATGTATAGTCCTTAGGTAGTGGCTTAGTCCCTGGAAGCTCTGGTTGCTTGGCATTGTTTTACATATGGGGTCTCGAGCCCCTTCAAGCTCTTCCAGTTCTTTCTCTGATTCCTTCAACGGGGGTCCTATTCTCAGTTCAGTGGTTTGCTGCTGGCATTCGCCTATGTATTTGCTGTATTCTGGCTGTGTCTCTCAGGAGAGATCTACATCCAGCTCCTGTCGGTCTGCACTTCTTTGCTTCATCCATCTTGTCTAATTGGGTGGCTGTATATGTATGGGCCACATGTGGGGCAGGCTCTGAATGGGTGTTCCTTCAGTCTCTGTTTTAATCTTTGCCTCTCTCTTCCCTGCCAAGGGTATTCTTGTTGCCCTTTTAAAGAAGGAGTGAAGCATTCACATTTTGATCATCCATCTTGAGTTTCATTTGTTCTAGGCATCTAGGGTAATTCAAGCATTTGGGCTAATAGCCACTTATCAATGAGTGCATACCATGTATGTCTTTCTGTGATTGGGTTAGCTCACTCAGGATGATATTTTCCAGTTCCAACCATTTGCCTACGAATTTCATAAACTCGTTGTTTTTGATAGCTGAGTAAGATGCTTGTCTTAATGAGCTCAACTCCTGTCCCTCTTTGTGGGTCAGCTATGGTTGTGTAAGTATCGGTCAGGTTTATGAGCAGGGAGCTGTATTTCAGTGGTGTATGTTTGGCTGTGTTGCTTCCTTATCCCTTGTACCTAGGGATGTCCAGCAAGCACCACTACTGAAAGGCCAGCTTCCCATGAGTGGTTGCCTGTGCTCTGCCGTACATCTTTGCATCCCTTCCATCCCTATACAATTTTTAGCCACGCCATCTTCCCTCGACTTTCATAGCTGCCTCTCAAGCCTTAGCTGAGCACAGTGGGAATTCCTACTCTATTCTTGATCAGCCTGCCTTATTTATTAGGTTCCCTACTTGTCCAAATAACTTTTAGAACTTTGTCTATGACTACAGAACATCTTGCTGGTATTCCGGAAGGAACCTCATTGAACCTATAGATTGATGTGGAAAAAAATTAATATACTGTCTTTAATTATGATGGGTTCCAACCCATGGGCATGATAATTCTTATTGTTGATGTCTTATTTGATTTTTCCCTCAGTGCTTTCTTAATTTTCCAGAAAAACATATTGAGCATGTTTTTAGTGTATATATAAGCATTATTTTTTTAGCGATAAGCATAGTATTGTGTTTTAAATCTCATTTTGATGATGTGCATATAGGAAAGCAGTTGCTCTTGTCTTAATTTTCAATGATTTGACCAAAGTCAGGTGTAAGCTATAGAAACTTTTCCTAGATTCCATATGATTTGATTTCTACCTACAAATTTTTTCACTTAGACAATTTTATTTTTTCTTTTTAATATTGGATTTATTTATTTATATTTCAAATGCTATCCCCTTTCCCAGTTTCCCATCCATTAACCCCCTATCCCATTCCACCTTCTTCTTCTTCTAAGAGGGTGTTTCCCCACCCATCCACCCACCCCCTCCCACGTCCTTGCCCTGACATTCCCTTACACTGGGGGGTCCAGCCTTGGCAGGATCAAGGGTTTCTCTTCCATTGATGTCCAACAAAGCCATTCCCTGCTACATATGCAGCTGGAGCCATGGGTCAGCCCATGTGTACTCTGCATGGTGGTTTAGTCCCTGGGAGCTCTGGTTGGTTGGTATTATTGTTCTTATGGAGCTGCAAACCCCTTCAGCTCCTCCAATGAGGACCCCCATTCTCAGTTCAGTGTTTGGCTGGGAGAGTCTGCCTCTGTATTTGTCATGTTCTGGCAGAGCCTCTCAGGAGACAGCTATATCAGGCTCCTGTCATCATGCACTTCTTGGCATCAGCAATATTGTCTGGGTTTGGTGGCTGTATGTATATGGGCTGGATCCCCAGGTGCGGCAGGCTTTGAATGGCCATTCCTTCAGTCTCTGTTCCAAACTTTGTCTCCATATCTCCTCCTATGAATATTTTCATTCCCCCTTCTAAGGAAGACTGAATCATCTGCACTTTGGTCATCTTCTTCTTGAACTACATGTGGTCTGTGGATTATATCTTGGGTAATCCAAGCTTTTGGGCTAATATCCATTTATCAGTGAATGCATACCATGTGTGTTTTTCTGTGATTGGGTTACCTCACTCAGGATGATATTTTCTAGTTCCATCCATTTGCCTAAGAATTTCAAGAGGCCATTGTTTTTGATAGCTGAGTAGTATTCCATTGTGTAGATGTACCACATTTTCGGTATCCATTCCTCTATTGAAGGACATCTGGATTCTCTCCAGCTTCTGGTTATTATAAATAAGACTGCTATGAAGATAGTGGAGCATGTTTCCTTGTTGTATGTTGGAACATCTTTTGAGTATATGCCCAGGAGTGGTATGGCTGGTAGTACTATGTCCAATTTCTGAGGAACCTCCAGACTGATTTCCAGAGTGGCTGTAACAGTTTACAATCCCACCAACAATGGGGGAGTGTTCCTCTTTCTCCACATCCTCACCAGCATCTGCTGTCACCTGAGTTTTTGATCTTAGCCATTCTGACTGGTGTGAGGTAGAATCTCAGGGTTGTTTTGATTTGCATTTTGCTGATGACTAAGGATGTTGAACATTTCTTTTGGTGTTTCTTAGCCATTCTATATTCCTCAGTTGAGAGTTCTTTGTTTAGCTCTGTACCCCATTTTAATACGGTTATTTGGCTCTCTGGAGTCTAACTTCTTGAGTTCTTTGTATATTTTGGATATTAGCCCTCTATCAGATGTAGGATTGGTAAAGATCTTTTCCCAATCTGTTGGTTGCCATCTTGTCCTAATGACAGTGTTTTTTGCCTTACAGGAGCTTTGCAATTTTATGAAGTTCCATTTGTTGAAACTGTTAGTCTAGTATATTTATATGGAGTGATTTTTCAGCCTAACCTGGTCATGGTGTACAATTCTTCATGTGGTTTTATGTGTCCATGTGCTTTGTTAATCTGCTGATATTTTATTAAAGAAGTGGTGTCTGTAAGCAATATTTGTCCATAATTTTCCTTTTTGTACACTTTTATCTAGGCAATATGGCCATATAGAATATGTACTTGTGGGGCGGTGAGTTTCCCTTTCCTGTTTTCTGTACAAGGCATGGAGCCAGGCTTTCTATGTGCAAGGCAAGCAGTCTCTGACCTAGCTTTGCCCCAGTCCTAATATGAGTTGATAATCTGACCAATCTGTTCCAGTTTTCTTTCTGATGCTATGATAAACAGTGTGATCACAGGCAACCTGACGGGGAAAGAATTTGTTTCAAGTTACAATCACTCCACAAGAGAAGTCAGGGCAGGGAGGAAGCCTGACTACCCCTTGCTCAGAGTTTCCTGGCCACCTAGCTTTCTTATATTGCCCAGGCCTACCTGTCCAGGTATGGCACCACCCACAGAGATGCCCCTCTCCATTACCAGTGAACAGTTGTCTACAGACATGCCTACGGGCCAAGCTCAGTGAGGCAGATCTCTTCACAGGTGCCTCAAGGCGACAAACAAGATTAGTGGTTTCACCCTTTCTCCTTCCTGTAATGGTATGTGTAGTATGTCGTTCCATTGTTCTTTACATGTTCTCCAGGGAGATCACCTGGCCTGGATGTTCTTCTCCCTGCAATTTTTAATTGAAAATTCAGATGAATTAAGCATGGTGAGATGATGTGGGTCATGGGCATTTTACTTAGCATTGGTGGATTGTGCTTTTATAGCAGTTGGTCTGTTTCTTCTAAGTGGTCATATTAAAAAAATCAGCCCACCTTCTCCATGTTGTTGAATTCGGTGACTGAATTATATAAACGTATATACCTTATTCTTGGTATGAGGGGTTATATTTAAGTTTATCTTAGACATTTTCTATGCACTCTTTTAAAATGGGCATTTGAAGTAAAAAAAAAAAAATCTTTTTTTTAGCAGTGCCCTTCTTTCAATTTCATAGGTAAGGTTGGGCCTGTTTTATATTTTAAGTTCCAACTGCAATTTAGTTTCTTGAGCCCTTGCAATAAAATTTTGCTCATCCCTGACTTAAGAGCTTCTGGCACATCGGGTGCTCCATTTGCCCCGAGTCAAATGGCGGTGCAAGGTAACTCTGTAGGACACAGGCTGTCTGTAACAGGGATGTGAGAAACTACATCTATGAGATGACAAGTGTTTCACATGACTTTTCTTCACTGCCCGTGCAGACTGGCAGGTGTGGGATAGGAATAGGTCATCCTGTATTGATGTCACCAGTTCAGATGCCTTAGCCTGCCACTGCCAGTGAGGTATGGGCTGGTCATCTTGCTTACTATTGATGATATCATGGGTACAATATAAAATCTATCATCCTGGCAAATAGTATTTGGGATGAGGTTTCCCCCAGGTCCCTCGCACTCTTCCCTGGACATTTTTTCCAGAAGGAGTAAGGTTCTTCTTGTTTGCTGTCTTCCTTCTTCAATGATATGATCCTGTTGTCTGCTTTGGGCTGCGGCTGCCTTGAGGCATAGTCTGAAATGTGAAAGTGACAAGGCACCCTGGAGACTTAGGGTATTGTTCTTGCTTAAATCCTAATTTCCCCAGCCAATCCGCCAGCTTCTTTCAGAAACTTTTAGGATTGCCTACTGAATCATCAAGGATTTTAATTGCAGTTAAAGAAAAAGAAGAATTGAGTCTTCACCATTTTTATGAGTTAAGATGTCTAAATGTTCCGAATTGGTTTTTGTTGTTGTCGTTGGTGGTGGTGGTGGGGGGTGGTGGTGGTGGGGGGTGGTGGTGGGGGGTGGTGGTGGGGGGTGGTGGTGGGTGGTGGTGGTTTTTGGTTCTTGAGGGGTTTTTGTTGATTTTTTCTTTGTTTGGTTTTGTTTTTTTTTGGTACCAAATGATAACTTTGAAGGATAAAAAGTTGAATGGGCATGGGTGTATTTGTAGGGAGGGATGGTTTAAGAACGGGCTTGGATAGAGAACAGAAGTGATAAAAAAAAGAATGAAGATTAGTGGGCTGAGAAAGTTTAAGCTAGAAGAAGTTAGAGAATGGGAGACAGGAGTGAGTGGGGAAAAGGTCAGCTACATCTAATCAAATATGAAAAGGCATAAGAAAACTGTTTCTACATTGCAAGCTGTTTAAAAATGACACGGTACTTCAAGCTTTAGAAGTGTTCTCACCCATTTTCTCCTTTGAAAATACCAACAAGTGATATTAGTTTTGAGTTCACACTGATCACACAATATGCTGGAGTTCAGAGTTAAGACCCTCGGTCCTTGAGCAAAACTGATGAGACCTGAATCCGAGACACTGAGTTCCAGATAGTGATCAATGCTCTGTCGTCCTCCACATACAAGGTGTGTAAACCAGACACGTTAAAGTTCCGATGTGCATCTTAAAGAAACTGCTTAAAGATTTGTATATATAGTTTTATATTTTAAATAAAAGTGCTACTTTATATATTCTCATTTTTCTCCTCTGATCTGTCATATCAGTAAATAGACTGATGAGTATAATTTCATGATCCAAATATTTCATATCTGGCAACTTATTCTTAAACCAATAGAATACATGTAGTGCTCTATAAATTATTTTTAACGTATTTAATTGGATTCTGAGTTCATGAAATTTTTAAAAAGGAACAAGCGTCTGTTGTTCTCTCTGTTTCTCAAATATTCACTGCAGTCCACAATACTTTAGCTCCCTGAGAGCTAAATGTGGTTCTGTCAATCACACTGCCAGGCATACCATTAAGTGTCCCTCGGTAGTGAGATCTGCTCAGTAATGCAGAAAGTGAAAGAAAAAAGGCTAAACCCTGATCTGAATTGTTACAGACAAGCTCTTCAAACATGACAGAACTCTGATCCAGGTCACCAACACAGAGTGAAGCCCTTGGACATTAACTATGACTTACGGTTGGGGGTGGGGTGTAATTTCAGCGGCTGAGATGCAATGATGTAGTATCCCTTCCGATATATGGAACTGTAGTTTCCTAAATGCCAAGCATCATAAAGCCACAAAGTCATGCTTCTTAAAGCGGCTGGTAATAAAAAAGGAAACATTTCCACCCAGTTAGGGTAAAGAAAGAACACTAGGACTATGAGGTCAGCATCAAGAATCTCAAAGTGTGTAGTTTTCATTGAAGCTAACCATTTAGCTATCCGTGCTATGAAAAAGAAGAGAAGGGGGAAGAAGAGGAGGACAAGGAGGAGGGGAGGAGGAGGAGGGAAAGGAGGAGAAGCAGAAACAGAAGAAAAGGGAGGGGGAGGAGAAGAGAAGAAGAGGAGGAGGAGGCGGAGGAATTAGATTTTTCATGAGGTCATTGGGGGAAGTCCTTGAGCTTAAAAACATACTGCCTTCCAACAAACAAAAAACAAGCAAATATACTTTGGTGTTTTGGTAGCAAAACTAGGGGGGGATTCCAAGTCAACTTACTGTTATGATCCCAGGGACTACCTGCAAATCACTTGTGAAATTTTGCTGACTGTGCTCATCTCCCTTCTGGACACTAAGCTGTAAATCCCACATCATCCACAGTATGTGACATGTAAATATTAAATCTGACACTTTGTCTTTTTTCTGTATTCTCATTATCAAATGCCTCACTATCTCACTTATTTTTTAAGTATTTACTTCCTCCCCATTTCCCCTGCCTTTTTATATTTATTCAACTCAAATAAATTTCCTCTGGGGAGTGATTTACTCCTGTCTCTATTCCATGTTTCAAGGCTACAGAAAGTTTCTTTGATACTCACATGTATGTGACATCATAAATTCTTACTCCTTTCTGTGTGGTTCATCACCAGTGATGGAAGCAAGTTTATCTCTGTAACTATATCTATAAACCCACACAGCTAGCAGACTCGAACATTAGCCATGCAAAACAGCAAACAAATAGAAATATTTATAGTAGCCATCTTTTTCATTGATGTGACAACGCTCTTAGCCAAAACTTTTCACAGAAGGAGAGGTTTATTTTGGCCCACAGTATCCATCATGGTGGGGAAGAGACAGGGCAGAGTGGAGAAGGACAAAGTTGATCACATTACAACTGTAGTCAGGAAGCGGAGAGAGGCATGCTGGTGCCTCCTCTCTATTGGCTCACTATTTCCTTGTAGGACCCAGGCCATAAGTCAGCGCCAACTGCATTCAAGACACATCTCCCCCAACCCAGGCAAACCTATTTGAAAGCTCCTTTAAACAGCCAGAAATGTGTTTCCATAGTGATTTTAGATCCAATCAGTATGATAATGCTGTTTACCCATATCTTGACACTGATGAATGCCACCTTTAGAGAGAGTATACATGAGAAGACGTAACCCTTACTACCCTCTCCAAAGTGATACAGACTTAGCAATGCTAGACCGTCCGCCACATAAGGGGAAGTCAAGACAAGTCCACAGGAACCAGCATTCAGAGAAGTCAATCAAAGAGCTGAAAGGAAGCCCAATTCTACAGGCTGCTTTTACTAAGAGTCACTTCCAAATGTTCCATGGGGTCACGTTCCATGGTGGGTGACAGGTCTCCTGACCCCTCTGCCATTAACACACAGGAGCTCCAGGAAAGGCTCCTGATTCATTTTTTATTTTAACCCTTAAATTTCCTCCCATTAGAAATACAAAGTGCTACACCCACTTCTTACATTCCATTTTGTTTCTCTTATGAGATTAATCCCGGGCAAGTCTAGACCACTCTATCTTCGAGTTTAGAGCACTCCTACTTCAAGCAGGTCTGCGTTTGTTACACACCGAGTCTCTTCTGAAGCATAAAACTTGTCCTCATTACTGAACAATGACTCATGTACTTATTTTCTGCTCCTCAATCTCTTCTCCTGTAGGAAATCATTCATAGAAGAAACCATGTCTTAGGCTTTCTGAAACATATCATCTAAGAAGTATCTCAGTTGGTTAGCTCCTTCCACTGTTAACAATAATGTAATTATTCTTCACTTTTCTTTCCAAATTCAACCTGAAACTCTGGTTTGTAGTTATGTTTAAGACTTGTGTGTTGGTACATATGTCTATTCTACTTCTTTTCTTGGAGGCAGTATTTTCTTCTAGTATTGCTTTGTTTATTTCTCAGTGATTACAAAGTGATTTGTTGCCATTACACACACACACACACACACACACACACACACACACACACACACACACACACACTCTTGGAACTTCCTTAAGAATCAAGTTTTAAAAGTCTGCCCATCAACTTAGGGCATACAGAGAACATGGTGTTGCCTCTAAGATACCGAGGGAGCTTGGGGCAAAATGAGGACCTAAGAGGAACAGAAATGAACATGTATCTTGACATGTCTTGATTTTACTTTATAGACCCCAAAATTCAGCTTTCTAATAGGGACAGTGCATTCCCCGATTTCAATATCACACTAAATAGTGTTGTGGATACCTTTTGCTAGCATCATTCAGACACGTCATACCGAAACAGTGTTCTCTAAACAGTGGCCCAAAGGAATAAAATACTGCCTTAAATTTATTGAATATTTCACAGGCTTCTGGGTAATAAATAGCCCTTATATTTTTCTTATTAAAAGGTTGTCCATTTTCTTTCCCATTTTCCTTCTATCTAAAACTGTATCAAATCATTCTACTATAGGCCATTTAGTATGTAAATTGAATTGCTATGCATGAAACAATGTATTCTTTTAAATCAAAAGTGAAAATAATAAGGGGCCGAAGAGGTTGTCCCATAGTTAGAGCTCTTATTGCTCTTGCAGAGGACTAGGAGTTGGTCCTCAGCACTCCCTACCAGATGTCTCAAGCTCCAGTTGCTGGGTTTCTGAAGCGCTCCAGCCTCCTTGGGCACTATACTCACGGCACATAGAAATACATGGACGTACAATGCATACACATGAATAATTTTTTCAATTAAATTAAAAAATACAGAACATGAATAAAACTGTATCCATTGTCTCCTTCATTGGTATAGAGCAACTAAACTGCCCCCTTTAGATTTGGTAAATGCCATCGGCTGTTCCTAGGTGACACAGTCCTTATTATCTGTGTTCTCTTGAAAAGTGTTGCCTTCCAGTAAGAGAATGTCACCATGTTGAACGGAAAATGACCAATGAATTCATAGGCAAACTGAGCAAAGAGATGACCTTTAGCTGTTCAAACTGTGGCAGTTGGAAGACGCTGATGCAGACTGAGGAACTGAAATAAGAGCAAATTGATTCAGCAACACAGTTGGTGATGCCCATCTCAAAGGATGGAAAGGTTAATCACTTTTAGAGCTAGTTGCTGGAGTAACTTCAGGCTGCCCAGACAACTCTGGCCTCCCGAAAGGTACTATCAGTAGACATAGTGTGGCTTCAGAACCTTCTGCCATTTGCTGAGTACCTGGCTGTGTGAGCTTCCTCCATAAGGAACTCCTAAGCAAGGTGGATTGTTTCATTTCTCGCATTCTTTTCTCAAATGCCAACATGGAAGGAAATACTTTCAAGGATTTTTAGAAATATGACTTGTTAAATAAAATTCAGGCTGGGCCCTGCCTGGCCACAGCTTTCTACCTGAATATCCACCCTACTGTGAGATGCTGGAGCTCGTGAGGGAGGCATTCCTGCAGAACCAGAGCTGCAGGATCGCCATGACTCTGGCGACGGAAGGTTGCCAAGTCTCAGCAAAGGTCCAATCTTTATGGTTCTTCAGAAGCCAGAAACCTTGAAGCAGACCGAGGACTCCTTGCAATGAATGAAAAACAAAATGTGTGTACTGCGTGACATATGCAGTTTCCGTTGTCACTACGAAAAACGAGTATTTGTTGGAGAGGTGGGAAGAAGGAAGAATCGTGCCGTGAGTGAGCAGTAGAGAGAGGTGGAGCCGGAGACTCTAGCAGCAATAGATGTGGGGAAGCCTGTGGCAGACAAGGGAATGTGTTGCTACTGAGTAGGGTCTACAGGGAATGCAGCAGCCAGGAGCTTTGACTCTGACTTGGCTCCGAATACAATTGCCCTGGTTCTGGGCAACGACAGGCTGTCCAAGATGAAGAATGGGTTATTTTCTGGATTGGACTTCCTTGAGAGACCTCTATGGCCCATGCTGCCCATGAGGGCACTTGATACCATTCCTCTACACAAGGCTGTGTTGAAGCCCAAGGTTCATTTGGATGTCGGTGGTCCTACAGCAGCAGGGAGCTGTGTTGATGTCACTGGCCTAAGGTACCACCAAAGCACATAGGGATGTCCTTGATCTGGGCCACTGCCTGAAGCAATACTGATGTTCAGGTCCTGCTGCCACACGGGGCTTACTGATGAGTAGTCTGTGCTGCCACCTGAGGCCATAGTCATATCCAGGTCAGCTGCCACCGAGGGCCATGTCTGGCTCTGTGGGCCTACCTACCATAGCTGGGGTGTGCATTGGTGTCCGCGGTCTGTACTACCACCAGAGACGGAGGTCCATGTGGATGCCATGGTCCATGCTGTCTCCAGAAACCATGTGGAAGTCCATGGTCTGTATTCCTCCTGACTAAAAGGGCAAAGAAGCTACTTTTGCCATGCTGCTGATAACTACAGACTCATAACTGAGAAAGAGGGAAGGACACAGAAGGCTTCTGTGACAACCCCTACCCCAACTCCACCCCATCTCCCAACAAAAAAATAAATAGCAGGCTAGACAGAAAGCCACCAAAGAGAGTGCTTTGAAATTGTGATATGGATGCTAAAGTCTAAGCCTCTACAATTAAAGGCTTCTGGCAAGAGAACATGGGGAAGGAAGGACTCAGTTTTCTTTAAGAGGCTGGCCACCAGGAGTTTGACCATGCCCCATTGAGTATATGGGTGGCACAAATTGGATTTATTAGTGTTATTGTTTTGTTTTATTTTCTGTTTGTTGGCTTGCTTGCTTCCTTTTTCCTTTTTTTAGTGGGGGGGTGGTGGTTGTCACATGTTGGCGAGACAGATTTAGGAGGACTAGAAAAAGGTTCATGGTGTGAATTCCCAAATAATCAATAAAAATCTTGTAAAAACAATGAAATAAAACTCAGACTTAATTCCAGTATGGTCCTGTCCTCTACTTTGTGGCTAATTTTATTATTTTTAATATTAGTGATTGTATTTTAAGGAATTATTATATAATTCCTTTATCCCCTGGTGAGACACTTGATGTCATTTCCCCCCATTTTGCAGAGAAGAGAATCTGTGATCAGTCAATTCTTTTATGAAAGAAGATACAAAACAAAATCTAATAAATTGTAGCTACATTTACATAGACTTTTTTTTCTTATTTCCCCTTCTTTGTAAATGGTCTTTGATTGTCATGCTGAAATACCGCTATTCTCCCTTTTGTAAAAGAACAGCAGGAGGACCACACTTCTCAAGCAGTAAGGTTGGTCAGTCTAATTTACTTCTAAAAGAATGGTTCAGTCACAGAACATGTGATCAGAAACCTCGCTCAGTCTGAGCACGAGGTGATGGAGAAACAATATATGTGACCCATTCTGAGGCAAGAACAAGATGCATGTAACATTGCAAAGAAATTTGGATACCCTTTTAAAATTTATGGTTGCCAGTAAAGGCCCACCTTAAGAATGTATTAATATATAGTTTATGTGAATTTACTTGGGCAACCTACGTGTGACGGTAAAACAAAACTTAGAGAAAAATACCCTAACACATAGGAGCCCTAACTTCAGGTTTAACTTAGACCATCTTTGTAAAAGAGTCTCTCTGTGCTCACCCAAAAGAGTGGAATTTTCTTTCCATTCCAAAGTTTATACCTATAATTAGTAAGCAAATTGTTAATTCTTCTCCGTGTTCTGTTGAAGTGCAGAGAGAATCGAAATTGCTTGCCAAGCCCATGTATGCTTTAAAACATCCTCAAAATAGATTTCTTATATTTTTGAACACTGTGCACGTAAAATAAACTAGATTACTAGTTCCAGTGCATCAGAGGCAACACTAAAAGGGAAACATGAAGTATGTTTCTCAACTTAATCTCATTAAGAAGAAAGAAATGAAGCCTACGTTAAAAACCTTTCTATAAATAGTCAAGCTATACCATTAAATATAGGAGGAACAATATATTAGTGAGTATTAGTGTGTTTTAGCTAACTTTTTGTGTGCGTGTCTTTTATGAGCCTAATATAATTGTTGTCTGGAGGCTTGCCTAGTGCCTCTGCTAACCTAGCCCTAGTCCTGGGAACTTCCTGCCTCTGTACAGTCTTAATTGGGCCTCGAATGTTTTCAGCCTCTGAGACTTGCTGCTGAATAAGCTCACCCTTTCCGGTTCTTTCTGAACTCTAGCTGGCTGATTCCACCCAGCTGTTTTGGCTCCAACTCCTCTCTCAGCTGACTGATTTAATCTGGCTTCTCTCAGCCTCTCATGAATTGCTCTGCGAGGCTCAAACTAACTCCAGCAATTAGTCCAGATCTTCATGCTCCTCCTCATTCCCTAGCTCATTCTGTCTTCACCTGTGTCTAGTTTGTTCTTTCGTCGACCTGTCTCTGTAAAACTCTCCCAGTTAAAACTGCCTCCTTCCTCCGCAGGGCCCCTCAAGTAGCTTCCCTTTCCTCTTTCTTCTTGTGAGAGACGGGTATATCCTATTCTGTCAAATCTTTTTCTGTCCGTCACTCAATTAGACATCACTTTCACACATGGGCGCCTTCTTCTCCAAGTAACTTTATCTTCATTGCTTAGGGCTAAACGTGTGTACTTAGGATGTGTCTGTTCCAGCCTGAGAGATTAAAGATGCGCACTTAGGGCTAGCCATACCACACCTAGAAACAGGCTCTTTTTTTAGTAAGTAACAGAATCTTGGGCTTCACGGTATGATCAAATATCCTGCAACTACTTTTCAGCAGTTGAACATCGTTCATGTTCTTCACCCCGCAGTCTACATGTAATTGACAAAATCCCATTGCAGCTAGAGGGCAGGGCTCAAATGTACAGTACTATTCATAGAGATAGCATAGATCCCAGGGTTCAAATGTAGGACACTATTTCTAGAGATACTGGACTCGCTGCCCTAATTGCTGTGATAAAAGATCAAACAACGTAAAGAGGGAAAGGTCGATTTGAGCTCACAGGCCAAGGGTACAGGCCAGTAAGATAAGAAGTCATGACAGTAGGCATTTGTACTGGGTTTTCACATTGCATCCTCAGCTAGGAAGAGGAGGGCAAGCAATGCTGTCATTCAGTTTGCTTTCTCCCTCCTATTCAGTCAAGGACCGTAGCCCTTGGAAATATGCTGCCCTCAGTTAAAGAGGGTCTTCCCACATCAATTCATCTTATCTAAAGAATGCCTCACAAGCAAGCCCAGACCCTAACCTAATCAAGTTAATGGCTCCCAAGTCTGCCCAGAGACTTGCCTCTTTGGTGGTTTTTAATCCTGTCAAGCTAATAACCAGCGTCAATCATCACAAACAGCAACACTATGTTTTAAGTTCATTTTGAATTCATTTCCTATTTGGTTCACAATACCTTATCTGCATTGCGCTAGGCACAACGCAAGAGATTTAACATAAAAGGACTGGTGGGGAGGGTGATCATGTTGACTTTGCAGTACCATGATGAGCAAATCATCTGTTTTGATCTCTTTCTGTGCAGATGCACAGACCAATGCCAACAAAGCATCCAGAGAGCATAAGGCAAAAATTAATGAATTCTGAGTAAATAGATTCGTATTGTCTACATAGACACATTACTATAATAGAACACCCAAGATAACCAACCTCGAAGGAGGAATGCTTTGGTTTGATTCACAGTCTGTGATGAGGCCATACACTGGTTGCTCACGGCAAACGAAGTTTCTTACTTCATGGCAATCAGCGAACAATGAACAAAAAGGAAGCAGAAGAGACTAAGAGGCACAGTCCTTCCAGGATGCTCCTCCAATGCCCTATGTCCCCTCACCATCCTCAGTCTCATTAGGATTTTAATATTTTCCAACAGAAAAAACAAAAACAAAAACAAAACCCTGAGTATCTTAGTAGAAATACCATGACCAAGGCAAGTCTTATGAAGAACAGCAGTTAATTGGGACTGACTTACAGGTTCTGAGATTCAGTCTATTATCATCATGGTGGGAAACAGGGCAGGGATAGCGCTGAAGGAGCTGAGAGTTCTACATCTTGTTCCAAAGGCTAACTCCCAAAGACTGGCTTCTAGGCAGCTAGGAGGAGGGTGTCAAAGGCCACCTCCACAGTGACACTCTTCCTCCAACAAGGCCACGCCTACTCCAGAAATGCAACACCTCCTAATAGGACCACACCTATTCAAAGCATCACACTGAGAACCAAACATTTAAATCATGGGCCTTTGAAGGAGGTACCAGATCCAAACTCAAGCAGCACTTACTAACTCCTCCTTGGTTTTAAAGCCCTTCACCAGGGAGTGGATGGGCATAAGAAAAGAGCACATATGCAAAAGCAGTAAAACTACTATGAGAATAAGGAGACCAGGCATTAGGAGTGCTTAGGGTAGCAGATATCCATTGTTCTACAGAGAGTCTAAATGGAAACACCTGGTACCCACTTCAGAAGAAAGTCCAGAGTAGAGTGGTTTTCTCTCACAGGAGTCTAGCTAATAGGCCCCACGCTGGCTATCCAAGATAGCTTCCTAACAAAGATTAATTAGGAGACTCAAAGTGAATTTCTCTCCAAACAAAGTCCTGTGATCTCTAAGGTCTGAGCCTGGGAGTCTTCCTGTGGCACAACCGGTCTTTCATCCCACAGCCAATTCCAGGAAATTGGGGAAGTACCATCAGTATCATGCTGGCTCTGGACTGTTTTTTTCAGTCAGATAGTTCAGTGGAGGGTTTGATGGCTCGCCTCTCAGTTCTTTGTGTGCAAAGACAGTGGTTTCAACATCTCAGCCTCTGCTGTCTAGCGATTAGAAAGACACATGAATTATATACAAATATTAAAAATGTTTATATGCAATTCTTTTTTTTCTTATTTTGTCTACATTCCCAGTGGTTCCTAGTTTAGGCCTTCAAATAATTTTAGTTTTATGTAAAAATTAATAAATTATGTACCCTGATTTTAGAGAGAATACATAATTTGTTTTATATATAAATAACTATATATGTATATAAATCTTAACTTCTTCCTTGAAAATCTATACCTTACTCGCAGTTTAGAGCAAGTGTTTACTTGCTATTGTATTATTATTTAGCCTTGACTTATTTGAACTAAGAAGATTATGCAGGCACTGTAATAATGTATTAAATCATGACGGTCCAAAGCTAAACATGGTTCTTGAAATTGTCCCCTTGTAAGTATTTACCATTACCTTAACCGCCGTGGAATTTTGCTACTATTAAGCTTCACTGTGTCACCTTTGCCTGACTCCTGCTTCAATCAGATTTATTAGCCACATGTAGCCCTGTACATCAAGTGTGCCACAAAGAGCAACAGCCAAGAACTTCATCCTTTGCTCTTAATTTACCAGTTGTTCTGGCAAGCAACAATTATGTATATCCATATTCATCTTTGCTGTGAAAAACACAATCTAATACATAACTCAATTTGGAGGAAATTATGACCTAAGATAACCCTTTGGGCTAAAAATGTAGCATTTTAATTCTGATAGTGCAATATAATTGAAAGGATTTTTCAGTGGCTTGAAACAGGCATTGTGAAATAATTTTGTATAAAAAGCAGAATGTATATGAATTCTATATAAGAGACAAAATGTATATGAATTCTGTATAAAAGGCAGAATAACAGGTAGACAGCAGACTATATATATGTGTGTATATATATATATTATGTGTGAATACAGTATAGAGATATGTATATCATTTAAATTGTAAACATCAACAGACATGTATAATACCGAGAATGCGAACTTAATGTAGTCTTTAATGTAGTAACTTGAATGCCTTCAACGCTATTCCTCAAACTCCCACACTCTGAATTCCATCTCCAAGGAAAAGATTACGGAAAAGAATTCTCCTGTTATCTGTAACTTGCTATAGTAAAAACTTTCCATATACTACCTTATTTAAGCCTTATAAAAGAATAAGACCCATTATAATCTTCCTCATAAAAATGAGAAAGTGTGTCTCTTTAAGTTTAGTAAACCAACCCCAAAGCTGCACCGAGTGGGAGCTTTGGGCATCAAGTGAGAACATTTTCTTGTTATTATTGTTTTGACTTTCTAGCATGATCATTTGAATAAGTCATGTATTACATGGCCCGGAATGGATCAAAAATGAAAATATCCCTACTTCTAGCCCTCTTCTACTTCCCCACCAACAGTCACATTTATTGGTTTCTTATATATTCTCTAATAATATGGGATGGGGGCAGGAAGAGACTAACTACAAATGAACAAAAAGACAATAGCCTGCACAAATTGTTTTAAAGTAATTGCTTAAAGTTCTCTGTAAGATCATTTTATGCTTTGCCTATTAATTTGTTTCCACTACTCATTCTGTCATAAAAATTTCATTAGAATGTAGCCAGCTGTGGGGAATTAGAATACTGGGGAAGCTAAGTTTGACATACCACCATGACTTTGAGGCTAGCCTGGGCTAAAGAGTTAAGCTCAATCTCAAGAAAAATTAATATTTTTATCATTTTTTTGGAGCTCAGGCCCAGGCCTCAGCTTGCTAGGCAAGCACTCTATCACTGAGCTAAATCCCCAACCCCTAATATTTTTATTATACTGATTAATTTACTCTATCGGTCATGTCAAACATAACTGTAAACACAACTATTCTCCCTGGTGTCCAGCTTGTCTCTATACCATTGATGAGTAGGTCATCCTCCCCCATCTGATTTGGTGTGTTGATTTTATCATGACCTAAACTGTAGTCAACGTTTGCAGACTCAACTCTGTGTTTTAGCTAGCCAGTCACCCTACTGGTTGCAACATACCATAAATATATTGTTAGAGTTGCTTAGAAGGGAAGCTGCCCTTTTAGTTCTGACTCTTCTTTTCTCATCTCTGAGTACTTTAACTCCCACTGCTATGGTTAATATTTTGTTTTAATTAAACCATCTTTTGCTTGGTAAGATGTCTGAAGCATATCAATTAGCCAATTAGTTCTGATCAGTGAGAGACTTCGGCTTCATTCTACCAGGGGAGCAGCCATGCCTACAACAACCCTTATCTCTGGATTACAGAGGCTTGAGGCATTGCTGTGTCCTAAAGGGGTCTGATTCCACAGGGTCATTGTGAGGATTAGGCATACTTGTGAACTCAGTGGGTAGGAACTAGGACGAGCACACCTCGCTACATGTGAGTCAGTGCACCACAGTGATCAAGTATGCAAATGCTGGGACTGGTGCTAGGCCTGCTTCTCATCATGGCCAGCTCATTTTCTGAAGACCTTGACAAAATTCCTTTCTGTGTAGCTGGGAGATACTAGAGTTCTGGGGAGAGGCGGAGGCACGCACGCACACACACACACACACACACACACACACACACACACAGAGAGAGAGAGAGAGAGAGAGAGAGAGAGAGAGAGAGAGAGAGAGAGAGAGAGAGGACTGTTCATTGGGAGTATGCCATTGAAGAGAATAATACTGGGACCCATGCCCTTCCTTTCTCTTGTCTCTCTTTTGCTTCCAGATACAAGGTGAACCATTTCCCTTGTCATGATATATTTGCCATACCCAGAAGCAGCAGTCATTCATGTACTAGAATGTATGAATCAATGAACCAAAACACCCTTCCCTCTTTACAAGTTGATTCCAGAAATGGAAAGTTGACTGACACAGTATATTGACTGAGCAGATGTTTTTAATTTCACTACCTGTAAACATCTTTGCAAGAAGAAAAAAGACTTCCCTTCAATCCTAGGGTACAGGGCAAAACGTAATAAGTGACAGACACCTGGATTTCTGCTCCTGTCCTCACTCTGGCAAGTCCCTTTGTAAAGCCAACACACTACCACAGTCCCACAGCATGATCTTGGTTATGCTTCAAGTCATTGTGTCTGTTGGATCCCTGTAAGACACTTAGCACTCTGGCCACCAATCACATAGAATGGCAGTGGTAAATACTAGCTATTTTCCTACCCGGGTCTTTCCCCAGCCAGACTTCCGCAAAGCATCAATCACAGCCCAGTGAAACTTTGCAGAATAAATGGTAAAGAGAAAACTTCTTCTAGAGCTTCTTTATAATGGTCTCCACCTGCTTTAAGTATTTGTAAGTCTCTTTATCTATGACATAATCAAAATAGTTTAATTACCCTAAGCACATGGAAATGTGTGTGTTCATGCACACATGCACACATACATGCACAATGTTTAAAGCAGCTCCTAAATTCCCAGTTTACGCTCACAGTCATATACAAAGTTGAATGTAACACGGTATCTGTCTTCTTTCAAAGGAACTAAAATCAATGATTGAGGTCTAGTAAAATACAGTGGCACCCTCAGAGCGGAAATGATATTCACAGTGAGGGTTGATTAAACAGCAGGTCAGGAACGCTGTTCCTTTAGCTATGACGAAGAAGTTATGCAATGACTACAGAGAAAGGGGTTTGAGATAGGTCAAGGCACAGGGGTGCAAACCTCTGGGATGGGATGGAGGATTTGTGCAGTGTGAGTGGTGGAGGCACACGGGTCAGGGGAAATATTTAGAAATTAATCCAATCACTAAGACTGAACCATGTGAATAGTTGGTGATCCAAGTCCACCTGTTTAAACTGAATCTTCAGTCTAAGGCTAACTTCAGGGCCAAAGTGCGTAGGCTAAGTCAGAGCAAAGAAAGGGTGGGTAGCAGGCTGCTCAAGAGGTGAGCCGCTAAAGTAACGGCTATTGTGAATGAGTGCACTGAGTGGTTTGCAGGTCTGACTGCATGCTAACGGCTAATGGGTGACATTTTTAACTCTGAAAGTTAAGTGAGGAAATTATAACCAAGAAATAGCATACATTTCATTTTCTGCCTGCATTTAGGACACTTTTGTGAAAATTATTTGCTCTCTTGGAGGAAAAGTCTCTTAGTTTCTCAGGACCTGGTACTTTGGAAGACACCTTCCTATATTTGCACATAGTAACCTACGAGTTTTTTCTCTGCTGTTGTACATCTTTCCTTAATTACTCTTCATCTGGGCCATAAAGCATCCCAGAACTGTTTGTGTCAGCAACTTCCATTGAGAATAGCCCAAGGATTATAAACAATGTTACGTCCATGGGTACATTGTTTAAGGGATTAAGAGATGCATTTGCTGAGGTCAGGAGTATGACACAGTCCTCATGTGCCTGTCATTATCCTGTCCTTCTGGGGTTACACATTAAGATTTACATTCTATGAAGCCTGCCCTAATTTCTGAGAACTTCTAGTGACCAACCTGCAGACACCTGCTATTGCCAAGAAAAATAGGTTAGCAAAACAGTACTATCTATACGCATAGGAAGAATAAATCTGTTGAATTGTATTGAATTAACACTGAAGACGCTGTACTTTTCTTTCTTTCTTTCTTTCTTTCATTTTTGAAATTGAAAATAGATTCTCTCATCCAATTCATCTCAGCCACAGTTTCCCTCATTCCACTCCTCGCTCCCTGATCCATGGAGGGCAGGCCTCTATGAAACAACAACCAAACAGGACAAAACAAGATATAATAAGACAAGGCAAAAGCCCTAATAATGAGGCTGGACAAGGCAACATAACAGGAGGGACAGTTTCCCAAGAGCTGACAAACAAGATAAAGACACATCCACTCCCACTGCTAGGAGTCTCACCAAAACACTAAGCTGACAGCCAGTACATATATGCAAAGGAACCATCGCGGACCCATGAAGGTCCTGTGCTTGCTGCTTCGGTCTCTGTGAGCCCATATGAGCCCTGGTTAGTTGATTCTGTGGATCTGTTCTAAGTCTATGAGCTATCCAGTCTCTAGTTCCTAGACATCTAGGCAGTATATGGCATGGGCTTCCTCTCTGTAGTGGGCCTCAAGTTAAATCAGACATTGGTTGACCACTCACAGAAGTTCTGTGCCACCAGTGTCCCAGTACATCTTGCAGGCAGAACAGATCATAGGTCGAAAGTTTTGTGGTTGACTTAGTGTCCACATTTCTGTTTCAATAGCCTACAGAGTACCTTCCCAAATCAAAGAGACTACTAGAATGTAGGGGCGAGTGTTCGTCGCAGGCGCCAGCTCAACCTCTCTGTATTCAATGAGCTGTGTGGATTTTATCCTCAGCAATGGGTCCCTGTTGTCAGTTTTGAGAGGGAGAGTCTCTACCCTAGTATCATCATAAATTAGAGACCTCCGCAGTGCCTCCCCAGCCAAAAACTCAACCAAATGCAACTCAGTACTGTGATTGGAAGCCTTGCCTAGTTACAAGAGAAGGGCAAGTTTAGACTCCATAACCCCCATGACTAGAAGTCCTCACTAGGATCACCCTCAGGCCTCCCAGGAAATTTCCACCACCAGGTTTTCATCCTACTCCCACAAACCCTCCAATTCCATTTGTCTCTCCGTATACCCTCTCCCTTCATCCCATCTCTCCCCTACCTGATACCTCCACTTCCATCCCGACCTGTCCCCAGCCCACTGGCAAAATCCATTATACTCAGATATTATAAACTTAGATATCCCTTATCAGAAGAATGGATAAAGAAAATGTGGTACATTTATACAATGGAGTGTTACACATCAGGCCAATGATTGAACTAGAAAATATCCTGAGTGAGGTAACCTAGATGCAGAAAGACAAATATGGTATGTATTCACACATAAGTGGACATTAGCCATTAAGTAAACCAAACTACAAGCCATAGATCCAGAGACTTTAGGTAGAGATGAGGGCCATAGAGGGGATACATGGATCTCCTGGTTGGAAAAAAGTATTTTGCTTGTGAAACTTGTTATATTTTCTTAATGTTAAGCACTATTTTGAAAACACATGGTAATTCATTTTCCAGTTAGAATTCTGAAATAAATAATATGAAGAAAAGTGATCATCAGGGCACAATTAAAACATATAAACTATAAAAGTGTTGTACAGCTTACAAAGTTATTCCTGAACGTTGATCACAATAGGCTCACACTGCTGCTAAAGTCAAACCCACAGCCTTTTCATTTGATTTTGCAACCTCATCGTTTCCTCCAACTCCCTCGAGAAGTGTGGTCACATTTAAAAATAAAAACTCAAGAAAATACCATCTGTCTGCCTGCCCAAGGTAATACTTTCATTTTTATTTACTGCTGAAAATTATATCTTATTTCATTTTATGAAAAATGTATTTGATCTCGGTTGGAAAAAGAGACTATACTCTTCTATGAACACAGAATGTGTTTCGGAAGTCACTTGTGGGGCTACAGATCTGTAGCTCAATGGTAGAACACTTGATCAGCACCCACACTGTCTCCACCACTGCTGAAAGGAAATAAATAGAGTCTGGCATGTAAAAAATTACTTATATTTTTTTCCGTGCTCCTGAAAATATAGTCGTAGGAGCATTTTAGAACTCCCTTGCTTAAGCTCCCTTGATTTTCACATCCGGTAGGTTGGAGAAACCTAGAAATGACTACAAGCTTGAGGTAAATGTGAAAGTAGGGTTTACAGAAAGTCAAAGGGAGATGAGCCTCCCCCAAATAGGATTGATCAGCGATGGGAAGGAATTCAGTAGCCAGGTTGGGTATAAACTCAAAATTACCCAAAGAATTTTTCTTTTATTAAAAATAGATTATTTTCTAATATAATATATTCTAAGTACAGTTTCCCTTCCCTTTACTCCACCCAGTTCTTACCCACCTCTCCCCCCATCCAGATCTTCTGTCTGTCATTAAAAAAGAGCAGACTTCTAAGAGATAACAGCCAGACTCGATGATAAAACACAATAAGATAAAATAACTACCATCACAGTAAAGTCAGACAAGGCAAACTAACGGAAGGAAGGGCGTCCCAAGAGAAGGCATAGGAATCAGAGACACACACATTCATATGTTCAGTAGACCCATAAAAATACTAACCACTATCATATGCAGAGGATCGGGTAGAGAGACACACGGTGGTCCTTGCACAATTGATTTGGAGGACCTTGTTCTTCTGTTTCTTCCAACCCTCTGACTCTTACAGTCTTTTCTGTCTTCTCTTCTTCAGCTTTTCCTGAGCTTTGAGGAGAGGGAACATCCCACTGTGTGTTCCAATATCTCTCTCTCTCTCTCTCTCTCTCTCTCTCTCTCTCTCTCTCTGTGTGTGTGTGTGTGTGTGTGTGTGTGTGTGTGTAAAGTTTGACTGTTGCCCACTGATTTTTAGAATAAAGAAGTTATTGATAAGTCTGACATAAAAATAACCCATGCAGTACATGGGATATAAGTAAAACCAAAGTGGGTTGACACACAGTAGTAAGACTTTCAAGGAGGGTGTGTTGGTAATTCTGGCAAAGAAAGCATTTCTGGCACTCGCTCTCTCCAAACAGTAATAGTGGTGGTGACATGATATTTAGCATTTCTTGACTGCCCTGGTATATCAGACAGTCAGGAGCACTTTATATATACTATCATCCTTTTTGCTACCCTGTAGATAAACCAGACACTGATAGGGGAGCACACTCTTGTCTTCTTTTCTTGGTCACTTCCTGCCTGTCATCATCTATCCCATTGTCTCTGGCAAGTGTTTGTTCAGTTCTTAGATCCATGCAAGTATAAAGCACCAGCTGCAAAACTACTTAGAACGTCCAGTAGACATGGATGACAATAATGATCTTTATTTTTCTCAGCTCCCTGAACGAAAACTTTGTTTACTTTTGGTCTCTCTAGCCCATCACATCCTCAATATTATACCTGCTTTCTTTGGCAGAGGCAATTTCCCAGAATGCACTTCTTCTTTGCTCTTCCCCCTAAATGCCAGGATCTTGCATAATAGCATTTACTCCCACGTGTTTAATTTGCTGTGTAGGCTGAACCACTGACACATATTTTCATTTCTCCACAAAGGCTACTGTGCTGAATGTATGGGCCTCCAAGTCTCCCATTAGAAAGTAAACAAAGCTTTTTGCAACTATTGCCACTTCCTTAATACTTAAATGCCAGTTTTTATCCATGAAACCTGAAGTCTTCTCCCTTCCTTGGCTTCAGATTTTACCTATACTTTTCTTTTCAGTTGTAAAGAACATCCAGCAGACCCTGAATGTTTCTAAAAGCCTCAGTTGTTCCCTTAACTATTTTCAGGATACAACTTTCTATTTACAATCCACCAAGAGTCTCAATGTGTTTCTCTGTGTATTAGGGGCGTGCTAATGTATTCATGCACGTATACATGTTTGGGTGCTGGCCCTTGCGAATCAATGCAAAGGCACAGAGGCAATGTTGGCTGTTGTCCTCTCTATTTTTGGCACAGGGTCTCTCATTGAACCTGGACTGATTGAGCCGGGCTGTCTGACCAGTAAATCCCTGGGGTGCACCTGTCTGCCTGCTTGGTGCAGGGATGATAGGTATGACCACACCAACTTATATGGTGCAGGGAATCAGATCTCAGGTCCTTTATGTTTGAGAGGACTAGACTGGCATACTGTCTCAGCCCCTCAACTTATCGTGTTGGAAATAACCCCTCTCAAGGCAAACCAGTGAAACCAGTGGCACAACGTCTTCCATGCAATGACAACAAGACTCACCCTTTTGAATAAGCTGCCCCTTTACTCTAGCCACAGCCCTCTGGGTACTCCCCTATTTATACACTGCACCCTTAGACTTGGATCTATAAGTTCCTCAGTTTTACAAACCTTCTAGAAAGTTCAGCCAGCCATCATTTTGTGTGCGGATCGAATACTGCACCTCACGTTTCTTTGAAATTCTGCCACGGACACATCAAAGACTACCTTTTCAGGGACCATGCTGGTTTGTCAGGGTGGGAGGTCTTCTCCCTTCTCCCTGCCTGCTGTGGCCTTGAACGTGCTTTTTCCATTCCAAGCCTGCTTGGGAAAATATTAAACATTCATTTAATATGAAAATTGGTAAAGGTTTTTAAAGTATGGCGTAAGGAAAGTTTTATAAAACCATGCCTATTATTTTCCTTCACTAAGGCAAGATGCTGAAATCTGAGACTCGCACTCTGCGTGTTTGGTAAAAGGTAGCAATGTGAAGAGACCTATCAGAGCCCATGGAGCTAGGACACCAGGTTTTATTTAATCTTAAAATCCCTTAAGGAGTTTTTATTTTTCTCATGATTACTTTTGATGTCACATTTTAAAGTTCCATTCCCAGGGTTGCCCATATGCAGAGAATACAGATTCATTTCAAATGGTATTAAAATTTCCAATTTTAACAACAACAACAAAACCCTTTATGCTTTTGTCCTGCATTTTGATTTCAAATCACTGTCAATCTCCTCCTCCTGGTTTCTGTGTGTGTGTGTGTGTGTGTGTGTGTGTGTGTGTGTGTGTGTGTGTGTGTGTGTGTGTAAGGGGATTTCTTAGTATTTTTTTCTGATGGGAGAAAGGTTAGAAGCACCTCAGACAGAAAGGAACATTCCTAGAGCTTTTTTAACTAGACATTGCATCATTGTTTGGGGCGCATTCAGGGAGGAGGGGGTGTTCGTTTGTTTGTTTGTTTGTTTGTTTGAAGGGGGAAAAAGAGGTAGAAGTTATCCATCCCGACCTGGCTAGAGGGTTTCAACTGCCACTTTGCCATGTTTGATACCCCGTGATGGCATAAACCCAGAAGTAACTGAGAGAAGGAAAAGACAGACTGGCAGTTCTCACAGCAGAGAGGCAAGGCTGATCAAAGGCCCCTGTAGGGGATGGTTCGTCTTCCGCCTTCCTTTAGTGTGTTGTGCAGCCTCCTTGAGTCCCATGTTGGCTACCAGCTATCGGTCCCACTCTAGTCCCCGTCCCTTAATGGCATGATGGCCTGCAATCAGACCAGCGGCCTGAGAGGGAAAATGGGAATGGCCAGGGATGATAGTGCTGAGTGAGTACAAAAAGAAGCAGACATCTGTGAAGACGGGATTCAGGGAGCTCATCTAATTGAAGGGAACAAAGGCTTTTTAAACCTTCAGGTAGGAGTCTTCAGGGAGAGGGTATATCATCGGTCAGGGCTGAGGTGTTGGGAATGCCTGGTTTGCATGACGAGGAATTCCAAGTGCTGCATGGCATGACCTTAAAAGGGGAAAGGAAGCTTAACCTGGCTATCAGGGTACATGACTTCCTCTGGTGGGACAAAGGTGGAGGCACAGGTCTACGTGCGTCAGGATATTCAGGCCCAGTGGGGGTAATACTACTCTTGCCAAGCTCAGAACAAGATTTCCAAGGTTTGGCTATGCCTCAACCCCAGTCTAGCTCCAGGCCTATTCCCCACAGCTCCACAACTCCTACAGCCTCACATGCCTGTATGACCGAGAGACACAGAGACTAAAACGAGTCAGAGAGACAGAGAAAGAGACACAAAGCAGAGAGAGACAGAGACCCAGAACCGGAGCACAGGAGAACAGGAGTACAACCCTGAAGTGTGATATGAAGGTCCGAGGATACATTCAGGAGTCCGTCTTTCCTCTGCCTATCACAGGCAGGCGCTCTCCTGCTGTTTCGAAAGTTCCAGGCTTTCTGTCCCTAAAGCATCTGTCCAATCCTCCCATCCTCAACGTACCCACCTCTGGTAGGGGCTCTGAGATCACGGGGGCATGTCACTGTGTCCGGCTTTTTTAAATGTAAGTTCTGGGAATTGGATTCCGTTGTTCTGGCTTGTACTTACAAGTACCTTTGCCTGCGGGGAAAATTCCCCAGTCCTTTTCATAGCTTAATTTTTAGTGATAGTATTTGTCAGAAAAATATGGTGTTTTTCCTGCACCTATAGCAAAAATAAGTTAAGTCCCCCCCGGAAAAAGAATTAGGGTAAAATGAAGACTGAAACCCTGTAAGTCTTAGAGGAAGTACACATGCGTGCATCATTTTAATTCTTCAAAACCTGAGGTTTAGACAAACGTATACCATGAACACTCCACCCACATGGAGTCACACATCTGATTTCCATCAACCACATCATACAATAAATCTCCCAAGCAAAGTAATTCAATTATTCTGTGAAGCTTGGACAAGGAACATTTCTTTTATGCCTTTAAAAATATGAATCAAAAGAGGTTTAGAATCAGAATCGCACCATGCCTTACATCATAGCCATCTGACTTTACATTTGAATCATTTTTGCTCTGTGTTTTCCTCATAGAACCCTCCTCACTGAGGCTGCCAAAAGTGTCAGATCCAAAGCAGTGCAGTCTTTGCTTCAGAACAGACTAGAAGCATAAAACTGGTGACCTTTAATATAAACTACTCTCTGCAAAACTTAATGTCACCCAAAATATGTAAGTGCAGAAAAACTGAATATATCTGATTCTTTCCAACCAAGATCGACACACACACACACACACATACACACTTCATACAATACTTAGAATCCAATTCTCTCTCTCTCTCTCTCTCTCTCTCTCTCTCTCTCTTGTTGTTGTTGTTGTTGTTGTTGTTGTTGTTGTTGGTGGTGGTGGTGGTGGTGGTGGTGGTGGTGGTGGTGGTGGTGGTGGTGGTGGTTGAAAAATAGAAAAGTCAGTGGGGCCCTCTTGTTTCTGGGGTGTGGAGCTCTTGGTGAGGCCAGTCTGCTTCCTCTTTAACATCACAGGCTTCACAGGAGTTGCCTTGGCTGTGCAGGTGGCTACCAAGTTTTAGTCAGAGCGTTACTAGTTCTTACGGGTCATGTGCCTAATATTGATGAGTGTTGCCCGGGCATTCTCACTGATGGCAATGCTCACGAAAAAAACAACTGGTTTTCTCTGACATGATCTAGACTTCAGACCAACACAACTCCTTTCCAGTGGGCTGCGGTCTCCACTCCCACAGTCTTACTGTGAATAGGCCTATCATAGGGAAAGGAGTTGCAGGCTTTCAGATGACGGAGCTTGGTGCTGTACATCTCGCTATTCCTGTTGATCAGGAAACTGGAGCAGGTACAAACTTCCATCTAGTGCAGATGCCTGGACATGCCTTGATTTCTGTCACTATGGTGTCTGGAGCCCAGTTCCTCTTGATCGTTACTTTGGAATACATTCTCGGCAAGGGGACAAATCCTCATCTAGTATGACATGATTTACAAAATCATTCGATGTAAGACATATTTTAATTGGACTGGACAAATTGCTTAGTCATTAAGAGTGCCTACTACTCTTAGAGACACTCCTGGTTTGGGTCCTGCCACAATGTCCTGCAGCTCACCACAATCTTCAAATCTAATTCTGGTGGGTCGCATGCCCTCTGCCCTCTGCCCTCTGTATGCTCCTACACACACACACACACACACACACACATACACACACACACACGCATGCACGCACACACACAAATTTTTAAAAACATTTTTGAAAAACAAATAGTACTCAAGTTTGTATAGACAGCTGACATGAATACATGTATGAAGAGTGACATGTGAAAAAATGGTAAAAGACAGAAAGATAGAAGGAAAGTCATGAGTCAGGAAAGGGACCAACAAAAGAAACAAACAAACAAACAAACAAAAAACTAAGCTAGAAATTAGAGAGCAGTGTCTGTGTCTAGTGTTGCTAATTTAAAAGACAGTTTGTCTCAACTCTATCAACAACAGAAGAAAACTCCAACTCAGAATTTCCAAATAACACTTGGAAATGATACAGTAAATCAGTTCCTTCATTCTACCTTGAAGGAATCAGCATACAGTTAGAAGCAGAATTCTTTGCTAACTGATCAAACTAGAAAGAAAATTTTCATCATTTTAAAAAAATTGTTTTTAGTATCTCTTTGTGTGTGTGTGGCCAAGTGGCCAAGGAAGGCAGAGGCATCAATGGCCTGACACTCGAGATACAAGTGCTGGGAATGTAACTGGGTCTGACTCTTAAAGAACAGCTTCAAAAGGATTATGCTACCCTCATGGATTGCCTTGCTCTTTTGATTTACATACAGAGATTTTTTTCCTGCAAAGCACTAACAAATTGTATTGAATGGCTAGATTTTTCTTCTAAAAGTTTCACTATAATCCATTTAAAAAATAAGCATAATTACGTGATATCAAAGGAGAGAAAACACCAGCTGTACACGGGGCTTAGATACTAAGTGGTTATTTTATATTGTCTCCTCCAAGAGTGTTAGGGAACTTTGGTATAAGCAGATGCCCTAGGGAGCAGGCCAGTAAAAGTCCAAGAAGGGAAAGTAATTCAGAATTTGTGAAATCTGTCCACAGTCATTACTTCTGCATTCACCTCTATGGCCGAGGCTGCTGTAACATTCCCTTAGTCTACCTGTGTGTTTATCTTGTCAGTGTACAGAAATGTAAAACATTCACCTTTTCAAACTCTAAAGGTCACACTAAATGGCTCGAGGAGTTTGCGAGCACGGGGATGTCTCAAGATCTTTGCCTATTCATTGAAGTATTAGCTTTAGAATAATCGCATGTAGCAAGACCAGAGCCACTGGAGAAAGAGAAAATACAGAAGTGAAAATAACATATTCAATTAAGTTTTATGGGACTCAGTGATTAGTTAATTAAAGTAATCTTTATCTTTACTGCTCGCCATGCACCCTTAACAGGGAAACAGAGGAGTGTTAAATGTGTGGAATTTTTCCCACGTCAGTGTATTTTCCGAAATGTGTAAGGATGAAGCAGCTGATAATACCATTGCACTTAAGGGGTATAATATGCCTGGCCCCTCTATTAATAATTTTTTATGAGGCGTAGGTTTTAGGGCCCTAGTTGATGTGACTGAAGAGTAAACTGCGCCTTGTGAAAGAACTCTTTGTGTCATTGCTTACCAAGGAAAGTACATCTAGGTGGCAAGGGCTCTACCTTAATCACCTGCCCTGCTGCGAGCTGTTGTCATACTTAAGAAAGGTCTGTGTTGATCTAACTCACAAAGGCCAAGAAGGGAATACGTGTGCGCATACCCACAAACACATCTACATAAGCACACAAACCAGAATAAGATCCGTGTTCATAGCACTAGCCTCCATTGATCAAGCCAGGGGCAGCTATTGGTAGGTTTTTGTTTGCCCCTCAAGTTGGCTGTGTTAAAAATATTGCTGTGGCGCTCGATTTGGCAGCACGTACACTACAGCTAAAATAGTGCAGAGATTAGCATGGCCTCTACAAAGATGGCATGCAAATTCATGAAGCATTTCAGAGCGTGGGCCAGCTCTGACAACGGATGCCTGACAAAAGCCAACTGTAACTTGGAAAGGTCTTCCTGGGGCTGCTGCATTTTGCAGTAGGTGGTAGACGGCCTATGACCCTTCCTCGCAACCTCCTGGCGTCTCTATGGCATCACAGACGTGTCAATAATAAACTCTACGATAATTTCTATATTGCTTGTTATTATCTAAAATGTATTTTAGTACATTAGATTTCCAACAAAAAGTAACATGTGTACTTGGTTTCTTTTAAAAAACAAACAAACAAAAAAGCCTATAAGCAGACTAGAAATTAAACACAGACGAATGTGCCAACACCTAAAGTACATTTGGACTTACTATTCAAACAAGGTTTTATGGGTTAATGGGTGTGAGAGAGAATACTTAGTTTTTAAAACTGGTACGCCCTGGAAACTATACGTATGCTTCAGACATAGAAGTGAATTTGAATCCTCACTTAAAATGATTGTGACCTGAGCGATTTTACACCAAATTCACCTTTCGCCTGTGGAAGTTGTCATTCTTACCACGGACAGTTGTTTGAGTGTCTAAGTGGAGTCAGAATCGTTTACCTGATGATTTGCTAGAGGATTTGTACAGAATTTGTCTTCTCCCCGAGTCATCATTAGGACTCTCGTGAAGAGAGCAGGAGAAAGAGCAACAGGTCGTACTGGAGGGGAAGGAGGCAGAGGAGGAAGAAGGAGAGGAAGAGGGATAAGGATGGTTTGAAGACGTATCTCAATGGAAGCCTGCTTGCCTAGCCAGCATGAGTCTCTAGGTTTGATTTCAGCACTGAAGAAAGGGGCCATTTTGCTTTAAGAGCATACCATATCTACAGCTCTGTGAGAAATTTTAGATACATCATATAACATAATTCTCACGATAGCCCTGAGTGGGCTATTTTGAAGATAATGAAACAGACCTAAAGAGATGAATTAATTATCTTGCTCAAGGGTCAATCAACTACTCATTTTAGAGTGTGGTTCCAAATCTTCAATCTGTATTTTGGATCTAAGAGTATCTGATACCAATTTTAAAAACTTAAAAATTCCATAAGACTTCAAAAAGTGTCTTATTTTGCTGTGGACAAAAGAGTAAAGTAGAGAACTCATCGTGTGATTGGGAGAAGGCTTGCATTAAATGCTTTTAATCCCTGACCACTCTGTTAACCCCTACAACAGAGGAACTTAGTAGCAGGTTGAAAGATGCCTTCCAGGTGTCCTTAGACGTAGCAAACTTAGGAGAAGGACACGGGCCTTGAAGCTCCAATGGGACTTTGAGTTGCTCTCAGCACAGTAGTAATTCAAGAACTCTACAGATGGCTCTCGCAGAAAACATTTGCAGTGATCTGTAGATTATTTGTAAATGCGTGTCATACACATATATGGTTGTAGTTGTTAGTTATCTTCTATTAGAAAATATAGGCTACTTCCTTTATAATAGTTTGAAATGGTCATCCAGAAAGTAATATGACTCTCAGAGCACTTCTAAGAATTGAATTTTAAATTTATACATGAAACATTACAGATATGTAATATGATATGTTGGTACAGAGGTATATTGTGCAATGTTCAAATTAAGTTAAATCAACCTGTCTTCCTCAAGCACCTGTTATTTCTGTGTTGGAAACTTTCAAAATCTTTTCCTGGAGTGTTTTTGAAATGTTCAATATGTTATCATAGTCTGTAGTGACCAAGCTCTCTAATGGCATTCCAGAACTACTTGCTCCTGTCTAACTAACACAGTTGTCACAAATGAACCTTTCTTCATGCCCCCTCCCTGACTCTTCTCAGCCTGTGGGACCACCACTCTACTCTCAACCTCTGTGAGATGGACATTTTCAGATCCTGCATCTGAGTGATCATATGGGGCCTGGTTGTGCACATGGCTTACTGTCTTGGTGTGCTACAAATGTCAGAATTTCATCCTTTTGTGTGGCCGAATACCACATCTTCTTGATGTACCCACTGATGTCTATATGTGCTCTCTGCCAGACCCTTTCCCTCCCATCTTGTCTGTTTTAATATCCTGAACTATTTACCTCACTTGTTTTCATTTGTACCTCTGTAAAGTTCATCACATCTCCCTCCATGATTTCATTATTTTGTCAAATATTCTATTGATACAGTTATTATATTATACTGGAGTTCATTTCTACAAGTCTTTGTACCCTATCACTTAGTAGGAATTCAATAATCAATTGAATATTGATGATAAGGTGATGTCACTGAAAGTAGAGACTGGGTATTGGTGAACTGACTTTTAGCAGTGACTGCCTCTGTACCTAGCCTGGAGTGTGTGTGCGTTGTTATTTGTGTGAATGAATGAAAACAAAAGACACTTAGAGTCAAGTTCATAGATTGAAATATTCTTAGAGCACAATTGTCATTTAAAACAATATTTGAGATCAATAATGGATAGAATATGTCACAGAATTGATGAATGTGGCACAAATTTGTAAAAATAAATAAATAAATAAACAAGCTTTGAACTTCAGAATGAAATGAGCTTCCTCAAATATTCCACACCATTCATGACGACAAAGTCCACTCTCATAGAAAAGGGTACACCCCAACAGTAACATTGTTATAGGTACAGTCAAAAGCAAGAGTCCATGACAACTCCTGCCTTTTACACTTTCCAGAGAGAGAGAGAGAGAAGGAAAAATGTATATCATTTAGGAGCAACATAAATAAAACACCTGGGTTTGGTCAATGGGTCTATTAGCTTCTGCTTTACATAGATAGCACTAGACATAAAATTTGGTTAATCTAGTTATTCTCTTTCAATCACAGCACTTCCCGCCCTCGGATTGCAGCCATGACTGACATAGGGAGAAATGTGGGGTTCCATTCTTCCTTAAAAGAACAGATGCCTACTACACTCATAAACGGCATAGCTGTTGCTGATATTTGAAAGAAAAGACCAAGTAGGAGAGACCAAGTGGTCACTTCCGATCACTTAGCAATGAGCCAGTCACCAGAGAAGCCAGAAAGTGCCTGCAAAAACAAAGAAAACTGGGATAGATAGCAGCTCAGTAGTGGAGAGACAACAGCCAGCAGCCCAATGCCTGCTCTTGTTTATGGTTTGTATTTTAGAAAGTGTAAGTTCAGTGTCACACAAAGGCAGACACTAAACTGAGTTTTGCCATCGTTACAAGGGAGGCCCCCTTAAAAATAGACTCAAACAGAAGAAAATGTTCTTTGTAGACTGTGCTCCACAAGTTCAGGATCAGGACCTTGGTGTAAAGAATGAAAACAAGTCCGACAAACAGCGTCCTGTACACTGAGATGTGTTAATTACATCAGTGCTCTGCAGGGGCAAGATGATGCTCGCCCTATTCTCAGTAGGTTGGGGAACCCGTGGAGAGCACTGAGCTGGGCAGCTTGAGACACATAGTACACAGATAGGTCGGACACGTTTATCCATATGCTCAGGCGTGCACCTGCTACCTCAGTCAAAAGTGTTCAAAGAAAAGAAACTGGGCAAGGGGAAGTACCAAAACTGTCAAATATTTGAACATGTTACATTAAGCAAATTCCATTTCCTGTCTCCCTCTTCTCGGATATAAACACAGCAACTATTTTACTACTACTCTAGTGTTAGTGGTGAAGATTGTATAGATTACTATTTATAAAAGGCTTAGCATATTGCCTGACATATGATGACTTTAATATTGAATAGGCTCCCCAGTGGGGAGCTGGAAGTCAGGGAGAAAGTCTTGGCTGAAAAGCATAGAATTGATGTTTGAAGTGAAGGGACCTTTGAGCAAGCTGACTTGATCTCCTAGGGACCCATACAAAGTGAAACAGAAGAGAGTCATGGCTGTATATGAAAAGAGACGAGGAAGAAGAGGACTACTACACGGCAAAAGAACCTAACAGCACAAGAGAGAGATGAATGTTTCTGATTCTGGCAGATACCGGAAGCCAAAAACCTAGGGACACAGTGGCTCCTTTATCCTTGTTTCAACTCCTCCTCCCCCTCCTCCTCCTCCTCCTCCTCCTCCTCCTCCTCCTCCTCCTTCTTCTCTCTCTCTCTCTCTCTCTCTCTCTCTCTCTCTCTCCTTCTTTCTCTCTCCCTCTCCCTCCCTCCCTCTCTCTTTCTCATTCTCTCTTCTCCCTTCCCCTTTTTCCTTCTCTTACTTTTTATCTCTGAAGAAAGCAGCCCCCCATGGAGTTGGTCATTAGTAAGATGATGTGGTGATAATGATATCTTTCAATTTCCCCATCAGTGAATTTGCATTGCACCTGACCCTGCAGTACCTGGGTATCTTAACTGCGGTACCCAGAGGGGAATGTCCATGTGTACTCATTATTCTAAGGGAATATGGCAGACTTGGGTCTACATGCTACAGGGTCTGGAAAGCTATGATGCTGTGAGATCACCCATTCAAAACTAAGAACTAGATGTCAGTGGATATAAAGGGTGAGGGAAGAAATTATTATTATTCAACTTCAACCTAAGGTGAACAAGTTTATAAAAAAGTTAATTTTCAAAAATTGCTTCTTTCTTTTTCATATAAAAACAGGTAGATTCATTTTACAGAGTAACCCCAACCGGCTATTGATATTCAATAAAAATGAAATAATTTTATTTTAAAATATATAATATACAAGTAAACAGTAGCATAACTTCTCTATTTTCATTGTCACAACAAATTTTGTGTTTATTGTATTCTCTTTCTTCTAGTGGTTTTTGTTTTTCTATTTAAAAGCATTTTCAGACTGTGGGCATTTTATAGACAGATTCCCTGGTATCTGGTATTTTAAGACATCTGTTTCTCTAAATTAAACTGTAATTTCTATGTTTCTAAAATGCTGGTTGGTTTTATGTCATGCATACAGTTTTAGTCTCATAAAAAATTGAGATATTTTACCAAAATCTTCTTGGGCTTTTTCCTTGAGGAAAATAAATCTTTATATTTTAGAACATGGTAAATTTCTCATTTTAAACTGTTTTTGCGAACTTTTGAAGGCATCAGCATGGGCGGAGAACATAGCTCAACGATAACACTGGCCTAGCATGTGTGAGGTGCTAGGTTCAAACTCAGATGGACAGGATTCAAGTAGAGGTTGGGAGTAGAGACAAGAAGGAAAGAAGAAAGGGAGCAAAGTGGAAAAAGGGCAGCAGGCTGGCAAATAGGCACAATATGTCCTTCAGTTCTTCAAGAGACGAAGCCCACCCTCTACTCCCCTCAACTCTGCACAAGCTGTCACTCACATGGGAGGACTTCAGAAGAACTGATTCCATCACACACACACACACACACACACACACACACACACACCCTACAATTCTTAGAGACCTACACTACATTTTTTTTTATATTCTCAAAGGCTGGTTAAGTGTTTTAAAAGGCAATTTCCCATTTGTTTGTTTATTTCCTTGTGAATCGTTGAAGTCAAGGGGAAATCTCCTTTTATAGTACATCATTAGAAGAGTGCACCCTTCAAAGAAGCTCCACAAAAAAATTCAGCTCACACATAATTGAATACAAATAACCAGAAGGCCATAAAAATTGATCCTTATCCCTCACAAAATCAATTATTTGCCATCAGAAAACTTCCCAGCCATGGGTAAAAGCTAAGCTAACAGAAACATGTGCTGCAAAGCAATGGGCTGGCTCCCACACTGAATGATGTTGTGCTAGGTCTGGTGCATGCAGCCACAAAAAGATGGCTGGAAATGACCTTGATGTCAGCATTTTCCCCACCACAACACATTACTGTACTGGTTACTTCATTCTTTTCCTATTGTATTTCTCCTTGAGTGAAGTTATATGGTTTAACACTCAGAGCATAGAGTGCCAACCCTTCATAAAGTCTTGATAGCCTGGATATCATGGTAGCATGAAGGAATGAATGATGGATGAGTGGTGAATGAATGAATGCCCATGGAGAAACAGGCCAGAGTGCTGCAGTGACCTCAGTCACATCCGAGCTGCAATGCCAACTAATCACTCTGTCAGTTTGTGAGCATTCCTTTCAAGTCTGAGACTGTGTGCCATCTGCGCCAACAAAGTGACAGTAAGTGAAAGAAAAAAAGTGAAGATGAGAAATGTTCTTGTCATCTGAGCTAATAAAGATCTGTTCTAATCATAAAGACACAGCCTCTCTCATAAAGTTTCCTATAAACTCAAGGAGGCTCCAGCATCCTGTCTGAAACATACTTTTATCACATTGAAGCACAGCTCCAGCTGCATCCAACTTAGTCATCTTATTAATGAAAGCAAAATATAGTGCATTTATTTGAGTTTATTAAATTTTTCCTAAATGGGTGATTTCAAGAGATGAGTAACTTTTCTTGTTTTCTATGTGATTAGACAGTCCCTTCCCTTTCCCTTTGTCATAAGGATGTGTAGAGGTTATTTACAAGAACATCTCTTAGAGCAACTGGCATGTTAATGAATCTCAAGGTTGATTCATCAGATGAAGTTAGTGTTTAGATCCCATGCATGTTGCACACTTTTATGACTCCCACAATTCGTATAGGAGATGGGAGAAGGAAATACTGTTGCATTGTGAGGATATTAAGAAGTGAAGAAGAAAGCCGGGGCAATGCCACATACCTTAAGAAAGAAAATTTCCATTGACTTCCAACAAGGATCCTTCTGAGGAAATGAAGTGTGCTCATAAATAGTCTTGAAAGATGGATTTGTGTAGCTCTTGCCTCAGATAGTCGTCTGGCTTTGATTCTCAAAAGTACAGGAAACATACTCAGCGATCTTTCTAAGTACAAAGCAAATACAGCTGGAGGTGAGATGTCAGGTCTGAAAACCTCAGATTGGAAATAACATCTCCATCTCCATTTAAATAGAGACCACTTCTCTTGAGAGAGTGGACACCCCTTCTAATACAACACTCTGAACGTCTGTTCTCACTGCGAGAAGTCGCTCAAACTGTGAAGGTCCCAAAGAGTAGACACTTATTCTTCAACACCCACACACACACACACACACACAGAGAGAGAGAGAGAGAGAGAGAGAGAGAGAGAGAGAGAGAGAGAGAGAGAGAGAGCGCACATGATATGCAACACTAGAATACTTCCAAGTCTTAGGTAGAAAAGAGAGTAGTAGAAATAGGTCCATTTGGTCTGTACTGAGGTCAATAGTATCTATAATAAAAGTTTGATAAAATTGTTTTCAATCTCTATTATATTTGCATGCTGATATTATTTAAGTTAAAGGATTCTATTTTTATTTTATGTAGTCATAAAACTTTATTGTTTTTGCTTTGTAAGTATATTGTATATTGGCATAAAGAAAGGATATTATATATACATTTTTGTGAGTACAACAGTACAAATAGTACATGGCCAAAGTTTAGGAAATAGCATTCTTTAAGGATCAAACAGCTTTTCTTAAAATGTTTCTCTTGTATTTCTGCTGATACACTCATTCTTATGGGTGACTATAGCTCCTATTGAGGCCATCAGCCAGGGACAGCAGAATTAAGTCATAAGACTGAAGACTGCTGAAAGAGAACAATGCTTACTTCTAGTCTTATGATGACTGACCATTGAGTGGCTGTTTCCAGCCAGATCAGATGTTCTTTGACCTACATGAAAATTTGCCGGGTTGGGGATTTGGCACAGTGGAAGAGCGCTTGCCTAGTAAGAGCAAGGCCCTGGGTTCGGTCCCCAGCTCCGAAAAAAAAAAAAAAGAAAAGAAGAAAATTTGCCAAGCCACCCACATTGTTAAACAACATGCTAAAGGATTCTTCTCTTTGGGATGCTGTATCGTGGTTCTTTGTGGGTCAATGATATGAAGCTTGTCTCAACTTGCTTGTTATGGACTCCTCATGTTTTGGTTTGAGAAATATGCTGGAAGATAAGGATGGCTGACTGTATCTATGGATAAGGAAATATGCACAACATAAACTAGAATACTGTTTAAATTACTTAGAATATCGTTTAAAATAGGAAGCACGGGGACATGGATATTACCATGCCAAGGTTCCCATTTTTAACTGAGGAAACTCATTTGAAATGTCGCCTTGCTTTGGAAAACTAGTCAGACTACTTCAGCAACCTTTGAATGTGGGCTAGAATGGTGGCAGTGTTGGCTAAGGGTGGCCATGTTGAGCTCAAATGTAGTCCTTCTTTACACCAAGTAACTCACATGACTTTTAATAAGTTTTCCTGGCTATAGCACTCACAGATGAGCGATGTTCTTGTTAATGATTCCAGGATCATCACCACAAAATACTCTTCTGTATTTCAATGTATGGATAGCGTCTTCCTAAGGAGGGCTACAGTCTTTGTAGAATCATTCAGATAAGTTTCTTGTAGCTGTTTGTCTACCACACATTTAGGATAATCAAGATGACTGATCCTTGCAAGATACAAGCCAACTGTGCTTCTGATAAATGGGCCACAGCTGATTGCTTTGACCTAACATTAAGCAAAATAGTCAACAACTCAGATGAGTTTAGTAGCTGGCTCTGTGGAAATTACAGTCACAGTGAGGCTGTTTCATGGTTAAGCCTTTTCATGCTTAGCATAATCAGAATGCCTGAAATTAGGGGAAATTGTTAATGTCTCATGTAAAGACTGGAACCTTGGGGAAACCATGAACAGATTTCTAGTCTGTGTGTGAATATAAACCGCTGGTTTCATAAAATCTGATAGAAACTTATATCAAAGTGAATCTTAGTAAAAGACAATAATTTTATAATGTTTTTATTAAAAATCAGTTTACATCCAGTCCCTTTCAGCATGCCCTTGGTCTTGCCAAGGTTGGACCCCTAGTGCAGGGGAATATGGGGAGGGCAATAAGGGGGATGTTTAGGGGGAACACCCGTATGGGGGAGGGGGAGGGGAGGGATTGGGGGCTTATGGACAGGAAACCAGGAAGGGAAATAACCTTTGAAATGTAAGTAAAGAAATATATCTAATAAATATTATTATATAATAAATATATAAATATTTTTTAAAAATCAGTTTATATGGTACAAGGAATAAATGTCAGGTAAATCTTAGGTGTGTTTGGTGCAGCACTTGGGACCAAACTATAGAATGGTGTCTTTTCCATGCTAAGATAAAGTAAGTTTGACCTAAACATTTTATTTTCAGGTAAATAATTTTCCATGTATATATGGATTATATATGTAACAAAGAGATGTTCCCGGGAAGGCTGAAGCATATAGATCTATTCTTTTTAAGACTTACCTTACTTAATTTTATAATCCAGCCAGACAAAAATTCATTAGGGTGAGCCCTGATTAATTTAACTCTGTGGGAATCAAGGTGGATATTTACTATAAACATAGTAACTCTTGAAGGCTTTATTTTTTTTAATAAAATGCTCTGACCTGAAAGATAACCCATGTTTTCAAGATGCTAAAGGAGCCAGATGACTGGATGGCCATGCCTGAGACAGATGCTGGAGGCACAGCAGAAGGTCAATCCCAAGAAGGAATTTCAAATTTTCCTAAGAGTTCCAGGAAGCCTCTAGAAGGCTTCCAAGTGGGAGGTTTTTACATTTCCTGAGGATTGTCAGTGGGAGTAGTGGGAGAAATAACATGGTTTCACACAAGAGAAGGGAGGGAGGGTTGAAGTCAGAAGCTTCCTGGAGAAACATGAAAGCTGTAGAACTTATTCTAGTAGCTTCTTAGGGTGGAAAATCAGTTCACCATGACTGTTAATATTCTAGCCAAACTCCTGTATTCATGCCTCTCACTCCAGGTCAGTCATTCATGACCCTAACTGGGCTTCAGAAGTCCTACAGGTAAGGGAAGCTCCCCCTGAAACTGGCAAACTCTCCTTTCCAACTGAGGACAGTTTGGCTACTCCTGATTGCCCTAGTCCCCTTAACAGTGAACATCCTGTTGATAAATCCTTGGGCAAGAATTTCCCTCATAGGTCTTTTACCGGAACCCAGTCTAGGACAGAGGCTCCGGGAAATTCTCAGGAGCGAAGGCAAGGTAGGAAACCACATTCTTATTCTGTGGTTGATGTACACAGCCCTACCACAGGCCCAGGGGTAAATCTGAAAACCAGTGCTAGAACCTTGGTTCATGGTCTTGCCACCTAGGTAGTGTGATTGACTCTGCCAAGTAAAGGAGTATCCATGAGAGGTCAGGAAAGGGAGGCTGGATAGGGAAGAAAAAAACAGACACCCAATATTGGGGTGGATAACATGGCTTCTTTTTAAACTAGGCATCCAAACATATACAATGTATTATGTATACTATTGATTTAAACACACACACACACACACACACACACACACACACACACACATACACACTCCCAAATTCTGTTATATTTCAATATCTATGGGGATGGGGGTTGGTTCCAGGAACCATCGTCAGTACCAAAATCTGCAGATAGTCAAGGCCTTCATGTAAAATGGTATGGCTTTTGCATTTAATCTAAATATACTGTCATGTAAACTATAACACCTAGTACAATGTATAATATCTTATTTAGGAAATAATGACAATAAAACATCTTTTCATGTTAGCACAGATACGATTATCTGTACTATATCTGACTATTGGTTACTTAAATCCTTTGATCCAAAGCCCCCAGGGTAGTGCTGCGGGATGGGATAAGGTGTGGGCATGAGGGAGTGGAGACAGAACAGATAACAGTGAAATGTCTACAATGAAGGCCCTTCACACAAAGTGAACTACTCCAGAATTATAGAGCAGTTTTTATTTGCATGTATTTGAAGTAGCAGCTTGCTGAGCAATACCACAATGGGTCTAAATCCTTGGGCCAATGAAGCTTTATCAGTAGCAAGACACACAATTGCAAAGTGTCACTTCCCCCTACTGCCTGCCACGGCAATAGGAAATGATCTCTGGATGTGAGTTTGGATTTTATTTTTTCTCCTGTAGAACAGCAAGTTTCTAAAAAAAAAAAATTGCCCTAAAGCCCATGGGCGAGTTATAAGTGTCGTACTGAGCGACCAAGCATGAATTCAGACTTAGAGATTTTTGCTGCACTCTTTCCCAGTGGCTCTCTCTTCTGTAAGCCTGCACTGCCATTTAGGGTGGAAAACCCTACTCAGACAGCCAGGCAAATGAATTGCCAATGATTTGTAAATTGGTAATTTGTAATTGTGAATCTGTAATTGTAATAAATTTGTAAACCATCGCTAACACATTTACCCTAGTTTACTAGTGCATCTAATTGTTCTGACTGCAACTCAACCCTGGAACAGAGTTGAAGTTTGAAATGCCCTGGGCAAGCAAAGGGAGTAGGCCATTATTTAATCCCATAAAATGCCCTTAGGAAGACTGGAAGTCTCCACTCTAGTGGGGCACAGGTACACAGCATCTCTGTTTACCTGGAGAAAAACCAAGGACCTGAGGGATCCCTTCCCATCGCTTGGACTCTCCTCCCTGCATCACCTCTACAGAAAGAAGGACAGGAGTCGTGTTCTTCCAATGAAGCTAAAGTCCATGAGAACAACTCTGTGTTTCCCAATGCCTACATCGCAAATTCATTTCTAACGACCTCAAATTATTTTGGACTGAATGATCTCAGTATTCGGTCAAACATATAGTTGAGGGAAAAGTCATTGAATCTTGAGGGATATCCTTATGAGATTCTATGACAGATAAATGGAAAATGATTAGATAGAAAGAATTTATGGAATTTTTATTACAGATAGTATTTTAGTGTCTGGCAGAGATACTATTAAACTGAAAGGGTTAGGCTCTGGCCTTACTATCTTTGTAGGTAGGAATTAAGGAAAGCAATGAATGCCTAACCTGAAACGTCTAAAGCAGCTGTTCTCAACCTGGGGTCATGACCCCTCTGGCAGTTGAATGACCCTTTCACAGGGCTCATATGTCAGAGCCTACATACCGGGCATTTACATTATGATTCAGCAACAGTAGCACAATTACAGCTATGCAGTAGCAATAAAAATAATTTTATGGTTGGGGGTCACCACAACGCGAAGAACTGTATTAAAGGGTGAGAGCACTAGGAAGGTTGAGGAGCACTGCCCTAAAGCTTTACAGAGTCCTTTCTAATAGCATTTGATGTCCGACACAGAACTACAATCTATAATGGCATATCTTACATGAGAGCTAATTATTATACAGAAACCATGAGTCCATTCATCTCTCCAGATTCTGTATCTTATGTCTGACCACCAAAATGATGTGTGAGGGTAGAGACTTAGGGTTTTTGGGTTTTTTTTTTAAAGTTTTTGTTCCTTATTGCCTGCTATTCTGCAAAACCTATTATTATTAACCATCACTACCTTTTGAACTTATCTATGGTCAAGAGGTCATAGATTTGAACATTCTAGAATGTTCTTCTAAAGACACGTTTTAGACTTCAAGTAGTCAATCTCTAACATGAATTTCCATTATTATGGCTCCACTTGAAAGTTTTCAGAGTCTGAACAGGAAGGTAGGGTCAACAAGAGGGTAGGAGACAGCGTCACTCACCTGGCAGTGACTAGAACTAGGACACAGTCTCTGGATTGTCCTTTAATTTGAAGATTCCAACAGCCTACTTGGGATGTATTTGATTAGTTAAAAGGCATTTACAATATTTTTTAAAAGGTGAAACAAAATTCAACTAGCTCACCTTTTCCTTGATCAAGATTTCTTAATCAAGAAATCCACTGTGGTTGGGAACAACAGCTTCTCACCCATAGCTGCTCTGTGTGTCTAATATGTGTGTTCCCAAACCGTGAGTACCAAAACAAATACTTGTAATACTCAATTATGTTAAGTAGCCACATTTGAATTTTTCTCTGAAATAGATCTAAATAAACACTGATAAACAGGACAAAGTATATTAGTAATGTGTTGTCTGAACATGTGATTTGGGGAATTAAAATCTCAGCCAAGAGAGCAAATAAATATTATAAGCTACATTGCATCGTACTTGCCAAACTCTAAGTCATTAGCAAATCACTGGATGATTGCAGCCACAGAGCTGTATCTGTTTCCCTAGAAATCTGAAATCCACTTATGAGCCATAATGGGGGAAGATATGACTGCAGATACATGATTTATAAGGAACTATTAAGTTCACATAAAATGAAATAGAAAAGGTGTGTGCTGAATTCCTTTTGTGTACAAACATAGAAGTCAAATTAATGAAATTTTCCTACCATAGATTGGTATAAGCCACATAGAGTCTATCCTCTAGTAAATGTCAATCAAAGAGGATATCTTCAAAATAACTGTGTTCGAATAAAATAACTCTATTCGAAAGAAAAGCAGGGGTGCTGAGAGACATGTCAGAAATGTAGGGGAGAGGGTAGCTAGGTAGTGAAGAGGAACGATATAGCCCTGCTTCCTAGAATTGGATTGGGTTTTGAATTGGTTAGAAACTGGACAAGCATAGGAGAAGCCAAGCTTGGTGAAAGAAGTTACTTAACTAAAAATCATAATCACACCCTCCAAAGAAGGATCCTTTCCTCCTGGCTGAGCATTATGATCAACAGAAGAGTAAAGTAAGCTAAAAGCTAATCAATGCTGAAGAAAGTAGAAAGGTGAGGGTTACTACTAGGAGCAAGCAGGGAGGGAGAGGGGTTTGCTACAGGGAGAAGATGAAGAAAAGAGGAAGAGAAAGGAGAAATGGGATGAGGAAAAGACTAGAAAGTTCCCATTCCAGAAGTAAATTTGAGAAGCCAACAGGTTTACCAAGGCATGCCTAACATGATCTACTAATGCCATGTCTAACCATGTCTACCTTTCCATCTCCCCAGATGCCAGTATTTTATTCCTTCCAAAAGCCATCCTTGATGGGTAGGGTGATGATGGTTGTGGTACTTTTAGTTAGGTTCGGTTTAGTTTGCTGGGGTTTGGTTAGGGGTGTTGTTTCTCCATGAGAGGAAAGAAGGAACTGAATTCTGTGATTGGATTAAGTAGCTTTGAAAGACAGCTCACTAGAGGATTAGTAGATGTACCTCAGGTTGCAAACAGCTTAGATAATGTCCACATTATGTGTAAATCTTAAGGGAACACCCACAGAGGGCACAGCCATCCATCAATGGCTTTGGGAGACTTCTGTCTCTGAAAATGTTTCATATTTCACGTAACCTCTATTTTGCAACTCTTTTATTGCCCCAAGCCTTTTTTTTTTTTCTTTCTGATTTGTCTGAGAGATGTGCATGTTCAAGAGTAAAGAACTAAAAATGCAGCTTGGGACCAAATTGCAAATGATTTTAATGTTCAAGTCAAGAATTAAATTTAATTTGACAGCAGAATTTCCTGTAACTTAAAAGGCCTGAAGGAAGGGTGGGGACTAAGGAACAAGAGTTATGTCCAAGCTAAAATCTAACGGAGGTCCCATTTCACTGCTGGACACCCCATTAGTTTTCTCCCAGATACCTCAGACTTGACCCTGAAATTTCTTCCCCTCAAAATGTATGTATACCCTGTTTCCTATTTTGTTGGTGGACATCATTGTTTAGCCAGGAATCTGGGAGACAAGCCTGTCTTCATTTCCCCTTGGTGAACATAGCCAGGCAGTGAAAGTGATGCGCTCTCTCTCTGCAATCACCTTCCTTTTATCACCAACACTGCCTATTTATTCACACTCTTGGCTTCTAACCGGCATCTCTACAGTGTAACGAGGTAGAAGAAGATGGGCTTACCTGTGCTCGTGTCGTAGACCACTCCTTACCAGCCAATGTGCTTCTGCCCACTTTCAAGTCCACGTTTGTCAAATGTGGGAAGTGAAAGCACATTGGAATGAGTAAACGAGTGAGTGCGTGTCATGCGGGAAAACAATAAAGAATGGAGCTCATGACCAACCCTTGGCTTCATCTCGATATGGACCTAGAAAGTAAGGCTTCACAGAAGAATGGCAGAAGCCTAATGGAAGCTATACATGACTTTCAGTTTTCTAGGAAAAGATAAAACCAAACAAGTTGATTAGTAATGATATTAAAACCATACAATCCTCTCAGTCTATGTCAGGAGCCACATTCCAAGTATTCAGCAGCCACGTGTGTCTGGTAGCCCCCATTGTCAAATGGAGCAAGCCTAGAATGTATGACAACGGACAGCAGAGATGTCAACATCGGTGAGAGGATTCTTCAGAAGGATCCCCGAAGGCTGAGTTTAGGCTGGTCATAGCAAATTGCAGGAAATGTAGGTGATTCTAAGAAGAGAAAAACATGGTTATAAAAACAAAGTAGAAGCCGGAGACTACACTTCAGAAACATTTAGTTATTTTACTATAACTCACTTTAGGTAAATACTGAGCACCTACTATGTGTCTGGGGATGTTTTATGTAGTGGGACTGCGACTTCATGGTGGCACTCCAGGCACCCCCCTTCATAGTCTTCCAAATTTCCCAGTTACAACCCCTTGCCCTACTTTGACTAAAGCTTCCCCAAACATTGTACCTCATAGTCTCTCTTCTTATGTCTACCACATACAAACTCCATCACTACACCGTCGCTTATCTCTGAACCCACTGTGTTCTTCTAGTTACCAAGTCATGGAAGCCTTCTTCCACCCGCCATTCCAAGGACCCAGGACGTTCCAGAGACGATTCTCAGATAATGACTCAGATAACCTGCAAGTTTCAGCTCCTCAGGTTCTCAGGGCACATCCAGAAAATGAAAATTTCAAGACACTGGCTTGGGGGGCTTTGCTTTGCCTTTTGTTTTGTTTTGTTTTTCTTTGTTAACCCATCACTGATGGTCACACTGCTCCCCGTCGCACATAAGCACGTAAGGAAGCCGACTTGAAATCGGATTTTACATAAATCAGGTAACCAGAAGGTCCAGTTTGCGCTTGCCACTTCCCTTCAGGTTCACCAGCAATGCGGCAGTCAAGGGGGCTGTTTTGAAGACTTGCACATCTCCATGCGGTTTTCAGTTAACTCATCTTCAAAGGAAGATGCTTTTATCAATGAAGAGTGAACAGGAAGAGATTAATTTTAAATAGGAGCAAAACAGAACAGCCTAAGCCATCTACTAATGATGCTGTTTTCCCCATTTCCTGGTCTTGATGCATTATGTGCCCATGAATGATTGGACAAATTGTGAGCTCTAGAAATTGACATTTTTCTAAAGGAAATCCATTCCCTTGCCTTGCAAAGCAGAAGTACAGGTGCAACAAGAAAGCAAACAGGCCCAGCTGCTCCGTGGCTGTCATTCCTTAAAGAGAACTGGAGCCCAAATCCCGATTTGGAGGGAATATAGAACTGGGGATAGGACAGCAGTCGGCTTCCTGACTTTGGCCCCAATTCTGAGAATGGTGTACTCACAAAGGAACCTTAACACACAAAGCTAGTAAGTGACCCCTGCCTACAGCTAATGGTGTGAATATCCTGGCAGAAGGGACTGAACCAGGAAACCTACACTAGATTAATATACTGTAGGATAATTTCTGATATGATGTAACGTATGTAAAAGCAAAAACCAGTTGCCAGAAATGAATTCTCCTGCATAGTTCTATATGCATTCCCAGAAAGTTAAGTAAGCTCTTGATTTTGTGTCCTAATATGCATAACGCAAAGCCTCTCTTCTGTGACTAACCTTTCTAAGAAAGAATTCTTGAATCATCTATTAGGACATAGATGATGGGTGGCCATGACTTCCTTTTAGCTATATAGCATGCATTTGCTCTTGTGTTTGACACTTTCATGCTTTTAGAAGACAAGTTCTATGCCATCTGCTGGAATAAATAACAGACTATCTGTGTCAGAGTCCCAGAAAGGAGTCAGTAAGGATCTGTTCGTTCTGCTGTCATCTGAGGACAGCTTACGCTGAGCCTCACAGCATCATGTGTAGCATCAAGGATAAAGGGGACAGAGTGCTATCATCACCTGTGACATAAACAGAAACTAATAAGCTCTTGGTTCTGATCATTTATAATGCTTCATTTGACAATCTGAGCCTTTAAAAGAATCATGGGGTAGGATCTTCTTTGGACCCCGTCGGTGAGGAAAGGGTAGATGCCCTCTGTGACGTTTAGGTTTAGGGAATGTTTCTTAATCTACTTAGCAAACTCTGCATCTTCCCAGCTGCACCCTTCAAATTCATAGTAAATGCTGCGAACCAGGCTATGTCATGCTAAGGAGAACACTCCGTGGACATATCATATTGTTACCTTTTCAAAGCGTATGAGTAGCACTCCCAGCCATTTTGTATAACGCAGACAACAGTGATACAATTGGCTACAGCAACACCCGCACTTATGTCTTATATTAACTAGTCATACTCTCGTCTCCTGTCTCCTGTCAAGATCTGGACCCAGAATCTGGAAGGAACTTAGAAGGAAATACCAGAATGCACTCATTGCATTTACGTGGCAGAAGATTTTAGTTTCAAAGACGGCAGTGTTTTCAGACAAACGGCCACTTGGCTTGCCTTGAGAAGCAAGTGTTGCAGAGGACCTGCGTCTTTTGCATGATTTCTTGCCCCAGTTCCAAAGGCTTTTATGGGTCAATTTGCAGCAAGTTAAAAGGGGAGATGTTTTCTGTGGAAAGGGATGCACTGTCACAGGAGCCCCGGCTGATCTGCAGTCTGCCTGCCTCAGACAGAAGTGGTAAAGAAACAAATTCAGAAATGGATGGAAGGCAGCCCAGGTGTCTCCTACACTACTCCATACCCCAAGAGCAGCTGGACATGTTCACTTGTCCTGTGGCCATCTGCAGCTAGGTTTGTGATTTCTGCCATGACAGGGGATTCTTCTATATATCTGGTCTCATGTCTTCTCCAAGGATTCCTGTATCATTCTGACTCTACTGTACCTTTAGTGGATTCCAGCCCTATACAGAAATGCTGTGCCAAATTATAATGGTGTAACGAACACTGTATTTGTCCCCTTGCTGTGGGCCAGCTGCACCACCACCGAACTTCTGTAAATGTCTCAAAAGAAAACATTTGTTTCCAGGCTGAAAAGACATCTGGTGCCTTGTGAAAATAGGCCTGCCTGGGGACTTGGCAAGCCATGAAGAGGTGTGATGTGTGCGGTGGGTACATAGTAGGCCTGCAGAAGCATTGTCTGTACATGGGGGATAGAGATAGCCGAGTACAACAGAGCAAGTACTAAGAGCAACAACCTGTGTTACCAGATGGCACCCACCAGGGAAAAATCAAACCATGTGATCTAATGCTGAACACATTCAAAGAAGGCTCGATGGGAATGCATTTCTCTGTTTCTCTGTCTTTTTTCTTTTCTTTCCCTTTCTTCATGAGTCCCTTTTCGATATTTTTGTTTACTCATTCCTAACTTTATGCCCAGGAGCCTCATTTGAGTTCCCACGTAAGGAAAATCAAGCTCTTCAAATTCCCCGTCTCACAGACCATTTGCCAGGCTACGGCTGCAGGTACAATAGCCAGTTGAGGGTGAAGGTCTGTTACAAGGACTGTCTCCTCATTAAAATGTCCCCTCTTCGAGGTTCTCTGTGATGGAGCTGGCAGGCTCAGGCAGGAGCGAGCCATCCAAGTGCCTTTCACCTCATTTTTTTTACTGCTTTGCTCTTGGCTTCCTCGGGAATTGTTTAATTGGGTTACCATTGTCTTTCTGACAGGAACCTATAAAGGGGGACACATTTCTCAAGCAGGGTCTTCCTCTCCAGCCCTCAGTGGGCTGATTAAGCAAAGGCAGATACTTGACCAGCCTGACCCTTAGCATAAACACAAACAAAACTTGGAGCCAGCCACTTCACCTGTACCCTACTTTAAAGAATTCCAGAACGAGAAAACGAATGAGCTCCCCAAAAGATCTTTTCCCGAAGAAACCTCCTGAGGCCTCAACATTGAAGTTCATTGTTTAAAATGACATTTCCCCGCTGTTTCCCGTTATACCACATCCTCTGCTGGGAGAGCATGCAAACCTCTTGAGAAAAAAATGTATTTACATCTTTCCATAGGATTTACCGACTGGGGGAGTTTAGGAAACGGAGAACTATGCAGTCTTAATATCAGAGTGGCACAAAACAAATAGCTCTGTTTGTTTTGCCTTTAGCAAGGAGATATTTGTTTTCTAGGGCCAGGTTTTGTCAGCATACCCAAGGACGGGTGCCTGTGTTGGGTGCTTTATGGCTGAAATAGAAGCAATGTTGGGGTTCTCTCTGACCTCAGGCAGAACTTCAGAACGAGATAGTTTAGGTGAGTGCCTGCAGGCACGTGGATTCCAGGAGCTTCTGCCTGCAGCACGAAGCTTATGAGACCACTTGTTCCTGCACTTTGTGTTCCTGGCTTGTGGATTTTGAAAGTAGCACAGAATGTACCAGGGTAGGCTCAGCTGGAGGTGACCGAAAGGAAATCTTGAGAAAACTGGCAGAGAGCTACGCACTGCTGCAAGGCGGGCAGAGCTGAAGGTGCTGAGATCCTCCGATAGGAAGGAGCATTCTTCAGAGGAGTGAAGGAGGCTAGCAGCTTGAAGCTGGGACCTCGTAGGTATGACATTTCAAGGAGAATGACATCTCTCCCTAAAGTGTGTCTATGAAATCGAGACCCACAATAATACAAGCTGGCATTATTGAATATTTATAATAAACTGGAAACTGTGCTAAGCTCTCTGAGCACATTATCTTTTAATCGGCACCACAGCCCCTCGGTGTAGACTAGGAGACTGAAGTGAAGTGAGGATCGATACATTCTCCAACATAACAGAGGAGGCAGTGTCATTTCAAGGACAGTCAGGTGGTGACTGAATTTCCCGTCCTTTCCTGAATGTTCTAAACTTCGAGTGTTTCAAGTCTGCGCATGCTTCTGCCCTGACATCTTCATGCTGTTGGACAACAGCTGATTCCTTGTCATGTCTAAATTCCATTGTTGGTTTTTATGTGACAGTAGAGGCTGTAATAGGATATGGAGTGAGCAACCTCTTCACAACCCGTTTGTCATTCTGTCCATTCCCACAATCAAGTAGAGAAACACTGTGCCCCATAGAAAAAGAGGGAGGAGCTGGGAGCAGCTGCCCCAAACAGCCAACCTCCTTAGTGCGCCCGTGTCTTCACCCACTGGGAAGTTAGCACCACAGCCTGTCACTCATCTCTGGAGACTAGAAGCAGATGTCGAGTCCTCCATGTCCTCAAAGGCTCCTATGTAGCCAGCAGCTATGAGTAATGGGTTTCTGTTTTCTCCTCCACCCAACCATTTCATTGTTTTGTCCAGATTATCCTGTATTAACTGCTCTGATACACACAAAGACGATAATCCACGACACCATTCTGATCTTGTACTATTTCAACTGAATACATAGCTTGATCTGGCCAAATTATCTCTAGCCTCAAGGAATGAAGTATGCAGGCTTGGGCCTTGGGGTAGTCTTATCTCTGAATCAAGAGCTGAGGCAGGCGCATGCAAAGGCAGTGATTCCTGGAAGGAGTTTGATGTCAATCCAAATTTCTCCTGTAGCACAATTAGCATTTCACCATGATAGTCTGAAAGTTGCCGCCACATGGCAAGCACTGGGTCTAAGCTGATTGAACCTCACCTTTAAAACTGGTGTAATTAGAGTTTCTTTTTAAAATTCTCTCTTTTTAGTTAGTGGTCTGTGCTTTACTTTGTTGACCAGACTCATGCAGGCGCTTCTCCATCTGAAAGAACTCACTGAGCTTATGTCCAGAAAACTACAGAAGCTAAGAACACATTTCCCAACTTTTACAGCCAGATTCCCTTCGTGACTTCATGATGACAGCACTCTAGACTAAACTGACCATGAATGGAGAAGAGTAGCAATAGTTAAAGTTACTAAAGAAATGGCTAATTATTGACTGAAAAGATCAGCACAAATGACTGAAAGTTTAAAAACAAACAAAGACCCAAGATACAATGTTAAGATGAACAATGGCTGCTGTTGAGTGCTGAGACCCAGCACCTGGGTCACTTTAATGCTAGAAGGTGTATTTTATACTTAGGAAGGGTATCAAGTCCAGTGTCAACCCATCCTTCATGAAGCCATGTAGAGGTTCCAGCTTGTGCTCCACCTTTGCTGCTCTTCAGTGATCGACTATAATGTCTAAATCAAATAATTCCTCTCCTTCATAAGTAACTTTTGGTAGTGGGTCAAACACAACAGCCGGAAGCAAACTAAGCCAGTACTGGCTTAGGAGTAAAAACCTGTGTTTTTTGTTGTTTGGTTTTGTTATGTTTTGTTTTGTTTTGTTTTGTTTTTGAGAGTAATTAATGAGAACATAGATTTACTTCCAGTGTACGGTATTCACGGCCAGAAGAAAGGCTTAGCATTTGCAAATGTGAGAGAGAAACGTGGGATCTATAAACCATGATGGACTGCCCCATCCCTTTTAGGTCTCTGTGCTGTTTATAGGCAACTTCATTACAAAAGCAAACATGGAAGTTAACAGCGAGCGAAATTCCACCCAGGTTATTTTATTACATAATTAAATAGCTATAGTTCAGAAAGTCACGGGGGAAGAATTCAAGCTCCCTGCTGAGATTTTTAACATTATCTGATATTGCATATCTTCATATCTTCCCATACTCCCCCTGCTGCTACTGTAACTTAGAATGCAAATAGGAACTTTTATAACTGAGGTGGGTCATTCTTTTAATACCATCAGCTGCACTTTGTCTTCTCCTGAGGTACTTCAAACTGCGATACAATAAAGCAAATATCTGTGGGAGGTCAAAACTACACCCAGAAACATTAAAAAGTAAACCTTGTAAATTGTATCAATTTCAACATCAAATTCTGCAAAATTATGGCTAATCACAGGAAGTGCTATTGATTACTAACTTTATTTATTGGATACAAAATACTCATGATGCAATCAGTGAAGAATACCTCTTCAAAGACATTGTTTGGAATCAGTTATCCTGTGTTCCTAAGGTCCTTCCTCGGCTGATGGCAAGTCCCTCTTCTCCTGAGTTGTACTGATTAGGTGCCAAATATGTAGGGGATTTAATGACTGCATGTTTAATCGTACTTAAAGTGAGAACTTTAAGTGCTGAAGACTTAGAAGACAAAGGCACACAGTTACCTTACTGAGCACCTGAAGTCAATCTCTAGCAGCCAGGTCAGCTAACTCACATCTATCTGTATCCTCACCACTAGGGGTTCTCACACCTCTGACCTCTTCGAGCACCGTCAGGCACATGCATATATTCACATAATTAAAATTAACTATTTAAATTAGAGCCTCGAAAGTATTTTACTATAGAGCCGTATGAACATTATTATCTAGCTATCGAGGAGTTAATAATGTCTATTAGTTTTTAATGAATGAACTTTGTTTTTTTTTTTTAATTTTCCTTTACAATTTAATAAATGCTTCTTGATGACTGCCCATGGGGCAAGGCTGCCTGGTAGTTCAGAAAGATCACAGCGATGGTGTTTTCCTGACAGTGTGTAGTGAGTGGAATGAGTTGTGTGGTGTCACTGTGAAACCAGCAAGACTGCGTTTACGCACCTGTCATTTGCCGGATTGTTGGTGACTTGAGCACACTTTCCCCAAATCACCATGCCTCCTGTGTCACAAGGCCCAACTCACTCACATTCTCTCAGTAACTGCACCTTCGGAGATCACACCCAGGGTTGTATATAATGGGGATGATGGATTCTTTTTCATACCGAATATAGGCAGGCAAAAGGTAGCTTTTGAGCTTGGGGTGTGTGACATTGGATTTTTTGAAATATAGACCCATTGGCGTAAATGAACCTTTGATATTTAGGTGGTTTTCTTGTAAAACCATCACCAACAAAGCAGACTTTTGTAACCGTATCCTCCATGCCTTCTTTTTTCTTTTTCCCGTTTGAATAACTTTCGATACTTCTGTTTCTTCTTAACTTTGGATAGAGAGACCTCCCATTTTCCTGCCCTTTTGTTTCTGCTTAATCATGTTGGAAAGTACTTTTGCTCTCGACTGCCCCTCTCTGTCCAGCAGATAGGCAGGGATGGCTCCTTGTGGACAGTCGTTGTAAAATTATAAAAAAAATAAAATAAAATGCTGTCTTTTATCCCCTACCAGGCCCAGCACCACAGTACCCCAAGATATCTGATAAATATCTTACCAAAAACACACATCCCAACGCTATGTCAGCCAAGTGTCACCAGCTGCCACACACTCTCTTAACTCAATTCTCCACAAGAGAGAACATACGACCCAACAACCTTTGATCCAATTGATAAGATATAGTTGCCCACCTAAACATACAGAGCCCTGTGCACATCTTAAGGGATGCCTTAAGAACATTCATAACAACCTGTAAAAGTACGGAGTAGAGTCTTAACATCAGCTTCCATGTTCTGTCAGCGGCAGCCTCCCTGCAATCCCCTCCTGTCTTCCGTTACTGTCTTGTCTCCTCCTCTTCCTTCAAACTTTTCTCCCTCCCATCCTTCCTTCTCATCCAATGACAAGCCTCATTGTATCCTGTACCTGCCTCCCTGTATGACATCATCCCACAGTGGACCCTTCTGGTCATCCTTGTGCTTGGTGTTTCTCTTTTCATGCCTCTTAATGGTCTTTTTTCATTTGTATTTTCTCAGCATGGCGCTGTTTATGGGAGAGCGTACCTTCAGGCTGATCACTGTCTTGCCTTCTTTGAACGTTTGTGGGCCTCCCAATCCTCTTTCTTTCTCTTTTTCTCATGGTAGTCCAAAAGGTGTCCATATCATTGGTGGTGCAATTCAATCTATTCATTTTGTGGCATGTTGACAGCCTCAGAGCAACCATCTGCGACCCCCCGGGTTCCAAAAACCTCTTAATTTCTGGGTGTCACTGGCCCTCGAGCCTGCTCCTCTCAGACTGGAACGGGAAAGGGTAGTATGAGCTTTATTTTTGTAAAGTCAAGTTAGAACTGTTCGGTCAAAGAAAAACTTACTTTTACCTGACTATTTCTGTCAGTAGCAAGCGGTACTAATTTAGTGGCAACGAGCAGAATATCAAGCTGGGTTCTGCCGAAGTCTCTCAGTGTCAAATAAGGAAGGTGTAACACTTTAATACATTAACGACATACAGCTTAAGCCTACTGTGTCACATGAAGAGCAGGTCACCTGCTCATTGAACACAACTTTTTATTTCACTTGTGCCCTCCTGTAAAACAGGAAGTTGAACTCGGACAGTTTGAGATTATTCTGGCTTGGTTCTGTAGTTCTTTAGAACCAGGTAAGCCAGTGGGAAACGTCAAAAGAGCACTTGGATCTCCCTGCGTTTCATCTCCTTGGTGCTGGAAAAAAAATATTCCTTTCAAAATGTTTAATCATCTCCTTGGGAATTTTAACCTTCACCGGGGCCTTGTTTTCCCTTCAGTAACAGTTTCTGTGCAGTTTTCAAACTATGCTGCCACCAGGCTTCTGAGTTGGAGTGCCCACGCCCATCATCGGGTTTCAGAGCCTGCGGGTGTATTTTACAACACGGAGGTTTCCAGTGATAATATCAGCCGCGTTTGGTTTCATAAGACGCGAGCTAGGGGCACCTTTGCCTTCAAGCATCTGTAGCTTTTCATCCTCACCGTTGTGTTTTTCCTGTTGAACAACCAGTCAAGTAAATCCTTCAAGGGTGGGCTTTCTGCTTAAACACCTGCAAGTGAAACCGGTCCTCTTGGTTTGCGAAGCCAGCTCAACACCTGACACTCAAAATCGCTGGCATTAAGTCTTTGAAAGGGAGCAGCCCGCTTCCATTGTACAATCATTCGGAGTTTGAGAAGCGAGTCACCAACCACTGTGTTCCTTGCTCTCTCTAATTAGCAGTTATTAGCATCTAAAGAAAGTCCAAAGTAAACAGGCAAAGTGTGATGGGCCTTCCACCTTCCATCCAGCTTCTGAGGTGTCCTCCTATTAGCAAGTGTCTCATAATCACCAGACCGCTCACACTCATCTTCCCCCCACGTGAAACTGGTAATCAGGAAGGCTAATCAAAAGCGCATTGAATCAGCAGGAAGTGAAATAAAGATATTCATCCACCAAACAGGGTTTTTCTTTCCCTTAAAATAAAATTTAAAAAATCCTCGAACATCTCAATGATTCCAGTGGCCAAAGTCAGCTCGTAGTGAACCTTGACAAATGACTTTGGGCCTGACCCAAAAGAAGAGTTCGGTGATAACATCTCCTCGGGCTAGCCTGGGGCAAGTTCTGAGACCAGTGCATTAGGCTTGATGGAGTATCCTGACAAGAGCTTTCTGTTTTGGCTGTGTGGGATGCTTCTCCTGATTGTCTTGGGTTGTTGCTCCTCCAGTCCTGTTTGGAAAGACAACTCCTCGAGCTGACACTGTGAAACCAGTCTTTCTATTGTAGCCAAGGGAATCATCGACCTAAGAGACTTCAACACATGAGGAAGTTGGAAAGCCTTTTTCAAGGGGGACGGGAGGAATATCGGAGACTCCATAATTTGCAATAGCCTGAACACTTAAGTCCGCCCTTGGATCTCAAGGCTATCCTTTCAAAAGT